>NW_026596149.1:11392492-11418008 GCF_907164565.1 Psammomys obesus | reverse complement strand
GGGAAGCGGGGTCTCCCCATCTAGAGAGGCTCAACGGGAGTCTTTCAGTAGGCACTGCCACCGGAAGTATATACTTTTTACTCTGCCACTAAAGTATATATGTAGAACAGTGATAGATTACACAGGCTTTATTTAAAAGGCTTGCCGCCTGCAGAGGCAAGGCTCTCCTAGGGACTGGTGAATTGGCAGAGTCTTGTTAATTGATAGGGTTTTTGTTTTGTTTTGCTTTGCTTTGCTCCAGCTAGAGAACCCCTGCTGGATCAAAGAGTCTTGCGACATGCCAGGATTATTTACATCTAATATAAAATGCTCCCATCTAGTGTAAGTCTTGGAGGTGGGTGATTCAGGGAATGGGTTTTCGTTTGAATTCATTTATTTCATAATCCAAATGGAAAGCAAAACCCCAATCCCCACCCTACCTCCGAAAGGAGCCAGATGTGACAGTGGGGGGGGGGGATGCATACTATTAATACTACATGTTGTCGGCTGCCTCTCTCTGGAGCAGTCTAAAGTACCTTGCAGAAATACCTCACCATCCCCATATGGTATTCCTGGTTAAAGAAAGGACTGGGAAATGTCTGACGTCAAGGCGAGTGTGACAGGCCAGAGGAGATGTGGGTTCTTCCGTTCTTCACAACACCTTGCTCTGCTCTGTATTTAAGGCACCCAACACTGGGATGCGGGGGGACGTACCTAGTCTTTGGACTTTATCATGTTACGAAAACAACAACAAACGACTATTTACAACCATCTCTGTTGTCCCTGAATGTTGTTTCTCCCTGTGGCCCTATGGCAAAAAGCCTGAACAAGCAAACAGTTCTCACCAGGCAGACTGATGGAGCCAATTACTTGCTGACTAGCTTCCTGCATCCATCTATGTGCAAAGTCACTCACTAGCAGCGCTCCCGCCCGCTCCCGCCCATTCACCAGCCACAGGATGTTCAGGCACAGCGCTGTGGAGCTGGGGTTCTCATGAATGAACTCGAGCTGGGAGACCACATCACCTGTAGGGGTGTGATAGTGGACCACACTTAGAACTCTGGCTATTTAGGCTGTCTTTGACACATCCTCAGGACTTCAACCCAGACCTGAAGATCCCTTAAGGCTAGCAGTTCAGATCCATACCTGACATCCAGTATAGGGATTCAAGAAGCAGCATCGGGACTTTTTTCTGAAGCTCCTGTTGTGAACTCCTTCAAAGACTTTCCGAATTTATTGAGGTTAAAGCTTGTGTCACACCAAAGGCAGAAAAGCAGTCATAGGGTCCTCTACTCCTTATCAGTGACAGAGCCAGTGCAGAGTATTGATTTGTTACATTCATCAAAGCACTTAACAGTTCCATGTTAGGTTAAGTGAGGCCTTTTCCCAAACAGACCTTTTAAGTTTGTCTGGGCTCATCTGCTGCCGACCCCCTGCTAGGCTCTCTAACCCAACACATAACACACTCTTGCTGAAATCAGAGGCTAATATGGTATTTTTGGTCATCATTAGCACCATTTGCCAAATATACTCAGCCCTCTGTATCCATGCACTTGCAGATTCAACCAACTGTGGATGGAAAATGTTTGGTGTTTTTTTTTTTTAAAATTTCATCTTTCCTGGACATGTACAGACCTTTCTTCCTTGTCATTATCCCCTCAAGCAGTACAGTGTAACAACTATTTACATAGCATTTACATCTTGTTAGGTACGGTAAGTCAACTAGAGGTGATTTACAGTGTATGGGAGGAGTATGTGGGCTTTATGCAAATACTACGCCATAAAGAACTCCAGTGTCCCTAGACATTGATGGCTGTGTTTCTACCTCTTTACCTTCTGGGTACAATGACAGGGTGCCAGGATGCCACTTTCTGGCTCCTATGCATTGGGTGGGGCTGTGCCACTCATGTCAGCTAATGACTTGTAAGCAAAAGTAATATCTGTCACTTTGGGGATACAATAATTAATTGCCAGTTCAAGACTTGAATTGGATTCCCTTTGCCATAGCAGCTAGGAGAGTCTGAGATTGTGCTGCACTCAGGTCCCTAATTAATTCACGAAGGATGTGAGAAATCTTTGTCATCATCACCCAATATAATTTTGGGATTGGAATAAAAACTATTCTAGTCTCATGGTTTCACCATTCTCGGTTTAGTATTTTTTGCATGCTTTCCCATCTTCAAATCCACACCCTACTCTGTCTACTTGGCAGCTTCACCCTGATCCTTCCAGAATGTCCTTACCAGGCATCTTTTCTGCATAGCCACTTTTGAGGCCTCCTGGATGCTGGCACTCTTCAGCTGTGCTTGGCCCTGGTTTCTGTGAGCATCTCTGTCGCAGCCAGTACTGGGCACTTTCCTTGTTCCTGAGACAAAATACTAGACAGTAGCGACATAGGAAAGGAAAAGTAAGTTAGTCATGGTGTGGGAGGGCCGGGCAGCAGAAGCTCCAGGCAGGTGGTCACATTGTATCTGCAGTTGGGGAGCAGAGAGACATGACCGCTTGTGCTCAGCTGGTTTCCTCCTTTATGTTCGGTCTGGGACCCCAGGTCATGGAATAGTGACACCCACACTTGAGGGGCATGTGACTTCCCTCCTCAGTCAAACTTTTCTCAAGTCACCCTCACAATCATCCCAGACATGGGGCTCCATGGTGACTTTAAACATGAAGTTGACAATGAAGACTGACCGCCATGGAGCTAAATCTCATTTTATTATTGTTGTTTATGCACCTTCCTTTCTCTTTTAGACTTTGAGCATCTCTGGGGTAAGAGTTGCACTCCACCCATTTTTCTATGCATAGTTTCTAGTTTGAGCTACAAGCCAGGGAATGTCTTACAGGGCAGTCGAGGCTCTCAGAAATGTTGAAGGACAGAGGAGAGGCTTGCACATCGGTGTTGGACTTAACAGTCCTAGCTCAGTGGTAGAATGTTTGCCTGGCATGTGCAAATCTTGATTCAATCCTCAGCCCTGCAGAAAAGGTGGAAAGGGAGAGGAGAAGGAGTTGGGGGAAAGAGTTTAAAGTCCTTAAGTTCCCAGATATAATATAGATGATGATTTGATAATTTGATAAATTTAATATATACCAAATTTTGGAAGGTATCTGTTAAAACTAAAGTCTTTTTGATTCAAAATTATTATCTATATAGTTCAAATACTTGAAAGAAAAAAAATCATAAATCATACTTTCTTCTAATACTTACGAGTTAGCTTTTAGATATGAAATGGTTTTTAAAAGATAGGAGAGACAGCTTTTGAGAAAAAAACTTTAAAAAAATTTTTTTTAAGTTTCTACTAAGCCAGACATGGTTGCACATGCCCTTAATCCCATCACTAGGAAGGTGGAGAGGCAGGCGGATCTCTGAGTTTGAGGCCAGCCTGGTCTACAACCAGAACAGCCAGAGGTATACGGAGAAACCTTGTCCCCCAAAACCAGCCAGCCAACCAACTAACCAAGCAAGCAAACAAAAATAAAGTGTTTGTTTAATCCTAGTTCTGCTAACAAAATAAATGAAAAAAAAAAAAAAGAAAAGAAAATGAAACTGAAAATATGTCTTGGATAATAAAACTTTTCTTTATTGCAGATGACTGCATAGATTTTCTTTTCTTTTTATTTTAAAGTGATTTTTCATATTATAGGAGTGGCTTAGTTTACAACATGCTTGCTGTGAACCTAGGGTCAGATACCTGACCTGCATGGTGGTATACTGTACCGCCAGTGCAGGGGGCAGGGGGAAGAGCAGCTCTGTAGCTCTCCAGCCAGCCAGTCTAGAGGAAACATGAGCTTCAGCTTCCGGATCTCAAAAAGTGAAGTGGAGTCTGAAGGGATGGCGCAGTGGTTGAGAGCACTTGCTGTTCTTTTAAGGAAGACCCGATAGGTTCCCAGCACCCACACTGGGCATCCCAGAACTGCCTGTCGCTCCAGCTTCTGTGCATCCACACTCTCTTTGGCTGCCTCAGGAACCAGTACACATGGTGTTGAGTCACACCGACCCAGACAAATAAAATAAAATAATCATACACACAAAGTTAGACAAAATATATTTTAGGAATATACCAGACATGGACCGTCTGGCTTCCATAAGCACATATACAGAAGTATGTGTGCTCACCTATGAACATACACATACAAAACACACACACACACACACACACACACACACACCAAAATAAATGGATACCATTCTGAGTGTCTGAAGCAGGTGAAGTAAGCTTTTCTTCAGCCTAGATAACCAGGGGAGACTCCATTTCTTAGGACTAGTTCCCTACATGTGAGGCAGCAGCATATTTACTGTCCTTAATTCCCAAGGCACATCTCTGCGTACCGACAAATGCATTCCATTGAGTTGTTAAGAATACACTCTCAATTCTAATATAAACTGACAAGACAGTGTCTCAGTGTCAGCCAGCAGAAGAAGCAAAATGCACATCTGGCAGAGAGTTGGGGAATGTGTGCACTTTTCTCAGACCTAAGGCACATGGTCCCAGAATAAGTCTTCTGCATAAATACCCAAGGGGCTGTGCTCACTGAAAAGTCTCTTGTGGTGAAAAAAATAAAGAAAAAGCAAGCAAGCAAGTGAGGGAAGGAAGGAAGGAAAGAAGGAAGGAAAAATAAAATGAAACTGGAAAAGCAGTTTGGATAATAAAAACTTACCTCTGGAGCTATAGTAATCTTATTTCGGTTTTGACTTAATGATCCTCTCTTTTCTGCCTTTTTAAAAAAGATTATCTTTATATGCCGACAGAGGTTCGGTGGCGTACTGGTTGGGAGTACGGCTCTGGACAGGCTCCTTGGGTTTCCTTCTCTCATGCTGTCTAGGACCTGGGACATACGACTTAGCTTTACCAAGTCTTAGTCCCGTTCTCTGTAGAAGAGGAATGCAATTACTTCAAAATGTGGCATGGGGATTAAGACCTGAAGACAGGCAAAGCATTTAGATGAGGGCCTGTTGCACAACGTGAATTCAACAATTGTTAGCTATTGCTGTGAGATTCCTATATTCCAAGTCCCTTCCTTGGGACTTTATTTTATTCAAATAATGTTGTGGTGTGTGTGTGCGCGCACACGTGGCTTACCAGCTAAGCCATCTCCTCAGCCCAATTTTAATTTTATGATTACAGGTGTATTTTTGAAAATATCTCATTTATTTTATGGTTGTGGTGCTAGGGGATCAAATCCAGAGCTTTATGCATGCTGGGCAAGTAAGGCACGACTGAATTCCATCTCTAACGCTAGTCACCGTCTGTCATCAGGCATGGGCGTTGGAGAGTCTGCGATAGGGCTGGGTCTGGAGTGTAGGACTGTAATCTCCACTATTGGGGAAGCTGAGGCAGGTGGTTTGCAAGTTCAAGGCCAGCCTGGAAAACTTAGTGAGAGCCTATATTAAAAATAGTGAGTAAGAACAGGGAGGTGGTGGTGCATACCTTTGATCTCAGCACTCAGGAGACAGACGGAGAAGGAACTCTGAGTTCGAGGCCAGCCTGGTCTATAGAGTTCCAGGACTACACAGAAAAACCTTGTCTAGAAAAAAAAAACCTAAAAACCCAAACCAAACCAACAACAACAAGAATAACAATAACAAAAAAGCCCCTCCAAAATCAATACCACCCCCTGAAAAAAAAAAAAAAAAAAAAGCAAGCCGTTCGAGAGCACTGGCTATTCTTCCAGAGGACCCAGCTTTGAGCCTCTGCATAGAAACAGTGGCTTGTGCCCTTCTGTAACTCTAGTTCCAGGGGACCTGACATGTTCTGCTGACCTTCAAAGGCACCATGTGCAAATACGGTACATGAACACACAGACAAGCACTCACACAAATAAAATAAATTAAAAAAAATGTTTTTAAGTAGTAAAAGAAAGATGAGTTTACAGCTCAGTAATAATGCCTGAAAAGGAAAACAGGGTGGCATATAGACACGGTATAGAATTAATAGTTGTGTATCTTCCTAATACATGTGAACTGGCTTTTTAAAAAAGAAAACTCAAGTATATCTCTGGAGATAGTTAATTTTATTAGGACATCTTGGTATAGATAACTCATATACTCTTGTTGTATTTATTCCCCCCCTCTTGTCTTTCTCCCCCCTACCCCAGGCTAGAATCTCAGGGATCAAGGTATACCAGCCAAGTGCTCTACCCTTTACCCCTTCAAAATTTTGTATTTATTTTTATGTATGAGTGTGCTGTCTGAACAAATGTCTTTGACCGCATGTGTGCCTGGTACTTGCAATGGTCAGTGATCGGGATCCCCTGGGATTGGAGTTAGGGATGACCTGTGAGCCATCAGGTAGGTGCTGGGAATGAGTCTGGGCCCTCTGCAAGAGCAGTGAGTGCTCTTAACTGCTGAGCCACCACTGCAGATTAATAATGTTTTTAGGAAAAAAACCTAAACAAAACTTATTGTATTTCCAGTGATAAAGTAATAGTAATACTGGATAAGCTTTTCATCATATAAAAAAAAAAATGCACTGGTTGAGGTGGCCTGAAATATCATCTACCTAGTTGATGTGCTATTGGCCTCACTACAAACTGTTTTGAATTACACCGAAGCTTATGCACAAACTGGTAGGATACCTGGGGCTTGGACCTCATTTCTGGATTTCCAGGCCTTTCCATCTCAGCTTGCCTAACTGGCTTATCATATCAGGTACAATAGTCTGAAGAGAGGTAATTTAGCAATTTTCAAATTTAATCTGCACATTTGCTTTAGATAACACAACCTGTATTTCTCCAGCACCATTTGCTCAGTACTCAACCTGGGTCATATAAATTGGGGATTAGCTGGAAAGAGTTTATGAGTGTAAAATTAGTAACCCTTTAATGATGAGTCATTAAAATGCCTGTTCCTTGAGCTCTCTAACTAAACAAATGCTGCGGGCTTTAGGGAAATATAAAGGCTTTGAACCTCTGTGGATCATGGTCCCACCATTATCACAAATGCCAGGTGGGCCAAGGGTAGCTCAGTGGGAAGGCAGGTGCTTGGCACTTGTGAGGCACTGGTTTCAATCTCCAAAGCCCAAGCCAAAAACCAAACTGAAACCAACCAACCAACCATCCAACCAACCATCCATCACCCACCCACCCAACCAACCAAAAAACAACCCATGCAAACAATAAAAAAGAAAAGCCTGGGAACACACGAAATGACAACTTTCAACGGACAGAAGGCCCATTTTGTGCACATAGCTGTGTGTTGTAGTCCAGCCTCCTGATCCCCTTCTCTTCCAAGTATGTCTGTGGGCCACATTCAGGCAGTACCTACAGAGGCCAGAAGAGGGCGTCAGACCCACCCCCATTGAAGTTACAGATTGTTGTAAACGCCATGTGGGTGCTGGGAATCCTAGTCCTCTGGAAGAGTTAACTGCCCAGCCATCTCTCCAGCCCCTGCAGCATTCTCAAGGGATGAAAGGTCTGAGTTTTAGTTGTTCTTTCCAGGATCAAGAGATTTTGTTTATTTTACATGGCATCTGGTGAGGGAGAAATGAAAATAATACAGCCCCAGTGAATGTGTCTTTGGCATTTCCATTTTCTGTGGGTCACTGGATCTGGTCTTCTGGGTGTGACTGACTTGCCAGCTCTCTATTAAAAAGCTATTTTTTTTCCTCAGGCATCTAGTCCAGATGGAAATAGCTTCTTAACCAAAGAACTAACATCATTACAGAGTTTGGACAAGAAAACAAGCCCCTTCACAGCATTGATACCAGCACAACAAGCATCAAATAGCCGGCCCAGGTCTATTTCGTTATCCATTCAAACATTCCTTTAGGGAACAGTCACAGTGTCTAAACTTCTGTGAGCCAATGCTGGGAATGCAAGCAGTGGTGAGAACGCCAAGAGCCTTGCTCTCAAGGAGCTTTGTGTAGCCTGGTAGAAAAGTCATGCCTCAAGGCATGACTCACACTCCTGAGTGTGTGTGTGCTTGTGTGCATACACGTGGATATGGAGGACAAAGGACAGCCTCAAGTGTCACCCCTCATTGACTTTTCATTTCACTTGTTATTATTATTATTTTCTTTTAGTCACCTCTTACTGGCCTAGAACTCACCAAGTCAGCTAGCCTGGCTGGTTGGTGGGCTGCTGTGCCCCAGGATCCATGTATCTTCACCTTTACCACCTCAGAATCACAAGTGCTTGCCACCATACCTACTGTGTTATTAATTATTATTATTGTTGCTAAAGCAAAAAACAAAAGGAGCACATAGCAAAACACCAAAAAACCCACCTGGATTTAGGGATCAAACTCAGGTTCTCTCGTGTGCAAGGCAAGTACTTCACCTGCTGAGCCATCTCCCATGTCCTTACCGCTACTTTTTCTTACGCTTTTCTGTTCCTGTGAAGTTGCCTGTTTTGGATCAAACAGGGGCAGAGAGGGAGAAGAAGGGGGAGAGGGAGAAAGGAAGCAACCAAGAAGGGGCCTGGGACAGTGTGAGCTGGGCTCTCAGTTGACTCACGCCTGTCCATATTGCACAGCTTGTATGCAATAAAAGATACCCTTATATGGAATCCATATTGGAGGGAATGCTGGATGCTTTGGACTTTTGGGATGTCTCCATCTTTGAGAGTGGTTCTTTAGTTCTCTCTCTTACACACACACACACACACACACACAGATAAGGAGTTTTATACATCCTCATGTAGGCATAATGACATTCTGAGGTGGATCCCAGAAGATTAAAATGGAGATGCAGTGACCTCCTAGCCTGTCATAACATCAGTGTGCCCCATTACTCATGTGTCTGTGGTAATGGTGGTGTAGACACACCTACAGCGCCGTGCTCTGCCCAGAAGTACTACAGATCTCATTATTTGGGTAGATAATACTTGACAATAGATGGCTCTTCCTGGTTTATCTGTTTACAGCGTTGAATTTCTTACTCATAGAAAAAGTTGACGGTAAGTCCGTTTGCTGTATTATGCTGCCAGCTCCCTCTGGTATCTTGTGTTTACTGTGCCTCTTGATTGCATCATTTTGTCTTGATTTAATTTCATGTTTTGTTCATTATGGTCCTAGGAGGAACAGGCTGTTTCTCCCCAACCCCCACCCCCGCGAGTGTGTGTACCTCGATGGGGTAGCTGGGTGTAGGCTACCCCATCGAGGCCTGTGTAAGTAGACTTAACATGATCCTACAGCCACTCAGGTGTCACTCCTAACAACCAATGGTTACGGCCTGGCCCCCCTCTGCTCTTCCAGAGCCTAGGACTAAAGGCCACTGAAAGATGGAAAACACCACTGAGATTCCAGGGGTAGGTGGAATCTACCCTTCCTTGGGGGTCCCCAAGTGGCTTGAAGGCAGAGCCTCTGGCCAGGCAGAACCAAAAGGGAGGTGCTGGGGAAAGATTCTTTTTCTGAAAGCAGGTTCCTACCTCCCGTCTCTCAGATTGGAACAGTCCTGGGAAAATGGGACAGGTGTCCCCAATCAAGAGACAGGGCTGTTTACTCAACTCCGCAGAGCAGCCCTAAGGGAGAGGAAGTCTTGCTACAGAGAAAATTTCCGATCAAGAGGTAGTCCCTGCCAGTTGGAGACGTAAGACCCCCCCACCCCCGCCTACAGTCCTCTAACAGGTGAACACCTGGAGCTGGGCGACAGATCAGAGTTCACTCTGTAGACCCGAGGCCTGAGGGAATTCTCTGTTTCTCTGCCTCTACCACCTATTAAGTAAGCCATCCGCGGGACAGGCTGGTGGGGGAAGGCGGGAAGAGAAGGCACTTGACTTCACCTTTCCATGGAACGCTAGGTTTTGGCCACAGCCTCAGGGCATTAGGAGCGAATCCGAAGGGTTCAAACACTCATCTGTCCAATCACTCCAGTCCCGGGCCAGGCCAGCCACGGTGTCCTGCACCCACCTACCGCTTGGCCACGCAATAACCCCAGGAGTTTTGCTCTCAAAGGGCCCACCAGGCAGTAATTGGCCCGCCCTGGGCATGCCCGTCCCGTACACTCCGAGGCTCCGGGTAGCGGTTCCGAAATTGACGTGAGGCCGATTTTGGTGCAATGCGAATTAGCTCCAGCAGCCGAGTCGGGAGGAGACTGCCGAGCTCCCCGAGCGCCCGCTGGGGCCAAGCTGGGGCCAGGAGTCTACGCCGGCGCGCCGGTGGCTCCATTCAGGCCGCCGCCCATTGCCTTGGCAACCAGCCCTCACCCACCCTCCCGCACCTCAGGCTTGGGCTACCAGCTCTCGGGTGTGGGAAGGCGGCCCGCCCCGGGCGCCCCGAATCCGAGAGCCGTGCGTCCCCACCTCGCCGGGCTCTTCCGAGCGCCAAGCAGAGGCGCCCCCTCCTGCCCAAAGAGGGAAAGCCCGGGCGCCCCCAGCCTTGACTTCATAATAAAGCTCCCCAAAAGGCGAGGGCTCCCCCGCGCGTTCCAGCGCCTTGCACCTGCCGGGTTCCCCTACCGGTCCTCACGGGAGGACCCAGGCTGCGGGGACAGCCCAGGAGCGTCCGTAGCCCCGCGGTCAAGCGCGGCGCCCCGGCTCCCGGGGCATCGGCGCTCCCGGGGAGGGGAGGGGAGGGGAGCGGGCATCCCCGAAGGCCGCCTCGCGGGAGGCGGGGAGGCTGCCGGGTGCACCAGGAGGGCGGGGAGCCCGAGGAGGCGGGCTGGGGGAGTAGGGCGGGTGGCGGGGAGGGGAGCAGGAGCCAGGCAAGAAAGTAGCAGAAAGTGAGGTTGGCAGGCGGCGCAGAGGCAGGAAGTCTGTGCCGGAGAGCAGTAGAAATTAGAGCCAGGGAGGGACCGCGGCGGCAGCAGTCTCGGCGAAAGAGGAAACTGCCGAAGAGGAAGCTCTGCGGCAGCCGGAGCCTCCCCGAGAGCCGCATCCTCCCGCTGCTCTGCATCCCCGCGCCCGGCATCCCCCTGCGCCCGCCCCGCGCCCCCGGCGCCCCCTCCCCAGCGCACCCCCGGCCGCCCCACAGCGCTAGTCTGGCCATGGCCCGGGAGAACGGCGAGAGCAGCTCGTCCTGGAAAAAGCAAGCGGAAGACATCAAGAAGATCTTCGAGTTCAAGGAGACCCTCGGAACGTAAGTGGGTGCTGGGGACCAGAGGGCGGTAGCGGCATCGGCGGCCGCTGCATTGGCGGCTCCAGCTGCTGCCGCCGTCACCGCCGCGGCGGCAGGAATTGGCTGGTCGCTGCGTCCTCATTGTCCCACGGTCCGCTCTTGCGGAGACCCTCTGCGAGTCTGCCGCGTGGGTCTGCGCCCACGGGTGACACCTCTGCTGGGCGGGGGAGGGGAGCGCGCTGGGCGCGCAGAGAACGGCCCACGCGGGCGGGCGACTTTCCATTTCCCTCGCCACCACCGCCCTCCACCGATTTTTTTTCCTTCTCACGCGTGACTGTGGGCTGAGCATGGTGGTTCTCGCCTCTCTCTAGCTGTGTGCACTTACTCATCGTGTGTATGGGCGCCCTGGGTCGACGAGTTAAGCTTTATGGTCTTGTCCTTACATCATATCTTTCTGTGGAATCGATAGATGCACGCACTGGGTGTAGAAAAGACTTTGGGTGGCCCGCAGAATGACGGGAGGGAAGAATTACACAGGACTCAAAGTGAAATGTGGGCAGAGCCTCACGCAGGGTCGGAGGCACGCGCTGGGGTGCGTGTCCGGGTGGGAGGAGGGTTACTGAGTCCTCGGGGGCGGTCCTCTCCGAGGCTCACGCTTGATGGGTTACGTCTCAAGAAAGCAGAAATCGTCAAAAGTGTGTGTCATCAGTGCCCCGAACATGTGCCGCCCGGTGCAGCTGCAGTTCCTTTCCTGCGCAGGAGTTGGTTTGGTTTTGTTTTGAAGCGCCTCACAGGGAGCTACCCGGGCTGTGAAAGAATTCAGCGCTGCTGAATGAGCCTCAAGTTTACGTTATTTTCTTCCCCTACTTGATCAGTTTTTGTTTTGATCAGTGTCTGTTCGTGTGGATGCAGTCACACACGTACTGCCTGGAATGAGCGTTGTGTTGGGGTTTAGGGGGTGCCGACGACACGGGGGAGAAAGAGGAGGCGTTTCCCGGGCACATTTGTGTTGCTGGGGTGCTTTTCTTTCCTTCTGTCCTTTCAACCTTCTTATTTTCTGCGCTTGCTTTGCATTTCCAGGACCCCATTTGCAAACCTGCTGTAAGCTCAGAGTCCTGCAGCTACTACCTATTGCTAATTGCGTCCTCTCACCCCTTCCCCACCTCCGGAGGCAGTGGGTCTCCCAGAGAGAAGCTGCAGGGTGGCGTTCTGAGTTGTGCTCCCGGATTCCCAGGGCAGGCCTGTGCAGTAGGCTGAGCGTCGGAACAGGTCACCCTCTGCGGCTGCTGGCACCAGGGACGGTACCTCTGGGCACCTACTTGCTATCTTTGTGGAAATAAAACAAGAGGGCCCTTAGCTTTTCAGCAGAAGGAGCTCCCTGTTAAGAGGTCACTTCTGGTCCAAACTTTTAAATTTGTTTGAAGCTGCTACTCTGAGACACACAAGTTAACAGGAAACCAGAAATGGACCTTTTGCTTGTCAATCGGGGAGCTGGCATGTGGCTGCAGAGAGGGGATTGGAGGTTGGGGAGTAAGAGTCTCATGTCTTTTACCCGCCTGGAGGAACCCCTGGCCTGCTGCCTTCAGGCAGGTGGATACAATCTCCCTTCTCCTCGCTGGCAAAGGCCCAGCACCACGCTTGCACCTCTGCAGTGGTCAGGCTGCTGAGCTCAGGGAGGCGGCTCTGAGCGGATTGTGCTGTGTAACACGCTGTTGGGGTTGACAGGAGTGGCCTCCATGTCTGCAAAGAACGGAGCTTTGCCTTCACGCTGACCTGAGCTGAGGCAGAACGGCCTCATGGACTTGACCTGTGCCAGCGATCTGGTTCTCTCCTAGGGTGCCTTCTGTCTGGAAGTGATTCCTTGGGAAGAAACGCCCTGGTGTGATGCTGACAGGGTACCCAAAATGATACTAGAAATACAGTGATCAAGATTTCTAAAAAATTGAATGACATAATAGTATTGACAATTATAGTGACGCTCTTAAAGGTATACAAAGCATTAGGCGTTTAAGTTTCTCATGTGTAATTAATTTAACTCACACAATGAATGTATGTGTTTAAATTTAGTTATTTAAGGCTACCCATAGTTTTCGGATGATGAGACTGAGGCAGCAGAGAGCCCGTGAGCTAATGAGCTAGCTATTAAGTGATGGAGATAACATTCAGAGCCAGACAGAAGAGGCCTGAGTTGAGTGGGCACACGTGTGTTCCAATGCGTGTGGAGGCCAGAGGCACACAGTGGATTGTCTCGCTCCTCTGTTCTCTGCCTTACTCTTTGAGGCAGGGTCTCACACTGAACCTGGGGTTTATCCATTTGGCTAGAGTATTGGCCAGGGACCCAGCTGTGCTGGGGTGAGGGCTGCCTTGCCCAGCTTTTATGTGGCCTGTGGGAATGCAAATTCAGGTCCCCATGCTTGGGTGACAGACTCTTTACTGACTTTCCAGCTCCAGAACACCTCTCCGTGATCCTCAATGGTGTTCAGCTACTTCATAGTCTAAAAACGACAATTGAACACGAGGGTAGGGAATGCAGCTGAGTGGTAGATGCTTACCTCCCGTGTGAGGCCTGAGTAACATCCCAGGACTACACATAATTTAAAGAGGGGCTTTAGTCTATGGGAAAACCAATCTTAATAAGGATACACACAAGACACTATTATGAATAACCTGCTGTCTAAATATGCAAAGGATTTCAAAGTTCTTGGATTATCACCATGGTACTATCTCCCTGAACTTGCTGGAGGTGGTCCCAAGTTGAGAATGTCTGGCTCACCCTGGGCCAAGTCTAGTGACCTTGGCCCGAGTCTTAACTGTAGAAGTTACTTTCTGTCCCTTCAGTGTGGGTTTTAAATCTGGTCTTTTATTTATAATGGAGTCTAGTGGGAACCAGAGGCATTGACAATAATAATTGGACTCTGTGCCCAAAGATCTGTGTAGCTTCCATCACACCGTTCTCTATGCCTTCACCAAACATCTTCAAGATCCTAAGGCAGAAAAGCCCTGCCAGAAACTGGATCTGGAGGACTGAAGGGGAAACTGAGGGAGAGGGGCGGGGCAGGATCCTGGCATGGGTCTGTCTAATGCGTCTTTAAGTCAGGCCCCAGGAAATACTTTCAACCTCTCTGCTTCACTTTTAGTATTCTGCAAAGGGGGATCCCAGAACCTAACCAGATCTCTGGATGAGGTGGTGAGACTTAATTACTGTTTATTAATCAACAACATGTTTTCAGATCCTTGGCACACAGTGAGAGCAAATAAATGTTGTGTAACAGCAAATTAGGAATGGTAAAGATTTCTGTTGGTGCATTCGCTAGGCTGTTAGAGGCTCTCTGCTGGAGGGGTGTGCATGTGTGTGTGTGTGTGCATGCACACACACAGGAACATGCATATGTGCACATAACACGTAGGTGAGTAGGCCAGAGAACAGTCTTGGCCTCAGTCCTTATCCTTATCCTCAGTCCTCAATCCCCTGCTTTTTTTTTTTTTTTTTTTTTTTTTGAGTCCTGTTGGCTTGGAACTCACTAAGCAGGCAGCAAGCCTGTGGCCTGCCTCTGCTTCTCCAGCTGGCTTACATAAGTGCACGCTACCATGCCTAGAGTTTTGTTTTTATTATTTTAAAAATTTTATAAAAGGTGGGTTCTGGGAATTGAACTCGCCCCGCTGGCACGTTTGCAAGGCAAACACCTTACTGAGACAGGGTTTTTCATTGGCCTGGAATTCACCTATTAGCTAGGCTAGCTAGCCAGGGAGCCTAGATATTTGCCTGTCTCTACTTCCCCAGGGTTGGGGTTAGCAGCACCATAATACCCAGCTTTTACATGGGTGCTGGGACCAAACTCTCAGGTTCATATGCATGTGCAGCTTTCTCTCTCTCTCTCTCTCTCTCTCTCTCTCTCTCTCTCTCTTTTCTTTTTTAAGGCAGGGTTTCTCTGCATAGCCCTAGCTGTACTGGACTCTCTTTGTAGACTGGGCTGGCCTTAGACTCAGAGATCTGCCTGCCTCTGTCTCCCTAGTGCTAGGATTAAAGGTGTGCACTGCCTTGCTCAGCTATGGAGGGACATTTTCACAACCATTCAAGCAGCAGATGAAACAGCACAGACCAGCTGCCTATCCCGAATGGCGGACAAGCAATGGGCCTTTTTCATTAACTCAGTGCCCCTGGGTGCTGCTTTAGGAGGAGAATAAACAAGTATTTCTCTGGGGCAGGAGCCATCTTTCCCACCTGTCTTATCCTTACAGTGCCAAAATTGCTCAACAAATACACCTGTTGAGGACAAAAGTGATTGATTCATCCAAAACCCTAAACGGGAAACAGATTTACCTTTTCTTTTGGTGATGGGTGTGTCCCTGTGTATAAAGAATGCAAAGCCACTTGGGGTGGTTTGCATATTTGCACTACTGCTTAACCAATTTTTAGCATCTGTGAAGAGCATTTGAAAGACTAGAAAGAGAAGGAGGCCTGTGAAGCCTGGGGTCTCTCTGGGAGGCTACCCCAGCGGCCTTATTCACTGTTTGGATTTCTCAGTCTTGTTTGGAGGTCTGATATAAGTTTAGTTTGTACATCTAAGATTATTTCTGGAGTACCATTATTTCTGGAGTTCTAGGTGAATTGAAAAGAGATGAAGTAAAACTGTGACAGTTCCATCCGGCTAAGGCTGGAGAGAGGTCAGAGGGGAGGTGGAAGGGCCGAACTAAAGAAGAGACTTGTGAGCCTGCTCCAGGGCACACTGGAGGCGCTTGAGCAGGGGAGAGAGTTCTTGGCTTTGCTGTGATGAACACCAACTGTCAGGCTAGAGAGCAAATGTGGGAAGACCAGTTAGCAAGCTCCTGCTGTGCCCCAGTGAGTGGGAACAGAGATTCAGAACAGGCAAATACCCGGGGGTCACTCTCCGTGGTGTACTAATGCAAACGCTCAGTGGGTTCTGCGAAGCGGAATTCTGGGCTAGAGCTTCTTCCTAGAGGGTCTCCTGAGGACTGGATCTCAGGTCTCTCGTTGTGGCTTCAGCTCGTCATACACAGTCGGTTGGCTGGAGTCGGGTGGACTGCTGTGCACTCTCTTGGGAGGAATTTAGGGGTTAACTTGGTGAGCTTCCCTTTGGCTGGGTCTCCATAAATCCCTCTAATCTTTCCTTTCCCCAGATAAATCTCCTTAAATCCCCACCAATCTCTCTCCTCTCTCCCTTCTTCCTCTCCCCTCTCCAAGGGCTTAGGTGGCAGATCAGTAGGGAATTGCCATATTATTGGTCAGCTTGCCCGAGGGTGGCAGGCTCAGGGCCTCACGCCTGGGATCTCACAGCTTCTCCAATTTCACTGGGACCAGCAGGGAATCCAAAGGCCCTTGGGTTCACATTCCTTTAATTAGTGAAGGAATTTCTAATAGGTGGCTAACACAAGCCAGGCCATGAAATCATCTGGCCAATTTTTGTTTTGTTTTGTTTTTTTCTGACTCAATATGGCCAATTTCAATGCTTATATACTTAAAACAGGAGGACTCGTGGGTTCTGGGATTGATGCCAGCATTAAATTTTTTTCCTCAGTCCGGATAGGTTATGCCCTTTTGACTTTCTGTGGGGCTGGAGATCACTTCTTTTGGCTAGCTTCTGATTAGATCCTATTCAATTTTTAAAAGAAGGTTTATTATACACTGTCCATACAATGTATACAAGCTACATCATTCAAGCTCTAACCACACCAAGAATAACCTCCAAATGCATACCATAGTAGGTCAGGTTCATTCCGGGGCAGACCACGTTAATTCCATGACTTCAGCCGACAGCTCTGTGCTAGGATGCTTGTGTTTTTCAGCAGGACTGTAAGAAATGAAGGGATTTTTTTTGCCTCCATCTCACCCCATTCATATGGTGTGTGCGTGAGCGCGCACGTGTGTGTGTGTGTGTGTGTGTGTGTGTGTGTGTGTGGTGTGTATAGGCCAGAGGCCAAGCTAGGATGTAGTTCCTCAGTTCCGTCTGTCCACCTAGGTTAGGCTTAGGACCCACCTAGTTTTAGTTTGCCCTGAGCTGGGATTACAAGTACCTGCAACCATACCTGGCTTTTTAATATGGGTTCTGGGACTTGAATTTGGGTCCAACTCTTTGCCATCTGAGCTATCGCTGCAGTCCTATAGGTTCTGTTCTTGATTAACATTGGATTTAGGGGACAAGTATTTAAGATAGTTTATTTGCTGTACCTGGGAAGGGAGGCAATAAAAATGGAATAGAGAGTTCATATCAGCATCGCCGCTGGTAGCTCTGAGATACTAAGTATTTCCTTAATTTTTCTGGATCAAGGTGGGGCTAGAAGTCACCACCTCCTGGACTGTTGTAGGGGCTCAATGACATCTAAGTGGTGCCTGGCACAGAACTGGGACTGAATAAACAGGGGCTGCTATCAAACCGGAACTGCTTTCAGCAGCTGTGGCTGACTACCTACGGTTCATCTGGGCCAGGACCACGGCCCAGATGGATGCTGGTGTCTGTTGGAAATTGATTTCTGGACGCTCTTGTTGCAGCTCTGTACAATGTGTATTTAACCTTTCGGAAAATTAATTTAAGCAACCACAGACAAGCTCTCATTCAGCCAAGGGAGAGCACCTGCTGATTGTCCTTCAGGGTACGTTGATCAGCTATGAGCCTGGTTTAGATTACATGGGAGCGAGTGCAAGTTCTGTCAGGCTCCGCTACTTCCTTGCTCTGCCGTGTTTGGTCTTACTTGACCACTCTGAGCCCTTTGGCCTCCTCCACAAAACCAGGAAATCAGAGGACCCGATATGACAGTAGCAATGAAGACAGAATGGAGGGTGGACAGGGATCGCCAAGAGCAATATGTGATTTCAGGCTTGGTGAATGCCAACTGTCTCTCCTTAGTCTCCGCTCCTGGTATTGGTAGATTTGGAGACTGTACTGGACCATTCACAAGTTTTGCCAGCAGGAGGTGATTAAGCCATATAGGGCTAGCATTAACCAAAAGACTCAGCCTGAAAGCCTTCTCCAGGCCAGCTCGTGAGCGAGAGTGACCTACTTTGTCACATCCTTTCCTCTGGCTGGCTAACCAGATTTGCCTCTCTGCCTCTCGTCCTCCTTCCTGAGCTGAGTTTGACAACTCAGTCTGCATCAGCCAGTGCAAGCGTCTTCTCAGAGCTGCCCAATGGTCTCTAGGCCTCTGTGGTTCTTCTTGGGCATCAGTCTGCTGTCCCCTCAGGGTGGTGGTTTGCTTCTGCCTTGTTTCTTACCGCATATACCCAAGGTCTGGCGCATGAGCTTTGGCCCCAACCCTGAGAAGAGTATTTTAATTTGATGACTGAAGTCATTTACTTAACACGTCACTCTATCACAGACGTGTGTAGCTTACAGTCTTTGGGGCTGAAGAGATTGCTCAGTTGGCAGTACCTTGGCTAGACCCACCAAAAATGCCAGGCCATGAAGGCACGTGTTTGTAATCCGAGTACTGGGGAGGCAGAGACAGGTGTATTCTTGGGTCATTCTAGCCTGCCAGACTAGCCCGGGGAGAGACCCTGTCTCAGAAACAAGGTGGAATGACACCTGGGTTGTCTTTTGGCCTCAACACACGTTCCTACATGTTTAGACCCACCACAAGCACCTGCGCGCGCACACAGACATTCATGTGTAGGCGTGCAATGTATCCTAGTTCCCGTTCCTGCTATTGTGAAAAATAATCCTGACAAAAGCAGCTCAGCAGGGAAAGCGCTCAATGGTGCAGTCGGTGATGACAGGGAAGTCAAAACATCAGGCGCTTGAGGCAGCTGCTCGTCAGATCCACAAGCGGGAAGCAGAGGAGGAGAAATGCATGCTGCCGCTCCATTCCTTTCCTCCGTTTATGAGGTCTAGGGAATGGGGCCACTACAGTAGGGGTCTTTCCACCCTTGTTAGTGCAGCAAGACAATCCCCCAGAGGCAAGGCTGTTAATGCTAATGTCACACACAGACACAAACAGAACCCCTGGCACTGCTAGGAAGGGGACCCAGGGCCTTGCACATGATAGGCAAGTGTTCTGCCCCTGAGCGAGTCCCCAGGCATTGGAGAGTTTCAAGTATCTATGTACTGCTTTTATTTTATTGTGTTTGGGAATGTCACAGTGCACGTATATACACCACATAAGCACAGGGAAAATTTTGTTATAAGCTGGTATTTTTTTTTTTGGCAGGGGGGGAGGTTTCAGATGGGAAGTGGGAGAAGATAGGAAAAAGCTCTTAATCAGGTCACAGGCTCTAAGTATATGCTTTGGAGCGGGGTTCCAAATTGGCCATCATCCCTCTGTCCCTGGTGTTTTCCACACCAGTGGATCATCCCATTCCACACACATCAGCTGAGTGTCACACATGAACAAAAGTTCATTCTAATAGCAGCTCAGCATGGGTTTGTAGGCCCTTGCTTGTGGTGTATGCCTGGCACCATGATCTGCAGGGAACTTGACTCTACGTGCTAAACCTATTGAGGGGGTGGTTCTGTGTCTTTCATGAGCACAACTCAGATCATTGGAACAAGTCTGGCAATAACTGGGCTTGGTGTTATGGATGGAATCCTGAAAGTATCATATTGATAAAACTTTGGGCAGCTCCTGAAAGAGGACCTTATTGGTTAATAAGTCCCTTGTTGTAGGCGGCATTAATAGGTAAAATGCACCAAGGACTGTGATTCTTGCATGTGATTGCAAAGTGAGGCTGTCCTCAAGTTAGTCAAGATCTGTTTTAAGATTTCCTTCTAGGCTTTCATGGTTGTTTTCTGAGGCATATTTGCTCTAGGAAGTAAAATTTTACATGGTGATCAGAGTCCTGCTCAGGCCTAGACATCCATGAGATGAACATAAGGGACTCGACGGTTAGTGAAGTTGAAAAAGTGTTGACTTTCTGTGGCCCTTTTGGCTCCTTTTACAAGTAGGATATAATAACAAGACTTCACATTGTTTTCTGCTATTTTTGTTTCAACAAGTGTGGGTAAACATATAACATAAAACTCAACCATTGTAGCCATTTCTAACTGTATAGTCCACATTTAGAACATTGTTTTTGGCTAAACGCCACCACCATCCATCTATAGAATTTTTTTATTCTTTCCAAACTGAACCTCTGGATTTATTAATTTTCTATTTCTCTTCCCCGAGCCTCTGACAACCACTATTCCACATTCTGTCTCTCTGGTTTTGACTTCTTTAAGATGCCCTATATGAGTAGACTCATGGCCTTTTGTATATAAGCTTATTTTACCTAGACACACATACACACACATATGTTTTAGAAAGCCACTATTGAAATTATGGAGGACTTATTCTCATGACCTCATTAAATCCTAATGACTGGCTAAGCTGTTATGCACAGGTTTGATGTTGGCTCTGAATGTGATAGTGGCAGTGTTGGTTGAAGGCCAAGGTGACTGACTGTGTGAAGCATATCAGTGTTTTTTGCTAGCTTGCTGGTTATGGTGATAACATTCCTTGACTTACTGTTATGGAATGCCCTCTTCTGCCCTCATCACCATCACATCTAAAGATGTCCCCAGACTCAGCAGTGTGACAGAACCTGGTGCCAAGACGAGATTCTGCTTAACAGGCTTGTAGAGAGCTAATAATACACATGAGAGAAAAGGAGATGAACAATAGTCACATCCAAGGTTGGCTGACACTCCCTGACTGGACAAGATGTGGGAATGTGGCTTCTCAGTTGCTCTATGACAGGTGATACAAACTAAATACCATTTCACACACAGCCCTTTCTTCTGACAAAGTGCAAATACCCCATACTTTTAGGCCAACTTCTTAGCCATGTTTCATGTAGCCCAGGGTAGCCCCAAATTTGCTATGTAGCCATAGATGACCCTCAACTTCTGATCTTCCTGTATCTGCCTTCCAAGTGCGGGGATTGTACGCGTGGACTACAATTAGTTTATGTGCTACTGAAGACTGGAGGCGGGGTCTTGTGCATGCTAGACAGGTGCTATGTCCCCATCCTCTGTAGTTCGGATCTTAGATGTTTACCAAGCACTCCTGAGGTTAAACGCTTGTTTTGATCTTGAAAACTGGTGGAAGGTGGTGAAACTTTCAAAAGCTGGGTGCTACTGAGAGGCCTTTGGGAGTGATGATGGGACTCCAGGTTCTACATCTCTTTCCCTCTGGGGTTTGGCCACCGGGTGAGCATCTGCTCTACTGTAGTACCCTGTTTTCCCACAGGTCCAGAAGCGATGGGGCTAGCAACCCTGCCCTGCCGAAACTGAGCCCAATGAGACTCCTTCTCTTGGTCTTTTGTGTTACAGTGACAGAAAGCTAGCTGATACACTCCCTTGAGAAGGCTTTCAGAACCAGTCCATCTTGCAATTAGATGATTGTAAAGGAATGTTAATTCAGAGGATGGCTGCTCTGGCAAGAGATCACATCCAAAGACCTTCTAGGCCTGTGTGATCCAGCTGGAATACAGACACACCTTTAATCTTAGGAGACAGAGGCAAGCAGATCTGAGTTCAAGGCCAGCCTGGTGTAGAGAACATTTCAGCCTGGTGTAGAGAAAAGTTTAGGTCCAGGCGTGGTGGTACACACTTAATCCCAAGCAATGGAAGTCAAGTTAGTTTGTAAAAGGAAACACCCATGTCTGAAAGTGATGGCTTATTGAGTGCCAGAAAAGGTGACAAATCAGAGAATATTTACAATAGGATATGCCCAAGTCTCACGAAAAAAGGGAAGAAAGGGAAGTTACTTAAGGGGCAATGCAGAGAGAGGGGGGAAGAAGTTTTACAGGGACAATAATAGAGAGACAGATTGCAGAGAGAACTCAAGTGAAGACCAAATGAGCCAGAGGATGCGAAGGAGCCAGAACATTAGAAAAGATGCTGGAGTTCGTTTGAGGCCAAGCAGAGCAATTCAGAGGCCAAGAGAGAAGCCAGACTGAAGAAGTTAGCTGGGAGAGGGTTTTGAGCCAGAACAGTTGAGTTGAACCAACCAGCCTTGAACTCTGAAAGAACAAGAAAGGATGAGCTTATTCAGCAGTAAGTCTCAGAGGGTGAAAATGTTCTGGGCCTAGGTTAGATTGTAAGGAGTCTAGAAGCTTCCAGGACTGGGCCTAGGTTAGCAGAGGCAGGGAGTAAACCTCCGAGAAACAGGTGCATGAGAGTTCCTTTTACAGATGATGGTGTCATTCTTACTGCGTGGAGAGCAGGTGGCTTGGCAGTCTTTGTACGCAGGCTGTAAAATCAGGAGATTTGAGATTAGGTGACCTGTCCAAGGTTGCATGTAGAAGCCTGGCAATCCAGGCCAGCAGCTCTTTGCCTGAGACTTTTCTTCCTGTGCCTTGTGTGGGTAGACAGCGAGCACTGGAAAGCACAGGCCCCAGCTCCCGTGCAGCCATGGTTCCTCAAGGGCAGGCTGCTTGTGGGCTTGGTGTGCCTTGGTCATTGTTTTTACATGCCTGTGGCCTTGGGGTTCCCTTTGCAGGTGTGACTTTTCCTGAGGATGTGACGGGCTGCCGAGGACAGCAGAGTGGAGCAGTTAGGACTTTTGCTCCCTCTGCCTGCTTTCCTTGTGCTGTGGATCACAGGCCATGTGTCCCCAGATCAGCGAGGCAGTCAGAGCTGAGGGCAGGGCATAGCAGGTCCCTATGCTCCTGTGCTGAGGTGGGAACACATATCCCCATGTCCCTAGGGAGCAGGTCTTACCTACAGACAGGGCCTAGCTCAGATGGAATACCAGTGTGCTTGGTAAATGCTTAAATGCTCGTTGGGAATGAGTGATGAATAGAAGAAAAGCAACAAATGTCATTCAAATTCCAGCTATAGCACCCAAGTTGACTTTTAAGTTAAATTTTGAATTTTTTATCTTAATTTTTTTTAGTGTGTGTGTGTGTGTGTGTGTGTGTGTGTGTGTGTACGCACGCAAGTGTGCATTTACGTGTCACTGTGTGGAGGTCAGAAGACAATGTCTAGGAGCTGGTTATTTCCTTGATGTGTGTCACAGGCATGAAGCAGGCCGTCGTGCTTGGCAGCAGGCATCTGTACCCGCTGAGCTATTTTACTCCCCTGCCTTTGGAGACAAGATCTTATGTAGCTCAGGATGACCTTACACTCAGTTTACAGCTGAGGGTGACCTTGAACTCTTGATCCTCCTCTATCTCCCTAAGACTGGATTAGAGGGTGCACCACCATGCCCAGCTTATGCAGCGCCGGGTATCAAACCAGAGTCTGAGCATGATATACAAGCATTCTCAATTGTGATGTATCCCATGACCTTCCTGGAGCTTTTGTTTCTTTGTGATGTGGGGAAGATAACAGTATTCTATCCTTCCCGTTTACGGGGAGGGTCTTATCATACACACACACAGACGAAACTGAGGGATGTAGGCATGCTCCATATCATGGGGTACAAAATGAAGGGCACAAACTTGAGTTTTAAGCAGGTGGATGTTATATCCCATTATTTGACTAGTGCCTTCCAAAATGCCAGTAGGAACTCATTCCTAGGACCGACAGAGTGTTTTCAAGAATAAGAAAGTATACATTAAAGATCTGTTGGTTCTTTTTCTTGTTCCTGTGAGAAGCAACTTAATGGAGAAAGGGTTTGTTTCAGCCTACAGTTTGTCATGATGGAGTAGTCATGGCAGCAGTTGCTTAAGGCAGCTGGCCAGCAGTCAGGAGGCAGAGAGAGGGATGAGTGCTGGTTGGTGCTTTCATTTTCCTTTCCATGCAGTCCGGGACCCCTGCTCATGGAATGGTGCCACCCACAGTTGGGGTGTATCTTCCTGGCCCACTTAACCCAGTCTGGAAAAGATCTCTCACAGACATGCCCAGAGGTCGGTCTTTACTTGGCTCTGCATCCTATCAAGTTGACAATGAATGTTAGGCAGCACAGTAGCCTCTTAGAGATAGTTGTAAAAGAGTTTGTTTTGCTGGAACGAGCTTGGAGAAAGATTGAGAAGGAGATATTGAAATATCATGAGGGGTTGGGCCGGACTTAAAGGGGTGGTCATGTGGTTTGTGTAGGGAGGAGGCTGGATGGTCATGGTGGAAGAAGCAGTCCGTCTCTCATTGACTCAGTTTCCGAGCCTCTGGGGTGAGCAATGCTGGGAGAATCCTGCACGTCATCTCCGTGGCCTGTGATGGCTGTACTCTGTCATCACAGTGAAGAAGACACATGAAGAAGAATAGGTTGGGTCTCAGTTGTGAATACCAGTCTTCACAGACAGTTCCGGGGAAAGAAAGCCACAGTGGCCCTCGGGTTCCCTTCCTTGAGACCTGTGGCTATGTACAGCGTCCTGGGATCTTTGCCACCTATGTTTCTTCAAACTTAGATTCATCCTAGTGAGGGTCAGTTGTCATGTATGTGTGTGTGTTTGTTCATGTGTGCTGTACACATGTTTGCATGCATGAAGAAGCTAAAGATTAACTCTAGCTGTTGTTCTAGAAGCTGTCTATCTAGGTATTTGTTGTTGTTGCTGGTTGCTTGTTTTGAGGCAGGGTCTCTTATTGGCCTAGAGCTTGCCAGATAGTCTAGGCTTGGCTAGCTAGTGAGCTTCAGAAATGCTCCCGTCTCCACCTACAGCAGGGAAGTTAGTGTGTACCACCATGCTTCACTCTTTCTTCTTTCCTTTGTGTGTGTGTGTGTGTGTGTGTGTGTGTGTGTGTGTGTTTGGGGATTGAACTCAGATCCTCTTGCATGCAAGGCAATCATTGAGCTATCACCTCAGCTCAACCAATCTGACTTTGTTCCTTCCTTCCTTCCTTTCTTCCCAGCTTCCTTCCCTCCTTCCTGTAACTGAACCCAGGGCCTTATGCATTCTGGTTAGATGCTCTGACTCTGAGCTTTGTGTCCCCAGCAGCTGTTGTTCTTCTGCCCCAGTGTTTCTCTGATTTCACCCAAAGCCTTTCACGCTCCGAGACTCGTTCTTACATTCCTTGCCTCTGTATTTCCCCCAAATACCTTGAGCACTGAGTAATGCAGAGTTTGGTTTACCTTAAAAAAATCCTAAGCAGGCAAGTGCCTTTGTGGTCCCGGAGGGAGCCTGCTTTCCTAAATGTTTTTGTTACTGATAAGCCCTTGAGTAAGTATGTTCTCTCATATTTTCTTCCTCTGGCTTTCTTCTTTAAATCATCACTGTTTTCCACGTGTGGATTACTCACCGTTCAGATTAGCCAGCAGGAATTTTTAATCCATGGGCTTCGCCTCACTTCCTCGCTAGCCTGCTTTCAGGCCTTTCAACTGTGCAGAGGAAGATGACTTGTAGGAGAAATAACTTCAGGATGCACATCAGGACTTCGGAACAGCTCTCAGCTCCATAGTGTGGAAGGTGAACATGAAAGATGAATGATTACAATGATTCCAGCCTTCCATCAAGGCTGGCTGTGTCTGAGGCCATCCCACTGATTTTCTGTTCTCCTGCTTCACACCCCCCTCATTCCCAGTGAGGTTTCTTGCTGTCTTGAAATTCTCCCCAGAAGCGTGTGTACTTGGCTTTATCTATTTTTTTTTTTGCATGCATGTATGCAGGTGTGTGTGAAGATGTGCATGTATATGTGTGTGTGTGTGTGTGTGTGTGTGTGTGTGTGTGTGTGTGTGTGT
>NW_026596149.1:11385975-11392482 GCF_907164565.1 Psammomys obesus | reverse complement strand
TGTGTGTGTGTGTGTGTGTGTGTGTGTGTGTGTGTGTGTGTGTGTGTAGTATGGAGGCCAAAGGTCAACCTTGGGTGTAGTTCCTCAGGAACCGTTGACCTTGTTTATTCAGACAGTGCCTCTCACTGAGACCTATAGGACTCTGAGATCAGGCTAGGCTGGTTGGCCAGTGAACCTCAGAATTCACCTCTCTCTGCCTCTCCAGTGCTTGGGTTACAAGTATGTACCAATACCTTTGAAATGTGGATTCTGGGATTCAAACTCAGGTCTTCACCTTTGTACGGCAAACAACTTTACTGACAGCTTTCTCCATAGCCCTAGCTTGCTCATTTTTCCTTCCTTCCTTCCTTCCTTCCTTCCTTCCTTCCTTCCTTCCTTCCTTCCTTCCTTCCTTCCTTCCTTCTTTCCTTCTTTCCTTTTTCTTTCCCCATAAACTGAGTACTTTAACAATTTTATGATTGTAATTTTTGCATGTTTGTTTATCTAAAGCCAGAAGATAATGCCTTGATTTGCATTATTTTTCTTCAGAAGTTATCTTATCTATAGAATTGAAGCTAGAAAGAAGAACTTTTAGACATTTACAATTAGTACTTCCTGATTTTTTTTTTTTTTTGTCCCTCAAAATTTGATGGGCTCTTTGTCTCAATGTCCCAGATTCAGTGACCCTGAGGTAGAAGTTCTTGTCCTCAGTACCTTGGCTAAGCTTTATGAGTAAAAAGAAACCCCATAGTTTGCCTTGGCAGCCTCTATTTCTGTGGTACTAGGTGATCTGAAGAGGTTGCAAGGACTGGTATAGTGGGGAGGTGTGAGGCTCGTGTGACAGGGAGAAACATGACTTCCAGCATTTGAGTATCTGCCGGAAATGGTGCTTCTCCGGATGCTTGACTTTGTGAAAGGTCATTTAATCAGTGCACACCCCGTGGATTAAAGCCTGATTGACAGTTGAGGAGAACTGACTGGTCTCAAGTCACTTGATGGATAAGTCCTCGAGCAGGATTTGAACTTAGAGCTGTCTAAAGAAATTTCTAGAAGTCTGTGTGCAGCTCACAGCAAACTGAGATGGGGCTATGTGCCTTCTCCAGGACGTGTCCTGTACACCCCGCCGCGCACACACAGGCGCACACACACATACACAGACAGGTGCATAAGGAAATGATTTTCCTCATAGAAAACAGTGACAGACTCTTCTCGTTTGGAAGCTTCCAGGGGCTCTGTGTAGATTCTTTGGTTTTGTTATAGTTTCACGCTCAGAACTTTACTTTTCCCCTGGGCTTGCCCTGGAACCCAGAGCTGGAAAATATGTTCACCTCAATCTGTAGGTGAGTGTGCTGGGTCTGGAAACTGACCTGGTGTGTGCTTGTCAAAACTCCTGTGTTGAGGAAAGAAATGGACTTGGTAACCATCTCATGGGTCAGGGATACATTTCGTTACTATTTTGCTATGAAGCAAATAATTTCCTTGTGTATCTGTCTGTGTTTATGTGCATGTGTCTATGTGTGTGCTTGTGTGCTTGTGTGCTTGTGTGCATGTGTTCGTGTGTGCATATATGTGTGTGTATGTGTGAGTATGCATACATGCATGCATGAAGGTAAATGTTTGTAAGCTAACGAGCAGCCTTGGCTGCTGTTTCTTGCTGTTTTCCACCTATATATTTTGAGACAAGACTCTCAAAATTTTTGTGTGTGTTTGTATTTTGAGTTCATTGGCTTGGAAACTCCTGTAGTAGGATAGACTGGCTGGCTAGTGCCATCTCCTCAGCAGTGTGCACCTCCGGGGCAGGCCGTTTTGTGTGGGTTCTGGGAATTGAAGTCAGGCCTTCCTTTGTATAAGGCAAGCACTGGACTGAGGGAGTTATCTTCCAGGCAAATCAAGTAATTTGTAACACATCCAGACAACTGAGATTTCTAACCAATTCCACGTCAACAATGGCTGCAGCAGCAGCAGCAGCAGCAGCAAAACCCTAAATAAAACCCAGCTATAACCTTTTCTTAAGATTCTGGCAAGCAGAATGTAATGGTCATCAGAACTGGGCACAAAGATGTCATCTACAGCTTATGTGTCCACCAAAAAAGGATTTTGGGAAATTCAGTCATATATCCAGAAGTGCAGGGGAGTCATGGCTAAATGTGAGGAGGACTACCATGTCAGTCCCTGTCCTTTGTGCTTGAGCTGGTGTTTACCTGGCTACTTACCAATTTTTACTTACTTAAAAATTATCTGACTATAACAGATAATTTTTAAAAATTAACTTAGCTGGCAGGTGGTGGCACACACCTTTAATCCCATCACGCAGGAGGCAGAGGCAGGCAGATCTCTGTATAGATCAGGCCAGCCTGGTCTACAGAGTGAGTTCCATGACATACAGGGCTATATACAGAGAAGCCCTGTCTTGAAAAACTCCTAAAAACAAAAAACGTATTCTTTGACAGTTTTCTACGTGTATTTAATACATTCTGCTTATACTTGTCCTGTTATCCTCTTGTCCTTTTATCCCTGTACACTTTCCAATTCACCTTCCTACCAAGTTTCCACCTCACTTTCATGTTTGTGTGTTTGTGTGCATTTGTGACCCACTAGACTTGATGAGGGCTGCCCACATGGGCGTGGTATGGAGCTATCCATCAGAGCATGAGTCAGTCATCAGCGGCTGCAGCACTTCCTGTTCTCCAGCAGCCCTGGATGGCCTTGAGTGGGGCTCATCCCCATGAGCCCCTTCCCCATCTCTGGTGAAACACTTAGTGGTTCTGTCTTGTGTAGGCTCTTCTCGGCAGCTGCCGCTATTCTGAGTTCATGAACGCCACCACCACCTCGTCTGCCGAGGCCCCATCCACATCGCTTGGGTGTGTACATTTTCTTTGCCTTGTCTTCCTCAGTGTCCACAGAACCTTGGGCTTATACAGGCATCCAGACGAAGGCTAAGCACTCGACAGTCTCGTGCTCTCAACACTTTGCCCAGCATGAATCTCGGCCTTAACCACCATTTGATCAGGTTGAGGGCACTATACTAGTTCATGAGAATAAGCATAAATATGTAGGGGGCTAGGACAGGTATGTTTTGATGTCAAGGGCATTCCACTCTATTTAAAAATTTTTTACTCCAAAGCAGTTTTTTTTTTTTTTTTCCTTTTCATGTACTGTAAATGTTACTCAAAACGTTATCGAACCCAGTGGCTTTTTCTCAGGGCTCCTTAATGTTGAAGAATTGTTATTATTGTGTATAAATGACTTATCATACATTATGTACCTCAAGCAGTTTTTTATGTTCTCAGTAATTGGAAAACACCAGGAGAAGAGCAATAGGAAACTTAAAAATGTGGCACGTCCGTGCTGCCAGCTTGATAGGCAGTTACTGTTTCTGTTTAGGGTATGTTTGAAATCTGCTTCTCTAACGATCTGTGTGGAAGGTGACCTTTTCCTGTTGTCACAGGAACTTCTTGGCGGTAGGAAGCAGTTTAGAACTGTATCTGATGTTGAGTTAATATCCAGAGGCATCGGGAACCAAGCTGCTTAACGTTCCGGTTTGATTTTAATTTTGCCTGGACCTGAGTCTTGGGGAGTCCAGTACGACCTCCGAGGTTCTGGACACACATCCTTCTGGGGGCCAGGTTTCAGAGATGGTTCACCTACTCAAGGGCCCAGGCCCAGAAGCAGAGGGCTTTATGGTTCATCTAGTGTCTTGAATGCTCCCTTTGACTTGAAATTCTTTGCGTGTGTGTGTGTGTGCATGCAGACATGTAGAAGTCAAAGGTCAACACAGGATGTCTTCCTTGTTTTTCACCATATTTTTGAAACAAAATCTTTTTTTGTTAAACTCGGAGTTCAGGGATCAGCAGGACTACTGGGCCAAAGTCCCAGGTAGTCCTCTGCCTCCCCCGTACTGGGATTACAAACAGGAAGTACCATGCTCAGCTTTTTATTTCCATTCTAGGGATTTGAACTCAGGCTTTCTTATGCAGCAAATGTTTTACCAACTGAGTCGTCTCTCCAGCCCTTCCAACTTTAAAGTCTTAGCATATTCTTGAATATGAGTGCCCCAATTTGTGTTTTGCCTTGTAACTCCCAAACAATGGAGTGTCGGGCCTCATTGCATAGAGATTGGGGCTAGGGGTCAAGTGACAGATACGTTCCCACCTGGCTGAGGCAGTTGTCAGGGTGAGTTAGGGATACAGTAAAGATGTATCAGAGGACTGGGGACATGGCTTGTATGAGGACTTGAGTTCAAGTCTCAGAACTCACGTATATGTTGTGTGAGAACACCAAACACATACACCTATTGAGTTCTGGGGCTTAAACTCAAGCTGGTTGTTGTGGCCTGGGTTCTGAATCCCAACGCAGGGAAGATGGAGACAGGTGGCCAGTTAGCCTAGCTGTATTGGCAAGCTATAGGCCAATGAGAGTCTCTGTCTCAAAAGAATAACTAACGGGAATGGCTTCTGAGGCTGACTATAGAGGTTGACTTCTAGCCTCTGTACACACACCTGACACATGGCCACATCTGTGTACAAATGTATACCTCCCCATAAAAAATGTACATCTACCCTCTCTCCCCCTCCTCCCCTCCCTCCCTCCCTCCCTTTCTTCCTCTTCCTCCCTCCCTTTTTGCCTCTGTCTCTCTCTCTTTCTCTCTCTCACACACACACTCACGGCATTTGGCAAGCATCCAGGTAGGACTCTCTTGTTTCTTCAGGTCTGAATCTAGCAGAGAAATGAGTGGCGTCCTATTTCAGCCTCTAGTTAAGGGGATCGATGATTTTTAAATGGCAGAACGGAGGCTTCCAGTGCTTCAAGGAACCTGTCACACGCAGCTTAGTTTATAGAACAATTATTTAGCTTGACAACAGAAAGGAGGCCAAAGAAAGTCCTTTTATGAAGCAGACGATGTAATGTCACTTTGCTTTTCATGTGATTGTTGCCCTTATGGAACAGAGCGAGATTCTGGGGAGACTGGCAGATGCCGCCCTGCCTGTATATGCTTAAGAACATTTCTGAACTAATTTGAGGCTCATGTGCTAGGTACTGATAAAATTAGCCAGCTGGTCACTTCTCCATCTCTTTGGGGTTAACATGAATAGTTTGAAGTTCAGATGGAAACAGAAGTGTTTGCCTGTAACCAAGGCATTTCATAAACCTCTTCCGTTTCGATTTAGTTGAAAGCCTTCCTTTCCCCTTTAGACTTGGAAATAAAAAAAAGAAGGTGGAAGTGAAAAGACCAGGCTGTGCCTTGACAATAATAGCAAAAGAAGGTCACTTTGTATACACTGAGCCCTGACAATAGCCCCGCTCCTTATAAAGACTGGGAATTAAGGGGCCTCCTTCCTAGTGTGGTCACAGCAGGGCAGGTGGGTTAAGAATGGGGATCCCTCAAAGAGATACCTTGGGTACTACTTCTTAAGAAAATGGAAGTTGGAAAAACATCCCTCTTCATTGTAGAACCTGTAATGTGTGACCTCCCTCTGGTAACCAGGCTTAGCAGGGCCTCCTATGGTCCTTGCTTCATTTTGAGAGGATGTGAGGGCATTTTGGATGTTCAATCTGGAGAGGGCCTTGTGAACATCTTGTTTTTTGATCCACTTGAGAGAGGCCTGGGCAGGCTAACGCCACACACGTGGGCCCACTGAGTTCAGAGTTCCCAGGGGACTTTGCATCATTTCATTGGGATTTCAGATGCTAAGCTTCTTTTGTATGTGTGCATGTATGTATATCTGTGCAGGTGTCTGAGTTTGTGTGTGTGTGTGTGCGTGTGTGTGTGTGCATGTGCCTGTGCACCTGGATGTGTGTGTATGAGGGCACTTGTAGGTCAGAGGTCAGCCTCAGAGGCTGTTTCTCAGGAGTAGCCCACGTAGTTTTTAGGCTCGGCTGACCAGCCAGCAAGCTTCAGGGTTCTACGTTTCTCTGCCACCCTGGTTCTAGGTTACAAGCATCATGCCGCCCTTTTTACGTAGGCGCTGGTGGTTGGGCTCAGGCACAGCAAGCCCTTTACTGGCTGAGCCACCTCCCAAGATGCCAAGCTTCTTTAGGAGACAGGAACCTCACTGAGAAGCACCTTTGTCAGAGTAAAATGACTTCCGTCTTTCTCCTCTTCCCAGTCTACTGCAGAATTTATAGCCCAACTGGGGATGAAGCATGAAGTGTCTCAAGCTGTCGGGAGAAGGAAATAAACTCATAAACATGAAGGTCTTAGCATGACACCTGCTGCAGCTTTAGTGCTTCACCCATGCCAACCCTTCCTGGCAGCAGCATGACATGGCGTGGGCACTGTTTGATGTGCTTAATGATTGTGTTGTAATTGTTCCTGGCTTTGGGCTCTGGAGGGCTGTTTTTCTTCCTGGAGACCAAGAACAGGAGGAGCCTTTTATCTGCTAAGTTATCATGGGGTTGATTTTTTTTTTTTTTATTACTGCTCGGTAATTTTCAGTTGTTGATTATTGGTGTCTGGTGATGGACGTGTGAGAGCCGTCTATGTGTGTGTGTGTGTGTGTGTGTGTGTGTGTGTGTGTGTGTGTGTGT
>NW_026596149.1:11378662-11385965 GCF_907164565.1 Psammomys obesus | reverse complement strand
TGTGTGTGTGTGTGTGTGTGTGTGTGTGTGTGTGTGTGTGTGTGTGTGTGCATCTTTCTTTGCATACAGTAGAGATTTCATACTGGCTTACTTTATGTTGTCTGTTAATGGGTTCTCAGATCAATGGAACCCAGCACTGGAGACTTTCGGGAGGTGGCTGGGCTGTGATTACAGAGTGAGTATCTGGTCTAGTGCTTCTTGTAAGAACTTCTATGAAGTAGACAAAGTCTGAGCCCCTGGTTTCACGGTTTCACCCCTGCTTGCCAAAATGATGCGAATTCTTAGGAGCTTCTGTGAGATCTGTCCAATGTTCACAGCTGAGGAAATACGTTGCCCCAAACTTTCTTGTAAGCCTCTCTAAGAAAACAAGTTGCGCTTCTCAGAATTGATGGCACAGGCAGAGTTTTCCAAAGGGTGGCATTGGCAAAGGTGCGGGATTGGGAAGTGAGTGGCTTCAGTTTCCTTGGCAGCCTGATCAGTTTCCTGTCTAGGTAATTAAATAATTTCCAAGGTGCTAATTAGCTGGTGCCAGGGGCTGCTGTCATTGGCAGATTGATACATCTGGCAGTACCATTGGATGAACCGGTTTTTAGGTTGTGGGTGTGGCCTTTTAGGTGGTTTGGAAATCTAAAGTGAAATTTGGGAATATGGCTCAGTTGGTAGAGTGGTTGTGTAGAATTCACCAGGCCCCCATTGTGATTGCAGTTACCATATGTTTGGGTGGGAAATGCCTTTAATTCAGGAGACAGAGGCAGAAAGATCAGTACTTTTAAGCCATCATGGGCTACATAGACAATTGGAGGTCCCATCTTGAAAAACAAAACCAAACGCATTTTTTTTTCCTTAAACAAGAAAAAGAAACCTTGAGTTTTGAATTTAGTCATCTTGTTTTGACACCTGGTGTTTTCCTCCAGCAGTGAATCCTCCCGTTCCACACTCATCAGCTGAATGGCACACAAGTTGATTCTAATAGCAGCTCAGCATGGTTTTGAAGGGCTCCAGTCACAGCTCAGTCCCACAAGACTGCCCCAACTTCTGGGCCAGTTCCAGGCCATACTCTGTACCTGAGGGCATGGCTGTCATGGAGGGTTTCTTCAGCCCCTTCTCCAGTTTGATGATTTACTATGGTGACTATTGGAATCCCAGAAATACTTGCATATATATATATATATATATATATATATATATATATATATATATATAATACTTGCACATATATATATATATATATATATATTCAGTTATGGTGAAGGAGGCTGGAAGGGATAGAGGTGAACGAACATGTGTGCAGATGAGCAGTCCGATGAGCCCTGCTTAAGGTGATGGCGGAAATGTCCTGGCTGCAGCAGCCTCTGCCCCTGTGAACTTAGGGTCCACCATCTGGCAGTGACAGAAATGTGTGCACCAACCCAGGACCAACCCAAACCTCATTGTTTCTGGTTTTTATCCAGCCCCTCTCCCTCCCTTGAGCTTGGTGGGTAGGGCCGCCAAGAGTTGCCCAACCCTCTCATTACCTCTTTTCCCTTGCACCCAGCACCATCCAGGAGGTATCCAAGGATGAACCTCTGTCAGTCAAAAGTTACACACTATGCCAAGAATTAGGGACACCAAATATGTGCTCATCATTATACCCCACTCTGAGTTGGCTTTTTCCCTGTGTTACCCCATTAAGGAAGATGAGGAAAATATTGCCTAAGGTAATAGTTGGAATGTGTTAACGGAAACCGTGTTTTAGAATGTATGCCAAGTCCTTGGCTATATGTTCTTCCAGGCTTGCATTTTAAATCTTGTAATAACAATGCTGTGTGCTGTGGGGACTCGGAGAATAACTCCCTCCAAAGATGGCATCTTGGCAGGCTGAACAAGTGATGTGAAGGGAAAACTCTGGAAAGCCTCTTCCCTGCCTTGGGACTGGAATGCCGACAGGAGCACAGTTGCAGACCTCTGGAAGGCCGGCTCATTCAAACCCCAGAGACCTGCTGGCCTCGTTCGTTCCCAGAGCACTGACAAGCTCCCAGGATTGCCTGTGTCAGCCCCTCTCCCCTCACTAGAGGAAAGGGAGGACATAAGTTGGTGCCTATGTCAGCTGGCAGGTAATCGCCTCTGAGTTCTTCTTCTGTGTCATGGTTGTCTCCTTTTGCATGCTAGTAAGTCTGTAAGCTTTTTTTTTCCTCTCCTTTCATCTTTGTGCCAGCTTATTGCAGTGAATCTGCAGAAGGTAGAGGAGAAATTTCCCTTGAACCCGTATAATGCAAACTCCTTATGGCTTATTCACACTGGATTCCAAGCCACATCTGTACGAACCTGGCACCTCTTCAGGTAGTTTAAATGAGATTGTGCACAGGAAACACTTAGAGAACAAGTATAGTTGTCTGTTTACTATGGTACTCTGCCATATTAAAAAACCTCACTAATATTATTAAGAAAGGTTACTGAATATTTAAAAATACAGTGCTGGGGCTAGAACCCAGTGCTTTGTGTATGAAAGTAAGGCTTTCTGTCACTGAGCTGTAAACCGAGGCCTAGGAGGACTGCTAAATACACAGTCGGGTGCAGTGGTACACGCTTGTAATCCCAGCACTCAGGGAGGCAGAGGCAGGTGGATCTCTGAGTTCGAGGCCAGCCTGGTTTACAAAGGGAGTCCAGATCAGCCAAGGCTACACAGAGAAACCCTGTCTTGATAAACAAACAAACAAACAAACAAATGATCATTAAATATAAGCGTTTGAAAAGCAGAAACCTAAATAGACTGGACCATTCCTTTTAGAATTTAGTTAAAACATGCTCCTATTAATATAGAAAATCATGGGCACCTTTCTGTGTTCTGGGCTTATCATGAATAATCTATCCTTTAATCTCCAAACCACCCCTGAAGGTACATAGCTAGTGAGGAAGAGATTTGGAGCCCTATGCCTCTTCTTTTATAGTCCAGCTTTTTTTCTCTTTACATTTCTAAATGTGTCCCAGTGAATAAGGTGCTGTTTTGTATAATGCACTCAGGGACTCCAGCTCCAAAGTCCTGGTTCCAGGCTGCAGTGTTCTGTCTGAAGTGTTTCATTTGCCTGAATAATCGCATTAGGTAACCACCAAATCCCTCTTTGTTTTAGGCTTTACAGAGCTGGCTACTATTAGACTAGCTTTCTCCAATTTATTTATTTATTTTTTTAAACCCTGAAGAGCCTTTTGTGGTAAAACTAATTTTGGTGAGTAACAGAATGAGAATTCACAGAACATCCAAACAAGGAAAATGGATACAGAATGTCAGGATGTGCTCAGAATAAAGTCTTCCTTTCAACAGTGATGCGAATGGCTGACAGTGAAGGGAAATGCCAGGTTAACTTTAACATGATGCTCACTGCTTGGGCTTATGAGCCGATGTTGATTTCACTAGGCACAGGCATGGGATTTTATTAAATATGTCCAGTATGTCAATTCTACCAGAACTTTGGCAACTGCTTGAAACTTTTTCAGCATCTCATTTTATGTTATTTGATTTTTTGACAAGCATAACAAATGATAGCACTCTGTTGGAGACATAAGCATCGGGTAGGTTGTGCACTGGGAAGCAAGCATGCCTTGGGCAGCTTACTAATACATGTGCACTGAAACAGCCTCTAAAAGCCCTTCAAATAAGGTAATTCAAGGATTTGGGGTTGGGTTTGGTGGTGTACATCGGTAACCCTAGCACTGGAAAGCAGAGGCAGGGGAGCCTCTGAGTTGGAAGCCAGCCTGGTTTAGGCCAGACAGGAATACATGGTAAGACCCTGTCTCAGCAAACAAACAAACAAAATCTGGAGCTGGGGAGATAGCTCAGGGGTTAAATACGTGCCAGGTAAGTGTGAGGTCTGAGTTTGGATCCCAGAAATACAAGTAGGTGTGTGCTGATATGATCATGCTTCTGAGCGGGCAAACCGGCAAGCAAGGCTGTCCTGCTGGGTTCTGTGTCTGATGAGTGCAAGGTAGGCGTGCTGCTGAGCTCCGTGCTTGACCAGGTGCCTTTGCCTGAATGGATAAGGAGGGAAGAGCAAGAAATGATGATTTCAGACAACGTCAGGTCTCCACATGCACACACACTGGTGTACATGCACCTCACACATGTGCACCCATGCACATGTGGACTAGTCACATGCAAAAACACCCAGTGCGCGCGCGTGCGCGCACACACACACACACACACACACACACACACAAACACACACACATATACACAAACACACACAAACACACACAAACACACACAAACACACACACACAAACATACACACACACACACACACACGCACAATGAAAAAAATTACTTGTAGAGCTAATCTCATTCATCATGGTAAAAGAAAGAATACTTTCCTCTAAGATCAGGGATAAGACAAGGATGCCTGCTCTCGCCACTTCTGTACTGGAGATTCTAATCATGGAGTTAGGGAGATAAAGTAAAGTACACCCAGGCTATAAGAGAAGAAGGAAAATGCTTTCAATTTGTAGCTGACATGACCTTATAGAGAGAAAATCTTAAGGAACCCACTAGAAAAACGTTTGATTAAAGCAACCAGGGATACTTTTAAAATATAAAAATAAATTATACGTGTACACACATATTACACACATATACATGCTAGCTATGACTAATATAAAATTAGGTTTACAAAAATTTTATTTACAATAATACTGCTATGATGAAATACCATGGCCAAAGAAACTTGGGGAGAAGCGGGTCAGGGGCCTGGAGGCCGGAGCTGATAGAAGCCACAGAGGGGTGCTGCTTATTTACTTGCTCCTCATGCTCAGTGTGCTTTCTTACCCAGGACCACGTACAGGGATGGCACCACCCACAATGGGCTTAGCCCTTCCCCATCCATCGCCAGTTAGGAAAATGCCTTACATACCTGTCTTATGGAGGCATTTCTCAACTGAGACTCCGTCCTTTCAGATGACCGTAGCTGGCATCAAGTTGACATAGCACTAGCCAGGACAAATAGCATTGGTGAAATAAAATATTTAAGAATATTAAAAAAATTATTATTTAGTATTATTATTTAATATTAACAATAAATATATTATGAAGATAGGTTTAGTAATATACATGTAGCTATAGAAGTAAATGGAAGGACATAAGTAAATGGAAGGACTCAAAGTGTCCATGGATTGGAAAACTTAATGTTTTTTAGAGAATAAATTCTGAGCTGGATGGTATCGGTGTACCACCTTTAACCCCAGCACTCCGGAGGCAGAGGCAGGTAGATCTCTGAGTCTGAGGCTAGCCTGGTCTCCAGAGTGAGTTACAGGACAGGCAGGGTTACACAGAGAAACCCTGTCTCAAAACAAAACAGAAACCCTCAAACAAACAGACAAACAAGACAGTAAATTCTCCAAATTGATTTACGGAGTCAACATGCTTATCAAAATCTCAGCTGTCTTTCCTGAAAAAAAGAAAAAAAAAAGTAGTTCTGAAATTCCTATGGAAATACAAGTAACCCCAAAATACCAAAAGAGTCTTGAAAACAAAACAAAACAAAGCTGGAAGATTCATACCTCATGATTTCAGAAGTTACAACACAGTGATAGTTAATGAAAACAGGCTTGCTGTTTCTGGACCCGTGTCTGTCTGCTCAGTGCTCAGAGGCTGGTAACGGGAGCCCAGAGCCAGTGCGAAGGAAGTCAGGTTCTTTGAAGCGTTAGCCCCCAGAAGACTGGTGCCACTGGCCTACATAGAAGGAAGAAGGGGAGAGGGCTTTAATAGGGAGGAGAGAAAGGGACCAGGGTGAGAGTGGGTGGGGGTGGGTGTAGTGGATCTTCACCAGTTAGGGTGTGTGCCCCCAGCCTTCTGGAAGGAAAGAGGATCACGGGCGCTTCTGGCACCCAGCCTAGCTCCCGTCTAAAGGGAGTGAGATGGAAAGTGATAGAGCAGAATAACGTGCGATGAGGATGTTAGGCCTGGTGATGCGTGTTTATAATCTCAGCAGCAGGGAGGCAGAGGCAGGATCCTTGGGGTTTGCACGTTCACCGTGCCCCCCTCACGTGGGCATACACACTTGAACACAGGAGCATCCATAGGAAAATGAAAGAAATCCTTCTTCATCCTATCTTTGATAATTGAATGTTGGGAACAACTCAGCTTGAAATTTATAAACCATGGGGCCACAGTGTATAATAGGACACCCGTCAATTTTAAATTGTGATGTAGAATAAGGACATGGATAATTGGTGATACTGCTTAATGTAGAAAAGGACATTTGGGATAAGACGGTCCTCATCGTCTGACAGAACATTTGTCATCTGTGTAGGGAGAAGACTGAAGGCATACACAGTAATGATATTAGCACTTTTCATCCCAAGGGGTTGACATGGTAGATGACTTCAATTTTCTCCTCCTTGCCATACTGTGCATTCTTAATTTTCTGGAATAATCAGGTATTAACTAAGATGATAACTTCATTTTCACATTTTATTTTATAAAAATTACTAGTCTCAGGATAGTGCCATCACTCATGCTTTAACACACACGTATAAGCATGCACGTTCCACATCTACTGCTTCTCCTCGTGATGTGAGTCTCAGCATGTAGAAGCACACATATTGTATACCTACAACTTAATCTATAATAGCTGTCCCCCACCTTGAGATGGGAGTTTTCCTTTGCAGCCCAAGCTGGCCTTGAACCTTTGCCTTAAACCTACAGAATTTTGAGGTAAGAAGCAGGCATGTTCAACTGTACTCTGCTTTCTGCTCTGAAAATCCTGAAATAGTTTAGTCATTCACAAAATGAACGGGGGTTGTCGGCTCTGTGGATAAGGTGCTTGCTGCACAAGCACGAGGCCCTGAGTTTGATTCCCACCGACCTATGTAAAAAGTAGGCTGTACTTACAAGTGTGTAACCCTAGCGGTTGGGAGGAGGCAATGGTTTATGTGTCCCAGGTTTGCTGACCGGCTGCTCTAGCCAAAACAGTGAGATCCAGGTTCTGTGAGAGACCCTGTCTCAAAACTAAACAGATCAAGAAGTGGTCGGCTGAACCAGCCTTTGGCCGCCACACAGCTGCGCACAGGGGAGCATGCACACCCAAATATGCATATACTCGTATAACACACAGATAGGCACACACACACACATACAGACACAGATGCATACATATCTATACAGACATACACACATATAGACACACACAGACACAGATACATGCATACACACAGACACAGTACATATACACACACAGACACAGATACATACATACACACACAGATATACACACACAGACACAGATACATACATACACACACAGACACAGATACATACATACACACACAGACACAG
>NW_026596149.1:11372429-11378652 GCF_907164565.1 Psammomys obesus | reverse complement strand
TACATACACACACAGACACAGATACATACATACACACACAGACACAGATACATACATACACACACAGGCACAGATACATGCATACACACACAGATGCACACACACACACATACGGAGACACACATACGCAGACGCACACAGGCTTATTTAGTTCATAGCTGTAGAAGCTGAAATTATAGGCAGCACAGATCTGGCAAGGGTCGCCTTAGCTACACCTCGTGGCAGATGGCACTAGGAAGGTGGCACAGGTGAGGCAGCCAGAGCCAGGGAGACTCCAATCTTGGGGCCTCCCGGTAAATCTCACTCACCTCTGAAGTGCTCCACCACCTCTCACCCTACCGTGCTGAGGACCAGGCTCACAGCACACAATCCTTTTGGGGAGCACACTGGGTCCTCTCCAGGCCTTAGAAGGACTTTGGGAGGAGAACATGGGGTCGTTGTTGGCGTAGGATTTTACTGCAGTCATCTTTGATTTTCTTTCTTTTTCGAGACGGGGCTTCCCTCCGTAGCTTTGGCTGTACTGGACTCACTTTGTAGACCAGGCTGGCCTTGAACTCACAAAGATCCATCTGTCTCTGCCTCCCAGAATGCTGGATTACAGGCAAGTACCACTGTGCCCAGCTCTGGAGTGTTTTCTCATTTTCAATCCCCCTGCCCCATCCCCCAGACTCCTGTGGCTGCAGACAACAGTGTCAGGTAAAGCTGGCTAGGAGCAGAGAGAAAATAACCCCTGGGCTCTGTCACTATTCCTTTTTTTTTTTTTTTTTTTTTTTTTGGCAGTGTGACTGTTTATTATCTCTTAGGGGCTGTTAAAAGACAAAAGGAGAATTACCTCTTTGCTAATTACAAAGGTTTAAAGCCAAAGCAAAAACACTCCCATCTAGCCTGCCTTTTAAATTAATAAATTGCTAAAAAAAAAAAAAAAAGTAAAAAAAAATACTTAGTTGGAAGGTCTTGGAGGTCCTCACAGACAGCTCTGCGGTTGCCTCAGGATAGAGGTGCTGACAATTTTCAGATGAACTGTGTGGTAGAGTTGAGGTTTGCCTGTGATGCTGAGAAAACATTGCACTGTTTAGGAAGTCGCAAGATGCAGGCATGGATGTGGTTTTGTTACCACGTCCTGGTGAGGAAGCATTCACATGGTCATGAGAAGCCATCGGGTGGAAGAGCCCGCTCCACGAGCCTTGGATGAAGGGCAGGCTTGTGGCTTCAGTTTTGAAGTGTGTTGCAGGTGCACAGATTGTCCACAAATCACACTACCTAAGGACTGCACTCCAGGGAGTGTCCTTCCTGTCGGTTGGGTGATGCGGAAGAGTACTCAAACCGGGCTGTCTGTGCGACCTTATTAGCATCTGCTAGAGAAAGGGCTAATTATGCCGGTTTCTAGGGATCCATGCCAGCTCCAGATTGGCTCGTTTTGCATACGAGGGTGTCAGAGTTTGTGTCCTGTTCCTGCTTCAGTCACACATGGGGCTTGATGCAGATTTAGCGAAGCAGGTTGCTGCTGGTGGCCCATGTGTTCCATGCTATGCCAGCCCTAGGCTGTGCTGAGCTCTAAGCAAACATCCTGCTCTTCCCACTGCCCCGGGGAGAGGTTCCTTGGGATAAGGGAGTCCAAGGACATCCTGACACCAAATCAGGGAGAGGCAAATCTGTGAAGCCAGAGGGTTTCAAGGGGAGACACTGAGTGTGAGTGAGAATGATGTTCCTTCCTCATGCAGGATATGGAGACACTGGCTTGGAGCAGCCAAGAGGCTTCACGCAGGGCTCGAGTGAGAACGTGACCTAGTTAGTCTGTCTCTGGCATGCTGGCAGAATGACCGGACTCTGCTTCCCTTCCCCTGCTCACAGCAAGAATTCAGCCGAGCCTCTTGGAGGCAGGAGGGCCAGTTTTAGTAACTTGCCCTTTCCTGCTTGGCTATGGTCCATTTCTTTTGGGTGAGTGTTAATGGCCATGGGCTTGAAAGTTTTATTTATAAAGAGACACTCTCTTTTGACTCTATGTCCTTGTCAGGTAGCATCTTCTGAAGGCGCTCCCTTTTTGGGGAAGAGGACAGCACAGAGTGGCAACAAAACCTATGGCCTTAATGTCATCTGTGGTCTTTGGAGTTTCTCTTTCTTTCCTTTTGATGTCTTCTGTCTGGATTTAGGTCAAGGGAGGAAGCAAACTCAGCATCCACACTTGTAGTATTCACTCTCCTTGATCGTCAGCTAGAAGGTCACTGTTCTCATGGGTCATTGTGCTGTTTATCGTGGTGCCAGCCCTTCGAGGTGAGGTGGTGGGTGATCCTAGGTGCGATTTCCTTCAGGGGCGTGTGTGTGACCAGTGGGTAATCACTCAGTGATGTGAATACCGTTGTGACCTTTTAGGGAGCGCCAGCACCTTGCGGTGTGTTCATGGTCAAGGCCAAGGAAGAATTTTAACAGTCCACCTGATAGAGCTTTGCTGGAAGTAGCTGATGGTCTCTGAGGTAGTTTGGTCTCTTTCTCACTCAGAGTAGGTGAGATTTCTGTTACATGTGTTATTCTAGATCTGGAGGGGACTCTTGTGTGTGTGCACATGCTAGTGCCTGCATCGTTTGTGTGTGTGTATGTGTGGATATGTGCGAACAAGATATGTATGTGTCCACTATATCTTTCTCTCTCTTTGTTTGATGTGCTGGGACTTGAACTCAGGTCCTCCCACATGTTAGATAAGCATTCTGCCACTGAGCTATATTCCTGGTGGTGGTTTGAATGGAAATGGCCCCTATAGACTTGTAAGGAGTAGCACTCTTAGGAGGTATGGAGGAAGTGTGTCACTGGGGGTGGGTTTTGAGGTTTCAGGTGCTCAAGCCAGGTCCAGTGTTGCCGCCTCTTCCTGCTGCCTGTGGATCTAGATGTAGAACTCTCAGCTACTTCTCCAGCACCATGTCTGCCAGTGAGCCGCTTCCTGCCATGATAACAGTGGCCTAAACCTCTGAACTGCAAGCCAGCCCCTAATTAAGTTTTCCTTTAGAAGATTTGCCATAGTCATAGTGTCTTTTCATAGCAGTAGAGACTCTAACTGAGGCGTTCTTAATCCCGTTTTAACTTTCTTCAGTTAAAAGATGAAGCTTAAGTGTGTTTGTATCTGTGTGGGTGTGTGCACATGTGAATACAGGCGGCTGCAGGGGCTACAAGAGGGTGTTGGAGCCTCCAGAGCTGAAGTTACAGGTTGTTCGGAGTTTGCAGATGCAGGAACTTGAGTCCTCGTGAGAGCAGTGCTCGCTCCCAGTTGCTGAGCCTTCCATTTTTGAGATGAGGTCTCAGCAAATTGACTAGGGTAGACTTGACTTTTATCCTGTAGACCAGGCTAGCCTTGGACTTTACATCTTCCAGATGAAGCCTCCCTGGTCTCCAGCAATAAGCCTGCACTACTAGGACTGGCTACTTATGTTTCTTTGTCCTCTCATCATACAGAAAAACAGGCACAGAGACAGTTTAAGTATGTTTCTTGGGATTGCAGCACTAGCTCAGGATGCCAGGGCAAACCTTACATAAGAGGATCATGAGTGCATATGCCACCAGCTTTCAGTGGCTTTCATGGTCAAGGTCAGTGAAAGCAGGAACAGTGCATGCAGACTCATGAGAATAGTGAAGCCCAGGGGTGCTGAGGGCCCTCACCACACACTGAGTGGCCCATCCCGGTCCAGCCAGCCCAATGAAGTAGTCACAATGTCCTAGGTTCCCTATAGGTGGATGCGGATAGCTGAACAGAGTCTGGAGTTTGAGAATCAAATGAATGGGAGCTCAGAGTGGAGGCACATGCTTATATAATCCCGGGAGAATTACTGGGAGTTTGAGTTTGAGGCCAGCCTGGCCTACAGAGTGGGTCCAGCCTGATCTAAAATAAGTCTTTTTCTCAAAATATAAAGCAGACAAGAAAGAAGCAAATGAATGGGAATCAATGAAGGGTTGAGTTATATTCCCAGAGCCCAACATTGACGGAGTATGAATACAGGAAGTGTGCACATGTGTATGTGTGCATGCGTGTGTGTGTGTGTGTGTGTGTGTATATGTGTGTGTGTGTGTGTGTCTGCGTGTGTTCATTCCAGGTTCAGCACTGGCCAATTCTGGACCCTCACGCTGAGATGCCACCTGTTTCCTGTCAAGATAAGGACGAGCTTTTCTCAGGGAGGGTGTATGGTTAAACATTAAGTCTTTGGCCATCAGAGCTGTAGGGGAAGCTTTGACTTCTCCTGGAAGTCAGATTTTTGCCTAGATTCTTGTTATTCTCGATGTAAAATTATCTGTTTTAACTTGAAGCTGGATGGGGCCCTAGGGAACAGCTAGAGGTATACTTTTTCCTGATTAGGCTGGCCTGGCTTTTTGAACGAGCGGAGCGGTCCAGAGGACTGTCTTTGGGAATCCCTGTGGGGCTTTAAACGTTGCTCTAATCGCATACAGAGAAAATGCCCCAAGCAACCAATTTTAGACGCTCACCTCGTGCTCAGGGCCCCCACAGCAAGGTGATTTCTTCCCAGCCGGATCACAGGGGTGCCTCCACGTTCTTAATCCCTCTGCCAATTTTCTGGATGCCGTTGGAAATAGATCCTGACGTTTAATTTATTTTATTTTATTTTTTTTCTTTAATTGCATTTTGAGTATTGAATACTTCCCTGTCGCTACTTAAACTGGCATGAATAAAATATGTCTCTTCAGGATGATGGTTTTCAAGTGTTCCTTATAGAAAGGCAAAGCAGACTAGTTGGTTGAACCCAAGGGGGCTGCTAAGAGGTCCCGGGAGTCCCTGGTGGCGGAGGGACCCTCCCTGAACACAGTGTATAGTAACCACGAAGCGGATAGATTAATACGACTGAAATGGACTCTCTTCACCCCGTTCCCCAGCACCAGAGCAGTCTGTGGTCTCTATGTAGATGGCTAGGCTGGCTGCTGCCCACGGTGTAGGTTAGAACGGGGAGATGTTTGGAAATAGCACCGCCGGTAGATGCGAATAGCCGGTACACGTACTCATCGAGTGAATGCTCTTTTTTTCTATTGCAGTATAATGTGTAGATCATAAAAAACTCATCTAAACCGTCTCATGTTTCTGATTCAGCAGCCTTTAGCACGTTCGCTTTGCGTGGCCGTTACCACCAGCGCTCTCCCGAACTTCCTGGAGACTGTGTCTGAAGTGGAAGTTCCCACTTTCCCCTCCCGAACTTCCTGGAGACTGTGTCTGAAGTGGAAGTTCCCATTTTCCCTTCCTGAACTTCCTGGAGGCTGTGTCTGAAGTGGAAGTTCCCATTTTCCCTTCCTGAACTTCCTGGAGGCTGTGTCTGAAGTGGAAGTTCCCACTTTCCCCTCCTGAACTTCCTGGAGGCTGTGTCTGAAGTGGCGGTTCCCACTTTCCCCTCCCTTCAGCCCTAAGTGGACACTACTGTCACTCCTTCTCCTTTTTCTTCTTCTTTTCTCCTCTTCCTCCTCTTCTTTTTTCCATTTTGATTTTCTGAGACAGGCTTTCTTTCTCTACATAGTCCTGACTATCCTGGAGCTTGCTCTGTAGACCAAGGTGGCCTCGAACTCAGAGATTGCCTGCCTCTGTCTCCCAAGATTAAAGGAGTGTACCACCAGGCCTGGGTCACTTGGAAGTCTAACAGCTTGTGGTAGAATTTTTATTTTTGGGTGCATGTGTGTGCGCATGCGCGTGTGTACCTGTGCCACACACACATTCTGTCTCATTGGTTTTTAATTTCTTGGCTGTATTCCTTCTAATGGGGATTTTGTATCCTTGATCCACATCCCTCTAACTCTTTCCCCATCCCTGGTATCCACCATTCTTCTCTATACTCACGTGAGATCAGTTGTGGAGAGAATTTCCTTCCTTTTTTTGAGGAATACATTTTTGGTTAGCTCTTTCTCTGTATAATTTATTGTGCCAGGCTTTTTGAAAAAGGTGAAAATTAGTTTACTCAAGGCACTTCCAGTGTTAGCAGAAACCTAAAAAAATATAATAAGACTTGGAAGATGAGTATAGGAGAGAGGTGAAGTGAAATTAAAATGGCAATCATTTTATAGATGTTTTTATTGTATCCTTGTGACTTTAGTGACACTGGCTAATAGTTTTAATTTTGGGTAGATGGTCCAGTTGGAAGCCAGTGGCCCAGCTTTTGAGTAGGCTTTCTTTTTTTCTTCCTTCCTTCCTTCCTTCCTTCCTTTCTTTCTTTCTTTCTTTCTTTCTTTCTTTCTTTCTTTCTTTCTT
>NW_026596149.1:11308292-11372419 GCF_907164565.1 Psammomys obesus | reverse complement strand
CTTTCTTTCTTTCTTTCTTTCTTTCTTTCTTTCTTTCTTTCTTTCTTTCTTTTTCTTTTTTGAGACAGGGTCTCTCCATATAGCCTTGGCTGTCCTGGAACTTGCTCTATACATACCAGGCTGGCCTTGAACTCACAGAACTCCGCCTGCCTCTGCCTCCTAAGTGCGTCACTGCCCGGTTGAGAAGACTCTTTTTTGCCTTCTCTAAGTAGAGGTCAGTGCTGTGCAAGATAATTCTAATTTTGAGACAGGGTTTCTTTTTCTATATGTCCCTGTCTATCCTGGAGCTTGCTCTGTGGACCAAGCTGTAGACCAAGATAATTCTATCTCAAATGATGAGGGAGACTTGGTAGAGAAGTAAGGCTAGGAGGCCATTCTTGAAGCATGTGGAGCTTAGCTACGAGAGGAGTATAATGGTTAGCACAAGCACTCCAGGCCAGGACACTTCTATCGGAATGGTAGGATGGATAGAAACAGTGGGAGGTAGAAGGCAGAACTGAACATTTCACATTCTGCACTTTACTTCTCAGATGAAATGCGTATGGCTTCCCGTCACGATAAGTTATTTTCAACCCCCCAGACACCATTGCCATGCCATGCCAATGTAATTATGGCATTATGTTAAGTTAGTACAGACCCTACAGGCAAAGGGCTCCCAAGATTTTTCCCAGTCACAAGTCCCAGGTGAGACCTGTGCTTCTGACCCATTGGCTATAAATCCAGGGTTTCTTTCGGTTTCTCCTGTTTGGAGTGTTTGTGGTAAAGGTTCACAAAACTCAGGGAAATACTTTGCTTTTTACTGGTTTACTAGAAAACACACATTCAGAACAATCAAATAGGAAAGATGGGAGGGACGAGGTAAAACCTAGGGCGCAGACAGATCCTCCATGCTCTGTCCCGCCTCCTGACCATCCAAGCAGACATTTTACACCCAAACCATAGCAGCATGATTGTGACTGTATGACGAGAGTGGGGTGACCCTAAAATCCTCCTCCTTGTTCTGCTGTCTTCCGCCTCCCTCCTGGAGGGTTAAAAACTTTATGAACTGTTGCACACAGTTGCAACTCCTCTGGTGAGGGTTTAACCCTCCGTTATCAATGAAAACGTGCTCAAATTCTGCTTTCTCCAAAGAGTCTCCAAACTCTCTTTTTATATGTTGGGGGTGGAACCACCTTACATAGGAAGATTTTTTTTTTTCTGGGCCCCTGTGGAGACCATATTTGATCTTTTTCCAGTTTCCTCTTATTCTTGCTTTCTCACTGGGGCTTAGCTGAACAGGCCCTTGAAGTGGCTTACACAAGCACTTAGAATCTGGTTTGAGGTAAGACCCACAATGGCTGGTTGTTCCTTTCTGAGCCACCTGGTTGATCTTTCTGTCCAGACAGCTGCAGCTCCCTAGGTCAGGTCACATGATCCCTGCTGGCCTGGCCACTAGTTGGTCCCAGCCTGGTGCAGCTGATCCTTGGCACGCTGTTCCTGTCATTTGGGTTTTTAACATCAGCACTGTCCTTTAGAATTGTGTTTTGGATCCAGGAAAGAGATTTTTCTATACCATCTCCATGCTTCGCCTGCAGCTGTGTTTGTATGATTTTGCAATTTTTTCTTCATCTCTACTGTGCCCCGCCATCCGACCCAGCTCATCTGCAGCCATCGGTAATCTCCGTTTAAATCAATCTTTCAAAGAAGCAGATTAAGTTGATTGCTTCACGGGCTGAGTTTTGGTGTCGGTACCTTTCAGCTGCCTTACAGAACTGATTAAAATAAGAACTTTTTATATGAGTTTTGGTACCCAGTTAAACTTATTTTTGGATCTTGTCTTAATGGTTTATTTCCATCATGTGCCTGTTTTTAACATAAAAACTGAAAATGGGGAGGGGTAGGTTTTTATCTTACTGAGGACATTGGGGCCTTTCATGCATTCTAGGGTGGCCCTGGCCTTGATTCTGCTTCGTTGTGTTTTCCCAAGACACCTGTGATGAGTCACCAGCATTACTTCTTCCAGCTCTGACTTCTCTTTGCAGTGAAAACCATTGATTTCTGATTTAATATAAGCAAAGGCCTTGCGGCCACTGTGCCCAGGCTAACTACCACAGAAATTAACCCAAGGTATTGTTAACATTTGCCTGTCAATCAATCCAACCTCATGCTATGCCCCACTTAAGGACAGGGAGAGTGCCAGTCTTCCAGGGCCTAGGAGAGAGCCTGGGATGCAGGAAGTGAGGCCTTCCTGAGTGAGCAGATTCCCCTTTAAAAACTGGTACCGGAGATTGAGTGTTGCTTAGAGGTAAAGTCAAAGAGAAATGTTGGCCTAGAGGTGTGTTTTGTTTGGCTTGAGTTCTGCCTAAAATTTATTTCAAACCAACGTATGAAAAGGTTGATTCTACTGAGGAAATTTAGATGTTTCCCTGCTCTAAGAACCTTTTAAGACCTGGAACGTGTTGGAACCAAGGTGGTGGGCTTCCTCCTCATGAGCACTGCATCTTCTTTTTCTCAGCCATCCCTAAATAATTCTATGAAGCCATTGGTCCTCAGAGCTTTCCAGTGGACAGCTGGATATTTTTATCATAGCTTAAGCGTGGTAAAGGATGTCATTTTCTTATTGCAAATAATGCCTATTGTAAATATGGGTATCTTCAAATGAAACAGTGATATTATTTTATTTGTAACCAGTTAAATGGAAGCTAAATTCCATAGACATTTGATACTTGTCATTATCTGTTTAGAAAGTACTAGAATACACTTTTTTAATCATTGGAATTTCCGTTTTTTTTTTCTGCCTTTAATTTAATATTCTATTCCTATAGTTTTTTTTTATCCTGGGATAACATATTTATCTTGCAAAAATGTGAATGTATGTTTAAAATTTCTGTGTCAGTAAGGGTCTAAATATATTTTCTAAAATCCATGTATATTGTTACCCCAGTATTAAGCTAATGATTATTTCACATTTGAATACAAGTATTCATTCTCTTAGTACTGTAAAAACAATGCAGAAGTACAGTTCCCAGGGAAGTGGGTGGAGCCTTTTCCTCTTCATCCTCCCCACCAATCCTGCCCATGATAATGAATATTCATCACCATTGAGGGCCAATGAAACTGTGTCTGGGTAAATAAGTGGAGCTGGAGTGATCAATGGCAGATTTTTCCTTGATAGGGTCTCACTACGGAGCCCAGGCTGCTACAAACTCTCTGCAGCCCAGCCTGACCTCAAACTTGCAGTCTTTCTGCTACAAGATTCCTGGTCCTCAGATTATCGTGAGGAGGTACTACCCCAGCTCCTTGAGCTCTTTCTGAATTGAGCATTTGAACTGAGCATCAGGCTATCTATTATGCTTTCAGCCCAGCTGTTGTGTTGGTCCCTCCTTTCCAGCTGTTGTGCTAGCCTCCCCTTTCCAGCTGTTGTGCTACCCTCCTTTCCAGCTGTTGTGTTAGGCCCCTCCTTTCCAGCTGTTGTGCTGGCCCCTCCTTTCCAGCTGTTGTGTTGGCTCCTCCTTTCCAGCTGTTGTATTAGTCTCCTTTCCAGCTGTTGTGCTGGCCCCTCCTTTCCAGCTGTTGTGCTGGCCCCTCCTTTCCAGCAGTGTGTTTTGGGTCCAGGAGCTGTGCTTCTGGGAGGTATGATGGGCCCCTGTCTGGGTGCAGTGGGTATCCAATCCTGCTGTGCCTTTTAGAGGCTCATGGCACAAGGTAGTGGGAGGTAGTCCCAGAGCACACAGGAGGTTACAGGATGAGGACACTGTGGACTGCCAGTTCCTCAAGGACAAGATCATATCATGGCTTAGTTGTGTTACAGACTGCCTCTGGGTCTGAGCACAGTGGTACAAAGACTTCAAAGCTCAGTAATTTTTTTTTTTTTAAATTCAAGATCTTGCTTTACAGTTCAGTCTAGTCTTGAACTTGTTATGTATTCCAGCCTAATACATAACTCATCATCCTCCTGCCTCAGCCTCCTGAGAGCTGGGTGCACCACCATATATATCTAGTAATTTTTAAATGTAATTTACACTAGCAGCCATTGTGGGATTTTAAAGGTTGTGGACTCCTCACTCAAACTTACTGTCCCATGGAGATATCGTAGATTGTGTTCTTCCTGGTCATTTGAAAAGCCAGAATTTTCAGCTGACAGCCACCAAGGCAAGACTGACTTCTGCTTTCAGCTTTTATTCTGTAAAGAAGTGTCCCTGCCCCAGATTATTTACTGCCACTGTCTTGTGGTTTCTGGTGGTATTTTAAAAATTTATTTAGTTATTTTGTATTCCTTCATTCGCTCATTCATTTAGTGCTTGTGCTTGCCTGCGAGCATGGCACAGTGGGCATGTGGAGGTCACAGGACTCGTGGGAGTCAGTTCTCTTGTTCCACCATGTGTGTCCAGATATCAGGCCGCTGCACATGACAGCAGGCGCCCTGACCCACTAAGCCACCACTCCCTCTGGTGGCATTTTTGCAGTTTAAGCAGCACGGAGGGTGCCCTGCCCTTGACCTGCTATCAAACTTAGTGCCCTTCAACTTTGTGATTGTGTGGAAGCATTGAGCATTCAGTAGAAACTGTACTTTGGAGACTTGAATTTGAGCCTTTTTTTCCTTACTAGAGATGCTTGGTAATATCCTCTGTCAGAATGGGGGATGGTGTCAGTGGACCCCGGCCCCCACTCATCCTGCCATCACAGGAGAGAATATTGAGGCTGCATGATGTTCTGTGTTGCTGAGCTTTGGAGGTCAGGTGGGCATATTAAATACGCCTTCAATTTAGACGGCTTTCAAGTGAGAATGGGTTCATCGGGACATGGCCTCATCCTAGGCCGTGTGGCGTATCTGTAGTGTTGGGGTGTTACTGTCACTCTCAGGGTTCTTCCGTGCACAGAGGGTAGGACGTGCCTTATGGAGAAGAGTCATGTGTTATAATAAAAGCTTTATTTGGGCACAAATGATGACACCACTGGCTCTGCGTTCATTGTTAGTGGTGAAGACTTTGTAGAAAAGAAGGCATCTTTAAAGACAGGCACACAGAAAACAAGGCTGTATATTGACCAGTTGATGTACAGGAAGCCATATTCCTCTAGAGGCCTGAGGGCATTGGCCATGACAACTACAGCCAATAATGAGACTCAAGTTTATATAATTTGTATGTGGATGTTATGGCTTTAGGAATTAAAAAATAATAATTTCAGAGTACTATCTAGGTTGGAGGAACCACACAGAATTTGAGGGAAGCAAAGACTTTCACTTTTGCTAGGTAGCTGTCTCTCATGTCTTATCAGTGTCTTTGAAGCGCGTCCTGAAGAATCATGCTCTAACATTGGGAAACGCCTTTGCCTTTAGTTGCCTTTAGTTTTTGGTGTTAGGGATTGAAGCCAGGCCCTTGCAGGACCGATAACCGTGTGCTCTCACCACTGAATCGCCCTACCCCGCCGCCACCTTCCCCACTCGGATGTCCCTGTGAACTTACTTCTCACAGCGTACTTCAAGTGCAGGCAGTACAGTGGAGAGCTGAGTAAAGAGGACAGCATCCGAGCGACTCTCCTCTTGTCTCACTGAAGTTTGTGTAGCAGAAAGATAAAAGGGCTCAGAAAAAAAAAAAAAAGAAGAAAAAAAAAAGCTGGATTTGGAAGCTGTTCTGGTCTCCTGCTTTGCCTTGGGGCCTGTCTTTTTATTGTCTGAAGACACATGGCTTTTTTTTTTTCTTTTCTTTTCGTATATTTTTTGACATTTATTTTGCGCGCGCGCGCGCGTGTGTGTGTGTGTGTGTGTGTGTGTGTGTGTGTGTGTATTGTGCATGAGTGGAGGACAGAGGGCAACTTTCTTGAGTCAGTTCCTGCCTGGGGATTGAACTTGGGTCATGACGGTTGGCAGCCTTTCCCTTTACGCTCTTCCTGGCCATCTTCCTGGCCTTCAGCTTTTTTGAATACCTGCTAGACTCACAACTGTGAATCCCTCTAAATAGCACGCAGAACCACTTGCCGTGTTTTGGAGACATTTATATCCAGAGGAACAGAATGGGTTTGGGGTTGTGACTTCTCCTCTGTGATGTCTTCGTGACTTTGTACTCTGATGGGTGGAGACTCACCTCCTTCCTCTAGGGCATGACATGGGCATCTAGGACAAGTTCTGTCTGCTTGTGTCTCTCTGTCTCCTGAGATGCAGGCCTGGGCTGGGAACACCTTCCCAGTCTTTCTTTCTACTCGTCATATGAACAACAAGTGCTCTTAACCACTGAGCCATCTCTCCAGCCCTTATTTTTATGCCACGCTTACAGTTTAGATTTGATCCATGGCAGAAGGAAAGCATAAGAGAAACTTGCTCAGCCTGTGCGTATGCGTGTGTCTTGTGTGTAAAAGCTATTTTTGATAAGTATAAGGCCCCACTGTGAGACATTTAGTTGCCATTTTAATTCCTCCCCATCACAGACCTCATGGGGGCTGATACAGCCCTGATGTTTGCAGCGGGGCATATGAGACTCATCTGTGTCATAGACGAACTTTCTGGCTTTCCTGTTCTTGGGGTTCTATGGTGGTACTGGGGCCAATTGGAAATGTTCCCTTTGCTTTTGGGGAAAAAAAAAAAGATATCAAGACATTAAAAAAAAAAACCAAAACAACAACAAACAGAGAACTTGAATAAGAAGTTGAGCTGGAGAGATGGCTCAGTAGATAAGAGCACTGGCTGCTCTTCTAGAGGTCCTGAGTTCAACTCCTAGCAACCACATGGTGGCTCACAACCATCTATAACCACAGTCCCTTGGGATCCAATGCCTTCTGGTGTGCAGACATACATTCAGAAAAACCACCCATATACATAAAATACATGAATAAATCTTAGAAAACAGAACAAGTCGAGAAAGAAACTACTAATTGAGCAAATGCATTTCTTAATTTCTTCAAGTGTGTCTAATGATTTTTGAGGCTTTGGTGTACCTCATAAATATAGACATCCATTATTAGATTCAAAGATTTAAATGAGCATAGGAAAGCTGTTAGGGAAAGCAGATTGTTATTAATTATTGCACAAGGCTGCATGAAGATTGAGTTATCCTTTTTTTTTCCTTTGTAGAATGCTTAGGATAAATGCAGGACCTTACGCATGCTACACGGATGTTCTGCCACTGAGCTAAATTTCTAACTCTTGTGTTGCCTGTGGCGTGGATTGACCTGTGAGAGGTAGAATCATAAAAGGACATTACAGATCAACTTTTCAGTTACAGTAATCAAGTAATATTCTGAATACCGGTTCATTTATCACATGTTTTCTTTGAAGTATGACAGACATACCTGGCAATGAGGGATTTTGGATGTGGCGGCCTTAACCACAACCACCACAGGTTGAGTGGACACCGTTCTAGTCCAAAGCAAGTTTGGTTTGGTCTGTGCCATCATATTATTAATAACTATGGTATTCTTTGGGCCTTTTGAAATGTTGAAAAATATTTCAAAAATATTTTCAAAACTAGGTGTCCCTAATAATTCTTTTAGGGACAGCCATTATGGATGGATAGCTATAGAGACAAAGGGACTCTGGAAGGTGATATGTTGTCTCTAGTGTGGAAGTTTACCATGAAAAGCATTATATGCGTCAGTGAGCCTTGCTGTCATGTTCCTTATAGAAAACTCCATCATGTAGCTGTAAATGCACACACACCAGTGTGTGTGTGTCTGTGCATGTTTGTGCATGTGTAGGCACACTGTGTTTGCAGGTGCTTGTTCACGTGTGTGCAAATGATCTCAGCTGTCCTTCTTTAGATGTTATCTTACTTACGTTCTTTCTCTCTGAGATAGGATCTCTCACTGGCCTAGAACTCACCGAGTTTGAGACCAAGGGGGTCTGCTTGTTTTTGCCCCCACAGCACAGGGATTACCACCATTGTGATCAGCTTCCCCCATGGGTTCTTGGGTTCAAACTGAGGTCCTCATCCTTGCTGGGCAGTTTCTGACTACCCTGCCTTCCTAGTCTCCACATTCTTTTTATGTTCAGTCCAGAGGCAGTTGATGAACTTGTCAGAGCTCCACTATTTTCTCTAGACTGTGTGCTGACTTACACACCCACAGCCCCATGTGGCTACCTTAAAGAGATTATTTACAGTCTGTCAGATCTAAACAATGAGCAGCCAACCCACCTGTGATTGTCTTGTGCCATAAATGCCTGGGTGTCAAAAGCCCCTGAAAAACCTCGTGAAGAGAGTCTCCTGTGAATTTGAAATGCCAGTGACACAGAGAGGTGGAGTTTGCTGAGCAAAGCCACGGTGGTGGCATGGCATTGCGCACCCTCCTCTGAGAGCAAACACTTAGCTTTGCTATCTGCAAGTGTGGTTAAGTGTTTATTACAGGCCATTCTTACCTGGAACAAGCTTCCCGCCTTAGCAATCATCTGCCAGCTCTTGAATGCTGTTGATGAGGTCAGGCGTGGGGCGGTACACTTTTAACTTCAGTTCTGGAAAGGCTGGTCGGGGAGGAGCTCTTCAAGTTCAAAGCCAGCCTGATTGACAGTGAGTTGTAAGCCAGCCAGGACTCTGTAGTGAAAGCCTGTCTCAAGAGGAAAAAGAAAAAAAAAAAAAAAGAAAGAAAAAAAAAGGGTGTTATTTTTCTCTCTAATTGTTTTGAAGACAACAGAGTAAAGCAAGAAAATAATAAAGAAAGCAGAAGAAAATAGAGGTTAATGCTTTGGCCAATGATTTGTTTAATTTTAAATTAAGCTGTTGGCTGTGCTAAATCATGCATCCTACTCTGGGCATCTCAGTGTCTCTTGCCCCTCACACAGTCTCCTGGACTGGTCTAGCTTCTTTCCCCATCTTCTTCTTGACATGGGATATTGAGGTCAGGCAGAGTGACTCATCAGAACTCCAACTCTCCAAACCACAGAGTTTCCCTTTCTTCCCCAGGGTATTTCCTTTTGCAGAGGTCCTCAATGTTCCACTTCACTCTCCGACATTTCTCAACTGTCTCCTTATTGCTTTCCTAAATGCTTATTGTCCTTTCAGCTCTCCCCAAGTTTGAAAGCCATGTTCCTGCCCCACAACGAGGAAAAGAATGAAGACAGCATTGTCTATATCAAGGGAGAGAAGAGTCCACCAAGGCCTGTGGGATGTGGGACCATGGATGAAGCAGTAGTGATGAAGGAGATATCAGGGATGAAGGATGAGCAACCAGGGATGGACCAATCTTCAATGTGATATTAAAAAATAAAAAGAGAGCTAGGCATGGTGGTTCATGACAGTAATCCCAGCATTTGGGAGGTGGAGGCAGAAGGAACCGGAGTCTAAGGTCAGCCTTGATCTGAAGATAGCAGTTTTGAGCACACTGTCTAAAAACAAAACAAGACACAAGAGCACAACATGTCCTAGCTTAAAATCTGCCAGAAGCTCACCAAACCAGGGGAGAGAATGTCAGCCCAGCAGGCCAGGTCCTGGTTTTCACATTTCCTGTCCTTGTCACCCCTTCATTCAGACTTCAGAGACCAGCCCCTTGAACCTTTTGTGGTGGCCCTCATTATCATCACCCCCTTGCCTTCTTCCCCAGCCTGCTTTTCTGTTTTATGTCTTTGTCTCCTTTCCTCCCCTTTCTCTATCTCTGTATGCCTCTCCCCCAGCCCTCCATGTATCCCCTCACCGGTTCACCACCTCCCCTGTGTTGGCCAGAAGGCAACCTCAGGTGTTCCTCAGGAACTGTAAGCTTGTCTTTTGAGACAAGAGGCTCTCTTTGGGTCGGGGAGTGTTCTCACTGCACTAGGCTGTCTGACCAGCAAGCCCCCAGGGATCCACTCTGATCTGGGATTCCAAGAGTAACCATGTAGAAAGCCTAGCTCTCTACATGGACCTGGGAATTGAACTCTGGGCTTTCAGCTTACACAGCAGGTACTTTATGGACTGGGCCATCTCCTCAGGCTCTGGATTTTTCTGTTCTAACACTCTCTTCTCTCAGTCCATCCTTCATTATTTCACAGCAGTCCCTTCCTTTAGAAGGTTTTCCAAGGCAGAGACGGGGGCTGCCTTGGCTTTGCTATCTCATGTCTCACAGGCAGGCATTGAACCAATGGTGAAGGGAGAGCTGTGTGATGAATGTTAAATCCAGGAGGAGACTGGCCTTGCCATTTTTACCTGCAATTGAAGTCCATCTCATCAGCAGGTGATTTGATTGAGTTATTCATCCATCCACGCATCCACCCATCCACCCATCCACCCATCCATCCATCCATCCATCCATCCATCCATCCATCCATCCGTCCGTCCATCCATCCACTCACTCAGTCATTTATTTATTGAGAAATGTTCTCAGCATCCAACCCTGGCCAGCCTGTAATTCACTATGTAGACCAAACTAGCTCCAACTCATAGAAATCTGCCTGCCTCTGTCTCCTGGATGCTAGGATTAAAGATGTGCATTTTTCAGTGCTTTGTGTTCTAAGTGCTTCCTGCTGCACACCGCCTCCCCAAAAGCCCAAATCAAGAGGAAAATAAAAATGAAATTCTTTTCCAGTGGCATGCTTTACGGAGTCTTTTTCAAATTTTGTGTTTGAGAATCAACCATGATTTTAGGTATGCATGTGACAATGCTATTTGCTTGTGAAAACATTGGAATCAGAGAGAATGAGAGAGACAGAGACAGAGACAGTCCAGTTCTTTTTGACAACTTACTTGTTCTTAACCAGTTCAGAGAGATTCAGGGAGTGTCCTGGCTAGTTTATGTCAGCCTGACACAAGTCAGAGTCATTTGAAAGGAGACAATCGCAACTGAGAGAATGTCTCCATTAGATGGGCTGTAGGGCCTTTTATTAGTGATTGATGGGGGAAGGCCCAGCCCATTGTGGGTGGGGCCATCCTGAGTCTATAAGAAAGCAGGCTGAGCAAGCCATGGAGCAAGCCAGTAAGCAGCACTCCTCCCTGGCTTCTGCATTGGCTTCTGCATCAGCTCCTGCCTCCGGGTTCCAGCTCTGTTTGAGTTCCTGTCCTGATTTCCTTCAAGGATAGGCTATGATTGGGAAGTGTAAGCCAAAAACCCCTTTCTCCCCAGCTTGTGGTGTCATGAGATTTCATTGCAGCAATAGAAACCCTAAGACGCAGGACATGTGGTATCGTGCAGTGACTCTTAGGTGCTTTGGATGCTGAGGTACTTTGGGAGCCAAAGCTCACCGTTTTGAGCAGCCCCATTTCTCAACACCATCCTCACATCCTGCTCACAGTCCCCTGCTGTCCATGTTTCAGGACTTTCCTGGGCTTCCCTCTTTCAAGTGCTGCGGGGAACATCGTTATTTTTTCTATCCCTTGCTTACCCTTTCCGTGATTTATTTACTCGTCTCATTGATGCCTTCAGCCTCTCTGTAAGCAGCTGCTAGGCAGAACCTAGTGAATAGAGCCACTCCCACAGTTGCTGTGACCATGGGCGTGACCCCTTCTCTTTCGACTATGAGAACGTGCACAAATTGCTTAGCACTGTGAGGTAAATGCTGTGATAGACAGCATAGGGAAAGAAAGTAGGGTAGGTTTTTAATAGGACCAGTGGAATGGTCAGGAATAAAATACAGCAAAAACAGCCTTTTGCTATTTGAAATATTTTCTTTTAAACGTATTTATGTATTATTTTGTGTGTGTTTGTGTGTGTTCGTTCCTGTGGAAGTCTGAGGACCGCTTTGGAAGGTTGGTTTTCTCCTTTCACCTAATTGAGGCAGATAATCAGTGAGGCAAGACTTTCCTTGCTGTTCCTGACCCTGCAGTATACTCACTAGCTGGCTCTTGAGCCTCTGTCTGACTCTCGTCTCTGAGTGCCACCTTGCTTGGAGTTCTGGGCTTATAGATGACATGCCCACTACATCCCGAGGGGATGGGATCCAAACACCACTCTCAGACCTGTGGGGCAAATGCTTTACCTGAGGAACCACCTCCCTGCCCCTCCCCCAGTCCAGTTCCTGTTTCTATTTGCTCATTTTAGGTACCTCCTAAAAGGAACTGTTTAGAATTTGTCCCTTTGTCTCTGGATTCTTTCACTGCTAGTACAAGGTCTTCGAGTGATTGAATATACTGGAGCCTTCTTTCTGTGGTTGGATAACAATGGGAAATCTTGATGTACACTGTTGATTTTCTTACTGTGCGTCCATAATTTTCAACAAGTTAACTAGTGTGTCATGTTGCCAGTATATACTGGCGACGACTGACTTTGCAGTTTTGAAGGCAAGGATGGGAAATGTCCCCTCCTGGGGTGTATGCTTATGCACACCTTCTTGAGGGTGTATGTCACTGTGTAGTTTAAGTTGGGGGCATCTTGGTGGACGTGTCTAGTCAAGTTGCTATGGGATGAAGGCAGAGCTTCAGGGACCAGTCTCACAGAGGCTTCTTATGCCCCTGAGCTACTGTCTACTCAGAGTTAGGCCTGTCCTCTCGGAGTAACTGTGTCTCAGGACTGAATCAACACCCGGGAAACAAGATACCTCTATGGAGGGCTACTCTCTGGGGAAAGCCTGATAATTGTTTTTATTGCTTGCTTCTCAAGGAGCTCACATGCAATATGATCAAGTGGCTAGGCACATACATCCATGCATACATACATACCATATATACACACACGTGCACACACACACACACACACACACACATCACACATACATAATAACATACGTTCAACGTCATCATTGCTAGAGCCAAAGCAATTCTGGTAAGGCCTGAGCTTGGTGGAAACTCAGGTCCCCAGCTCCCATTACCGGGGATTGAACCTGGAGTCTTTCATATGCTTGGCTCTTCCACCTTGAGCTACACCCCTAGCCCAAGGCTCAGTTTTATGCTTCACTTTGCCTTCTTTTATCGATTATATCTGGCCAGTTTCTGCAGGGTTTTTTTTTTTTTTCAGGGCTCTTGGTGTTCTTGAATCTGTACTAATTACCCAAGGCAGCAGTCTAATGATTTGTTGTGGTGGCCCTTGCGTATCTGTGACATTTCTAGACTGTGCCTGTCTTTGCAGATACAGTTTCACGTTGTACCAAGTACTCAAAAATCCATTTGGCTTCATTCATTTTTAAAGCTGTGAGCCTATTTCCTAGGCTTCCCTTACATCATCTCACTAAATGTGGGCTCAGGAAGTGTTCGAGCTGGTCTGGTGACAAGTGGCCCAGAGTAAGATGGCTGCAGGAGCCTGCTTTGTTACTATTTGTTCGCTTTTCAGTCAGTGTCTTATGTAGCCCAGACTGGCCTCACACCCCCTCTATAGCTGAAGACCCCCTTGAACTCCTGAACTCTCATCCTCCTTTACTTCCTGAGTGTCGTGAGTATAGGTCTGTGCTACCACACCCAGTGTATGTGGTGTTGGGGCTTGAACCCTGGGCTTCGTGCATGGTAGGCAAGCACTTTACTAGTTGAGCTACGTCCCCAGATCCTATCTTCACTCTCTTTCTCTTTTTAATAGTGCCAGGGCCTCCTAAGCAAAGGACGCACAGTTAGGGCTTACATACCAAGCCCTAGCCTTCCGTGTCCTGTTTGCTTACTCCATCAGCATATCTGAGCAAAACAAAAATTAAGATCATGCCTTAGTGCTTTGGCTTATATGTACACAAAGTGCATTCATGTTACAATTCATATTTTGTGCAGTCCTGCAGAAGCAGACACCCGAGTACTGGTTTCTTCAACCACAGGCACTAGGCTCTGGTTTGCATGTAGTTTACAGAGCAGAGGTAGGTGATGGTGTTAGTTCTGGCAAGACCTGTAACAGACAACTGAGATGCCACCCATTCTTTGTGTGTGTGTATGTGTGCATGTGCGCGTGAGCGCTAAGGAGTGGGTAGGGATGGGACTGAGGGCCTCATTCATGCTAAGCACACGCTATATGACTGAGCAACATCCCCAGAACTAGGTTCCTGAAGACAGTGTTTTGATAAGAAGCTCAAGCTGGTCTTGAATTAACTATGTAGCCCAGCCTGGCCTCAAACTCATAATCGTCTTGCCTCTACCTCCTGACTTTGGATCTGTCAATAGAACTATGTTGTAAACACATTTCAATTTCTAGTGCTGTTTTACCTGGCCTCTTACAATTGTATTATTACAAAGTTAGGAATCCAAATAGGATTCTCAAACAGAGGGTAGAGCATCTGTTGCTGTCTTTTGTAGGCTTACTATTGTTTGGAGGCTGAGCCTGTCAGAGTGGATTGGTGTCCCAGGTGACAAGTGGACAGAGATACAAAGAGAACCAGAGCTTTTAACCACACAGACCTGTTCCTTCCCATCTGTTAGAGGAAAGGACTATTCTCTTAGCACAGTGCCCATCTTCTATTTCCTGGGTCCCCACCTGCAGCGTGAGCTGAGAGGCTGAGTAGCGGGATCATATAAGGGAAGCAGAAAAGGAAGGCAGGAATTGCCTACCCCTCCCCCCAGCCAAGGCCTCCTGATGGGCAGTAGAGAAAGCAAAGTGGAATGAATGTCTTATTAAAAATGAAACCAGAGCCAGGCGTGGTGGCCCACACCTGTGATCCTAGCACCCAGGAAGGCAGGGACAGGTGGATCGCTGTGAGTTCGAGGCCAGCTTGGTCTACAAAGCGAGTCTAGGACAGCCAAGGCTACACAGAGAAACTCTGTCTTGAAAAACAAAAAGAAAAGAAAAAAAAAAAAAAGAAAGGGAAAAGTCATACATTGCTGTAGCAGATGCTTGGGGTGAGACTAACAAAGCCAAGCCATGGTAATGTGGAGCATTTGGCACTAAATTTTTCTAGCCCCTCCCCCCACCTTCTTCCTTTCTGATGAATCACTTGCTCATCTGTGTTTGGGCCTCCTGGGTTCTCTCCCTCCCTGGAAAGAGTTTGTGAACATCATCCAGCATCCTCCAGCTGCCTCTTTCTATATTTAAGTCATGATGAGCCTGAGAGTTTGTCCTTTCCAACCTTGGGTTGGGTTCTCAAGAATAGGTTCTGGGATTCTGAGAGCCTCAGTAAGGGTCTGGGCAAAATGGAACATTCTATAGAAATTCAGTCCCTTTCTCTTCTTGTAAGTGGTGTAAATAGAGCATGGCAATGGTGGTGGTGTCGGTGTGGGGTGATGGTGGTGTAAGACGGGGTGGTGGTGATGATGATGAGGTAATTGTGGACTGCTGCTACTGATTTTATGTAATAGGGATGGTGATGAAGGGGATGATAATGCGCGATGTGACGGCAATGATGACGACATGGTATATGACGGTGGTGGTGGTATGTTGCTGCTGATGCATGAGGGTGGTGATGTGTAATATGACGATTATCATGATGATAATGGTGATGAGACAACGGTGATGGCGGTGAGGTGATGATGGCATGGAGCTGTCGATGACGTATGATGGTGACGATGGTGATAATGCTGCTGCTGCTGCTTTGTAGTTGTGATAATGATGAAAAGGGCATACTGAGAAGCTGCTGGTCATTTGCTGCTGTTTATATATTTTAAATTATTGGATTCAGAATAGTACTGAATTTAAATATTCTATTTCATTGTTACCATGTATTTTTTACCATACAGGTATCATACATATATTTCAGATATACATGTTGCCACCTTTTGTATTTTCAGAGGTTGTGATGCCTGGGCCTGCCAGTCTTGAAATCAGGTTCTCTGAACTTCGTTCTGAGTTATGGCATCATATTATTGAAGTGGTTTTCAGGCTGATCCTGTGCTGGGCACACATGCAAGACTTGCTAAAACACAAGTTGCAAGCTCTGGCTTCAGAGACTTGAGAACCCACATTTCTAATAAGTTTCTAGGAGACGTGGGACATTCCAGTTTGAGGCCCAGGCTCTGAGGATTCCTCACTGTATCATCGCAATCACCATCAGGTTTTCACTGGTCTGCTGTAGAATGAGAAAATTGATGTACAGTTTTCAGAAGTTTAAATTATTAAGTGGAAAAGATTATCCCCTTTCCATTTGCCATTACCGTTCCGACTCTCTAGTGGAAAGATATCCTTTCTTGATGAAATGAAGATGATTATATGTTAGTTTGGATGTACTGACCTTTACCTTACAAAGTTAGAGTTGAGGGCTGGTGGCTCAGCAGTACCTGCCGTCAAGCTTGACATCCTGGGTTTGATTCCTGGGACCCACATGATGGAAGAGAGAACTGGCTCCATAAAGTTATCCGCCAAACTCTAGGTGTGTGCTGTGACATTCATGTGAGCACACGTGTGCATTTGTGTTCACACACATGGACACATGCACCCACAAATGCACATGTATGCACATACCTAAATAAAATGTAATAAATGAAAATAGGTTACTGCTGGCAACCGCTCCAGCGTCCAGATTCTTTGGGGGAAAGTGTTTCAGCCTTTTGAAATTCATAATCTAGTAAATGTGTAGTTTGGTTCTTTAATTAAAAAAAGAAATCTTTTCTCTTTAAAGTAGAGATAGGGAGAGGGAAGGTAGTGAACGTTTGGCTAAGGCTTTACTGGTTTATTTTAGTTTATTTTTTGATGACTGTTGCAAACTTTGAGTTTCAAAGTCTCGTGCCTTACAGTGTGGAGAATACAGTGACCCATAGATAGTAGCTATGTTGGCTGTGCTATTCTATCTTTGAAATCATCATGCTTCCCTGCAGTTTCAGAATCCTTGGAGGGGGACTAATTTGATGCCAGGCTCCTGGCTTGACTTCTGTGTGTTTGTGCATATGTGCAAGTATGTATTTGCATGTGTGTAGGTATGCACGTACGTGTGTGTGTGTGTGTGTGTGTGTAGCCCGGAGGATAAATTCAGATGTCTTTCCCTGACAGCTGTCCGATTTGTTTCATGAAACAGTCTCCTACTGGCCTGGAGCTTGCCAACTAGGCTAGACTGACAGGCTGGTGAGCCCCAGGGACCCTAGGATTATAAGCATGCACTGCTATGATTGGCTTCCCCTTGAAAAACAGTGTGCTCGTGGGATCAAGCCTAGGTCCTTCTTCTTGTGAGGCAAGGAAGTTACTGGTTGAGCTGTCTTCCACAGACTGGCTTGAGTTTAGGACCTGACATCTTAGCTGCTGAGTCCTCTTACTTCATACTCAGACTGAGATGTATTCTGCATAAATATTTCTCGGTTTTTGAACATTTTGCAATTTCTCAAGCCTAATAGGTGTAGCACAAGTGCCCAATTGTAGGCATCTCTCTGGAAGGGTCCAGATGGACATTCCTCATTGTCTTAGTATTTTCTAGAGAAAGTACTGAAGAAAATGCAGCAACTGTTCCTCGTTAATTTGAACTTGGATACGTTTTCACGAGAAGCCCTCTCAGGCATAGTGGCCCAGCCTTCCGCCTTTCCTAGTTGAATGATTTATTGTTTTAATTCACTGGTTGGCTTTGCCTGTGTAGACATAGTTTTATTTGAAGTTGTTCTCTGGATTGCCAAATACATTCCAACATAAGGAAATAAATTATGGAGAATCGATTTCTTTGTTCAAAAGATTTCACAAAATAGTCACTTGGAATTTCTATACTTGATCCTGTTTAATATTTTTCCACCCTTGATGATTTTTTTCCCCCTGAACTTGAGTTGCTGTCTGCCCATGGTTTTAGAATTCTCTCCCATTTTAATATGTCCCTTCCTTAGTATGTTAATTTCCTCTTTCAGGAAAATTGGTACCATACTCTTCAAAGCATTTCTTCTATATTAATATTGCTTCTAATGCCTGTGATTTTTCTTTCCAGAAACAGCTAGTTAGTATATCAACTGGCTGTTTCCTTTAGAATTTTGAATGATAATGGTAGTGAAAAATATTGGCATGTATAAATAGTTTCTGAAATTTTTTTCCGTCTATGTGTTACATGTCCATCATATTTTCAAGGGCTTTTAAACAAATTTTGTATCATTATTCTAAAGTTACAGCCTTGTTTGAAGCAAGTTACAGTCATGATTATTTTTGGCTTCTCTAAAAGATAGTCATGTGACTGTGGGGCAGGGATACTTATTAGTATGTGACTATTCTTATGCTAATACACGCGTACAGTGTATAGTCAGATACAACAGAATAAAAGGGGTCATTACAGTTGAATATTGTCTGCATTAATTATTTTCGCATCCATATCACTTTCCCTTAGGAAACGCAGGGGAAGCCCCTGTCAATGGCTCATCCATTTTCAAAACATATAAATCAGTATTAACTATGTTAATGGAGAGGTTTCTGGAAATGTCAATTCAGATGGAAACGTTTGGCTTGGATTGAACTTTCTGTGCAATTATTCATGCACTGCCATTTGCGTTCGCTGAGATTTTGTATTATTAATAGAATAGACAAATCAGCATTTTGTCAGTGTGTAAGACTTCGCTTGTTTTTCCTGTCTTGATTGCTGGTTGCACAGAAAATTTGGAAAATGAGAGAGTGTCACTCAGAGAAGTGGGGGTAGGGTGGCTCAACCTGTTGTGGAGGCTGTCATTTGAGTGGTCTGAATGGAGTATGTTAAATAGTGTGCATCTAGCGCACCAATCCACTAATCCCACGGTGGTGCATTGTGGGAGCCTGGGCAGGGGAAAGGCTTTGTGCTCAGAGAAGAATTGCCGTGAGCTGTGGTCTTAGTGAGCTCCTGAGGAATAGTTCTGACCGGCACTTGGCAGAGGAGAGATCTAGAATTCGCCACACTTGGTGTAGCACATTTTTTCAGCGAGGGCGAGGCTCTGTTTAGCCTGTGGCTGCTGCTGCCTTTATAGGCTTGTTTCTTCACTCTGTTTTTCTCATTGGTTCAACAGCCCAGGCTTCGGAGCACCCGCATTGCTCCCGGCTTGCCCTGGATGTTTCATCGGAAATGAGCCTTCTTCGGGGTGTGGCCAATGGTGTAGAGGCGATTGACTCTGTAAGCAGTCCGGTGTTGGAGATGCCTTTGGCTGCTGAGGTCAAGTGACCCTGTGCAATATTTGTGGGGCTCTGGAGTTACACTGCTTAGTTCTGGGTTCTTATTTAGCTTTGGAACAAATTACTTAAGTTCTTGGATCGTCTTTCCTCATCTGTCAAGCGGGGCCATTGGTTTTCGGAATAGTACTTTCCACTCCTAACCATGTGCGAACACGTTCGTCTTGTTACAATGTCCAATGATTAGCCTTACTTTTATTTTTCTACCATGGTTATATAAATTGAAATATTTTGAAATTATCAAAATAATCAAGACAGGACTAGAAGATACTTGATTATTCAGTTTAGAAAGGCCTGGGGAATTTATCTGTCTAGGAATCCCAGACCCATCTATGGTAAGAGATAGGGAACGGTGGTCTGTCTACACTGGCTGGGGAATATTTCCAGGGTTATTGCAGTTGAAGGCTGCGCCTCAGGGTGTGGTGTGATGGAAGAGTGCTCGTATGAAACAGCTGCCTGCTCCCTTGTGCTGGTTTTTCTTTATTAACAGAACCTCACAGTCTCCTTTTGACGTAAATTTAGAAAGATAACAAGAGGTCATCAGTTTGCAACATCATTATATTGTAAGACTCCAAGAAGAAGAGATTTTAACTGAGCTTCAAAGGTTTCAACCCTGCCCCCACCTGCTGTACACACACGTGGTGTGTGTGTGTGTCTGTGTGTCTGTGTATATCTGTGTGTACATGGATGTGCAGGTGGAATCCCAATATTAACTTCAGGCCTTGTTCCTTAGTGTCATACCTTGTTTGTTGAGACAGAATCTCTCATGGGCCCAGAGCTTGTCAATTAGGCTATGCTGGCTGGACAGCCAGCCCCTGGGACTCATCTGTTTCTGCCTGTCAGTGCTGACATCACCAGTGAGAGTCACCACACACAGCTTTTTATGTGAGTTCTTGTGGTTTGACCCCAGGTCATCATGTTTGCACGGCAACACTTTTCTGACTGTGCTATGGCTCTAGCCCTTTCATCTAGGTTTTTTGTTTTGCTTTATTTTGACAGGCATAATCTCACGAATTCCTGGTGCCACCTCTTCCTTATTAATTATTATTTTTTTTAATAAATAAAAGACAAACTGGAGAAAACCCCTGGGGCTACTTGGAAGGTTCAAGACTAGGAACGGGTTGACCCTATACCTGTTGTGTCAGGCTGTAACATTTTCCAGTGGTGGGTAGCAACATTTTCCAAGTTACTATGAAAAACTGGAAAATTCACTAGATACCCAGAGCCAAGCTCTGTTTCCTGACTTTTCCACAGGCCTTATTGACAGCAGGCAGGGTGCACATTAGGAGTGAGTCAGACCCATGATTTTCCTAGTGCACAGAGGGCTGAACAAACAGCTGACTCCCATTGGACCTCAGTGGATTCTCAATGAAGCCGAAAGTGATTCAGTCTTAATCAAAAGAGAAAACACAGACACACCACAAAGCAAAAATAGAGTCTCTATTATTCCTTAGTTGCAGAAAAATCTCAAGACTGGAAAAACTGTCTTTTCGGTTTCTCAGGAATTTTAATGTACATATTTGGCCTGTTATTCTGAGCATCTTGCTGGTGTGAGCATTGACCACCAGAGTGGCTCTGCCAGAACACAACTCAAGGTACGTCTTGCTTTCATAGTGACTTCAATCACCAAACTGAACTCTATAAAACTTCTAAGCAGTGAAGAATTGAACAGATGATTTTTTTTTTTCAGGCCTAGTTGAAAATCACGTTGGAACTTTTGAAAAGATGGCATTTCCGCTATAGAGGTCAGGGAGACGTGACGTAAGAGTCCTTTTCAGACCGTGCCTCAATGGATGGCCCACTTTCAACATTATTTACTGTTATTTTATGAATTATGTTTTTTTTTCTCCTGAGTCTAGAAGGACATTGTGGGCAGTGGGTTTTTTGAGGTAGTACAATTTTGAGATGACAAAGGTTTACAAACTTAATTAACCTTGTTTTTCTTGGAGCTTTTTGGTAGATGTTGTACACACACACACATATTTGGAATTTTCTAGAAGTATGTAACACCCTAGAGTCTTGACATCTCCTAGTATTCCTAATAGCCTCTGTCTCTCTGGGAAGACAGAAGGTCTCTGGAAAAGATATGGTCCTGCTTGAGAGTGACTCCAGTTTTCTCCTGTGAAGTATGGGATACCTTTGTCTTTGCCTTCTCTGAGAACTGCCCTCTGTCCTCTGGGTCTGCACCAGTATCTGGGACAACTGAAGAGCCCAGCACTCTGGCCATCAGATGAAGAGGAGAGGAAAAGGAGAGGTTCTGATGTATTACACACTGTGGTATGTTTCGTGAGCTTGCTCCTTCCTCCATTATTGCTTCCTGCCACCCAGTGACGTTCCCCTACTGTTGCAGGCCCCTGAAAACTATGGCACAATCCCCAGCTTTCTGGACCTTAGGAAGCAGGAGGAATTCAGTGAAGCCCACTTATAGAATCTATAAGGTGGGTGTGCTGGGTCAGGTAGCTGGGCTGGGGGCTGTCCGGCTTCCACTTCCAGGGACGAAGTTGTTTCCCTCAAGCTTGATCCAGCCTGTGCTTTGCTCTGAAAGCTTCATGGGAAACATGAAATTCCTGTCGGTAACTCTCATGCATTTGTGGGCTGAGCTCTGTTGAGTACAAGGAGCACACAGCCCAGGCATTCCTCTGCTAAGAGTAGAAACAAGACTAACTGGTGCCGTAGCCACCTGCTGTGGGGGTCTGCCTTCTGACACTGTCCTTTGTAGAAGGCCAGGCCATTTTATCTGCTCTGTCTGTTGGTTTTGAGACAGGCTTTTTGTGTAAGATAGTCTTGAACTTGCTATGTAATTGAATTTGAACTCGGATTCCTCATCCTGTCTCTAGTCCCAAGTGGCAGAAGAGGTGTGGGCCACCAGACCTGGGCGTGATGCTGGGGATTGAATTAGGGCCTCATGGGTGCTAGGTAGCAATTCTACCAACTGACCTACATCTCCAGCCAGGACTGTTTGATTGAGCCCAGGACCTCGCGTACACCAAGTACACTCTAGCACTGAGCTAGAGTCCTCAGCCCCCAGGGTCTCTTTAAAGAATTTCCTGCCACATCCTTGTGATTTCCTAATATCCCTGGGGGGGGGCAGGTTTTAGGGCACAATTTTCCATTGTTATATGCCCTATGAAAATTCTCATTTTAGTTTGGCTGCCAACGGGGCTGGGAGCACGCATGGAGATCTGTTGGAAGCAGTGTTTGTGAGGATTTCAGTTGTGTGCGGTGGGAGCCTTGCCTTTCTCCAGTTAGTCTAGCTTCTCAGCACGCACTGGTAATGGGATAATTACACAAGGACTGAAGAAATAACTCTGTAGCTGTGATTGAAGTGGCCCTGCGTCCTTGAGTGTTACCACATAATAACAGGTATGACGAGGGACGCGGTTCCCTGGCTGTGAATAACTGCTGGATTTCAAGCCACAGCATGCTGCTTCAACCACCGGAGGACCCAGGAGAGAAGCTGGCTTCCTCCACCAGACACCTTATAGCTCCCAACCTTCCTAAAGCTGCGGCTCTTTAATACAGTTCCTCATGCTGTGGTGACCCCCGACCGTAACGTTATTTCATTGCTACTTCAAAACTGTAATTTAGTTACTGTTATGAATTGTACTGTGGCTATCTGATATGTGACCAAATGAAAGGGTTACTTGAGCCCCCTAAGGAGTCATGACCCACAGGTTGAGAACCACTGTTATAAACGGACCATAGTAGTCTGGCCTGGGTAACTCTATTCCAGTGTGGTCTCTCTTTAGAAAAGATCTTGCTGTGGGAGAGGTCATTCATGTACAAGGAACTTGTGTTTATATCTAGGAAGCTCCTGCTGTGCTTCCATTTCTCATTGTAAAATTATTAAGTTTAAAGGTGTATATTAGTCACTGTTTTCCTTGTGCTAAAATACCTGACAAAAGCAACTTAAGGATGGAAGGAAGGGTTTACGTGGGCTCATGGTGTGAGGAGCTACACACTGTCTTGGTGAGAGGAGGGTGAGGCAGCTTGCCACACATTGTGTTCACAGGCGGGAAGCAGAGAGAGACGAATGCTGTGCCCCCGTTGTCTCCTTTCTTCTCTTTTCATTCAGCCTGGGGTCCCAGCCTCTGTGATGGGGCTTCCCACATTCCAGTGGTCCTCCCCCTTCAGGAAACCCCTCACAGATGCCTTCAGGGGAGTGTCCTTGGAGCTAGAGAGATGGGTTAGCAGTTAAGGCCACCCTTATGGCCTTATTCCCAGCACCCATATGGCAGCTCAGGGTTGTTTGTAACTCCAGTTCCAGGGAGTCCAGTCCATCTTCTGACCTCCGCAGGCACACACAGAAAACACCCATTCATGTGAAATAAAAATAAGTCTTAAAACAACAACAAAACTAAAGGGTTCTCCCGGGCGGTTCCAGATCTAGTCAAGCTGACAATAAGAATTTGCCATCACTAGGAGCTCCTCTAGCCTATATACTATCTCGCCATCTGTTTCAGTTTTCTTTATATCCTGATGATAGACCCCTCCCTTGTCGCCTCCAGGTCCTATCCTCCTGATTTTAGTTTTCTTACAGAGAGTTAAGGTATCCTTTTGCCTTTATCACAAACAGCACATATATATTTTTCCATGCATTGAAAAAATTTTAAGTTGACATACAAAGTAACAGGTTTTATTGTGGCATTTTCATACATATATGTTATTGTATCTTGGCCATATCCCCCCCCCCCCATTAATCTTTCTGGCTCTCCTATCTTATTTTTATTTCATCAAATAGCTGCTTTTTTTTTTTTTGCTTGTATATCATTCTGTATGTATGTATCATCCATTTGTCTGTCTGTCTATCTATCTATCTATCTATCTATCTATCTATCTATCTATCTATCTATCTATCTAAATCTAGATTCAGCACAGAAGAACAGAAGATGATTTGTCTTTCTCTTGCCCCCTTTCCTCTTGCTTGTTTGTCTTACCTTTATTTACATCTCTTCCTTCCTTTTCATAGTCTTTTTGGTTACAAATCTGGAATGCTTCACAAATTTTCAGGAGCCATGCTAATCTGACAGTGGTTCCAATTTTAGTATTTGTGCTGCTGAAGCAAATGCACAGCTGTTTTAAGGGCAGGAAAATGGAGACACTAGGACCATGCCTGCTGCCGTCTCTGGGCTGCTAGGACTTGAATTGCTTCCTTGTGTACTGTCCGTGGCGCTATTCTGATACGATGAGTGACTGTCTAACAGTATCATAAGGAAAGGTTCTTTAAATTGTACTTTACGACAAATAAATTCTGATGCCCCTGGGTGTTTTGTGATCTGTGGCCAAGTAGCCAGACTGTCGAGGCACACAGCACCTCCAGAGTGTTGGTGGTGAAAATACTGTCCCCTTACCCAGATGGGAGCTGCTGAACACGATGACTGTATGTCTTGGGTTCAGGTAACAGTAGCATTTCTGTCCAGGATTATTTAGACCACTGTGAATGCTTCTGCCTGGCTAATTTGGCTATTATTGGGTTTGGTTTCTGTGGTGCCAAAAATCAAAGAAAATACCTTGAATGGTGGGTATTGAATGGTGGGTATTTGAATGGTGGGTATGGAATGGTGGGTATTGAATGGTTCGCTAGTGTCCAGAAAGCTGTTGGATTTTGTTCAGGATGTCTGGTATCTTCCTTTAGAGTCACCTGTTCTGTCTTGTTTAGTGTCATCCAGGTGGCTGGGATGTATCTCCTAGGGACAAAGATATCTTCTTTACTTCTTTATTCTCTTTTCCTGCAGCTATCCCCCAAACTCCTGCGGGAAACTTTCCCTTCAGTGTAGTGACCATTACTCAATCCAAGGGGCACTTAAATAATGGTTCATATGGGCCATCCCACATTTCCATTTCCCAAATCGTCTTCCTGAGCTATAGCCCTTCTGCCCAGGCTCCCTGGACATGTTTGGGTCAGCATGCCAATGTTATCTCAAAGGGATCCCTTCATCCTTGGCCTCTTCCGCCTCAGGGTGATTTTCTCCAAAATCTTCCATCTCTGAATGGCCCTGACAGTCTCCTCCAGTTGCCCAAGTCTGAAATCTAGTAAATATTCTGGCTCCTCCCTGTTATCTTGCTTTTCATTTATTTAAAAAGAAGTAATTATTCTAGTTTTAATTATATGTATATATGTAGGTATGTCTTTGTATGGGTACATGCACTGGAGTTCAGGTGCCTGCAGAAGCCAGAGGTGTTGGATTACCCAGAAGCTGCAGTTACAGATCGCTGTGAGCACCTACGCGTTCTCCAGGCCTCTGGAAAAGCAGTGTGCGCTCTTTACCACCTAGCCATCTCTTCAGTCCCTCCTTTCATTTCTAACCATGCTCTCCAGTATAACTGATGCAATTTCTTGAATGTCTCTTAAGACCCTGGACTGTATCTACCAATGGCCCCTATGTTCTCCAGTGCCCCCTCTCACACACCAAGAGCCCTTGCCATCCTTTCCTTATATTTCTGGCAGTGTCTCTGCCGGTTTTGCCTCCTTCTGATTTGGGCCTGCTCTGGTTTGCTTTCCAGGACCAGTCCAAAGTGATTTGTAAATCAGACATCTGACCATGTTCATTTTGGCTTGCTAGAAGGCAGCAGGGTGTCTATTTCCTATGACATTCCAATCGCTTCTTACGTCATTGGTAGAGTGGCATATGTTGTGTTTGTCAGGGACAGTCTTGAATGACGTCTGTGTGAGCTAAGTGCTCCATTACTGAGCTACATCCTTGCTCTGATATCCCTGTTCTCCTTGATGGTCTTGAGGTTTGAAATCATGATCCTCTGCAGGTTAAGCCAGCCCCGAGTTTCATCTGTATCCCCTGACTTTTTGAGAAAGGCTTTTTTCTAAGGTCAGACTCCACAGGTAGCCCAGGCTAGCTTTGATTTCACAATCCTCCTGCCCCAGTACCTAGCGTACCATGACTACAGGACACATCACTCTTGAACATGTCCCACCTACAGCTTGAGTACTAAAGACTTGAAATCTGAAATGCTCCAAATTCTCAAGCTTTTGGAGTACTGACATGATGCCACACAGTTTCACACCTGACTTCATAGGATAGAAATCAAAACACAGACACATTAAAAACATTCTATAACATTACCTTCTGGCTAGGAGGTATGTGACATACGCCTGAATTTCATGGCTAGACTTGAGTCCCACCCCCAAGGTATATGTAAAGGTTCCAATATCTGAAAAAAAAATTCTGCAATTTGAGACACTTCTAGTCCTAAACACCTTTGGCTAGAGAGTCTCCTGACCTGTATGTGGTTTCTCTACTAACGAGCATATGACCATGTCTCGCTACACTCAAACCTCCGTGATATATTTCTTAGCCACATTGAACACAGTGAACACACAGAGCAGCTTTGTGTTTTTTTACTTGTCACGCTTAGCTCTTGCACACATTGGTCCATCTTTCCCAGTCTGATCCTTCTTCTCTTCCTCTTGGCTGGAGTGTACACTCGCACACATGTGCGTGGGAAGTGATTATGTACACGTGCGTGCAGGTGCTCATGTATGTGTGAACATACACGTGCTTGTGGAGGGCAGAGGCTGATGTTGCCAGTCTTTGTTGTGACTCATGTAAGAAGGTGGAGATGAACCCGTGTAGTATCCCGTTAGTGTGTATAATTAATTAAAATGGAAGTTAATATGCATAATTAATAGGACACGTGCAGTTTGTGTATCATTTAAAAAGGAATTTTGCAAAAACAAAGAGGAACGTTTCAGTATTGTAGTGGTGTGGGCCATCTCTCCTTTTGTGTCCTTCATTCTATCCCGTTTGCTTTCCTTTTTCTTCTCCTTCTTCTCCTCCTCCTCTTCCTCCTCCTCTTCCTCCTTCTTCTTTTTTTTGCAGCCTTCTAAATTCCTTTACTTCACTCTCATTGCCTGATGTAATGATGAACACACACACCTGAGCGTTCTCTGTCTTGCAGTTATCTCTTGGACAGAAGTTGCTAGTTGGTGTAATCATAGAAAATCAGGTGGCTTCAGGAAGGACACACCCTTCGGGGATTTGTGACTTGATGGTTCATCTTCATTGTCAACGTGACTGGGTTTAGAATCACCACATACTCTGGGTGTGTCTGTGAGGGTTTATCTAGAGAGATTTAGATGAGGAAGGAGGACCAATCTTAAATGTGGGCAGTGCTGACCATCCAGTGAGCTAGAGAGTCTGGGATTAAATTAAAACAAAGAAGTGAGCTGAACACCTCTCTCTCTGCCTTCTGATGGCAGACATGGTGTGACCAGTGGCCTCACGCTCCCGTTGCCTGCAGCTGCCACCACGCTGGATGGTACCTTCAAAGCCATCATCCAAAATGGACCTTCCCTAGATTGCTTTTGTCAGATGTCTCACCACAACAAGAAAAGTAACTTATGCTGCCCTGTTGGTCTTGGCCCTCTGTGTGGAAAGAGGAGTCGGTCAGTCAAGCAGCAAGCTCAGAGTGTACCTGGAAGGATGTCATCTTCTCTCCAGGAGGACAGGTCATGCCAGGGTACTTTTCTGAGCTGGGAAGGAATCCAGTATCTTTCTCATTTATATTTCACTAAAGAAGAATAAGTCATGGGCTACAGGCTGTGGTCTGAACATGGGGCCATGATGAGGAAAGTAGAGCACAAGAGTTTCTTAGACTGTAACTGATGCTATCCTTACTTCCTCCCAGGCCTTGGCCCCACTTCTCAAGGATCAGACAGATCTGTAGGAACTCTTTGGGAGCTTTGATATAAGCAAATGATAAACAGTTTTAAATACATTTTTTTTTTTTTTAGATATTTGAAGCAATACATTAGATTAGCCAAATTTTCTTATTTAAAAAAAATGTATGCTCCCTCCACCTTATTCGTACTGCTTTATGATTGAACTTGGGAAAGGAAGAAAGATTAAAACAATAAGGCAAAATGTTAGAGGGAGTTTTGTGGGAGAGTTCGTCGGCACACATCGCACCTCTACATATGGTCTCGGGAGCCTGGAGCTGTTCACAGCTGTGCGCTGACTTCTGCTGATGGAAGGCAGAGGTGGAAACACACCCCTCTTGCCTGCCTTACTGTGTGTGAGGCTGCTCTGGTGCCAGAAGGGAGCCAGGGCGTGCAAGTGGGCCTGGGGGGAGGTGGAGGCCGAATCAGAGATGAGAAGCGATGGAGAAAAGCAGGACTGGTGTGATGGGGAGAGAGACCCATTGCCTCCCAGCACTTCATCTTGGGAGTCAGGTGAGCACACTGCCCAGGAGCAAATGAATGGCCCCCCCCTCACATCTTCCAACGTTCACTAATGCTGGGTAAAAACAAGTGTGGCCCTTCCGCGCCCTCGCCTGACCACCGAGGAGCTGGCTTGGGATTTGGCAGGCCAGAGGAGCCTGCTACTTCCTGCTCCACGGGACTGAGGCCATCCATCATCTGCTTTAATGAAGTCTCCCCTTTTGTCCCAGTGACCAAGTCTGACTCTCTTCCCTCTCTGCTCTTTCCCTCAAGGGACTCCCTGGGAAAGCTAGAAGCAATGGCTGTAGGCCAACCCCTTCATATTCTATCTTAAGACTTACAACCTCCTCACTTCCACAGAGATTTGAAGGCGTCTTGGCAATCTGCGCTGGCTCCTGCCTGTGTTCCTCTGACATCATCATACTGTGACTTCCTTTTCAGTTGTGCCCTGGGGTCTGGAGTCAGGTCAGACCTGGGGAAGGACAATCAAGGGGGCCTCACCACGTCTCGGGCCAAATGTGTTGGTGCCGTCTTTGGTTCTGGTGGTTCTATCTCTGGGAGAAGGATCCAGATGAACCTGCAATGGTGATTCTGGGTTCTGTAGGCTAAGTCAGTAGAGACGATGGCAACTGTTTCTCTGGGAGACCGTACTTGTCTTTAATGATGATGATGGGGAGCGAGAGCCGTGTGGTGCAGAGATGGGTTAGAGCTTGGCCTTGGTGGTGGGCTTCTGAGGGTCAAGACTAAAACCCTCCCACTCGCCGTAGTAAATGAGTTTGAGGTTCATTTGTCTGCTGTTTGTATGTCACTGGCAGATACATCCTGGGGTGTGTGTGTGTGTGTAAATCACCTTGAAATTAAGCCTGTTGCTTTCTAAGTGGGAAGTAGGAATGAATGACTGAACAAATGAATGAGTGAATAAAAGCTGCTAGGGTTCCAGCACCCGCCTCACTCATCCCCGGAAGACTTTCCATTATCTGGTTTCCTGGTCTCTCAGCGTTTGTGTTCCGTCTTTCTTAGCCTTCCTCGTGCTTGCTTTTCCCTTGAAGCCAGACTCTGCCTGGCTGCTCCCACAGTGCTGCTGGTTGAGGGACGGGAGCCATTACACAGCCAGGGAGACCCGTCCCCGTCGGGAGAGTCCTGTACGTGGTGCATAGAATGGAGGACATGCCCAGAGATCACTGGTTTGCCTGGATGCATCCCGGGCACAGGGCAGAGGGCATGGAAGAACCAGCAAAGCACATGGCGGTGCTGAGTCAGCTTTCCGGTTAGCCCGCCTCGCAACCACTGCCGTTTTTGTGCTCATCTAGAGACCAGGGCATCATGGGGACGTGCAGCTTAAAGCCTTTCTGACTTTGTCTACTTCCGTGCCTGCCTTTTCCCTGATGATGGGGGAGTATACAACGTCATCACCAGAACTGCTCCTCCCCCCACTTCTTGCTCCAGGGACGCGGTAAATTTACCTTCCGATTAAAGGGTTTGATATTTTTAAGTACTTGCCTTTTCAAACAAAAGGCTGAGGCGTTGGTACACCTCCTTCCCTCAATTGGTTAATTTTGTCAACAAGAGGGACCAGACGAGGTCGGCGAGGCCGAAGCTTGGCAGCGTGTGAAGTTTCGGCGAAGTTGTTTAGAACTTGCCTGGACCAGGAGCACATTATTAGTGTTTTATGTGGTTATCTAGAAAGCTGACGTGTGCTATGGGCTTGCTTAAATGAAGACAACAGAGAAGAGGGGGAAGCAAGAACACAGATTAAGGGCCCCTTCGCCATCTCACGGTGATGGCCTCTCCAACCACCTCATGCTTGGGCCTTGTTTTGGGGACTCTCTCAGCTCTGTGTCTTCCAGGAAACATGATTCGGTGAACCTTCACCTTAGATTGCTTGTGGTTTGGATCTTATTTTGGTTACATTTGCATTGCTGTGACATAAGGACTTCGCAAAAACAAAACAACAACAACAAAAAAAAACAAAAACAAAAAAACCCCTCCAAAACAAAACAAAACAAAAACCCGGAGGGAGGAAGGACTCACTGCAGATCACGGTTCAGAAGTTTCAGCCGACAGGTATTTGGTCCTGAGCATCTCTGCCTTGATCAGATCATTATGGTATTAGGAGTGTGGGGGAGGACAGCTGTTCTTAAAGACTCCAAACAGAGGTTGGACTGTAGCCTTCAGAGGCCTGCCTGTCGTGATCTCTTGCTACTAGCTGGGTCCCATTTCCAAAAGGTCTCAGAGTCTCTCAAAACATCATCACTAGCTGGGGAACAGAAGCTCAGTAGAGCCAGTGGGGTCATTTCACTTTCAAACTGTAACAAATCCCAACACACAGAGAAAAGGACCATCGTTGGGCTGGGAACATTTTTTAGGGTACCCCTAATGTTTCCAAAGGCCTGAAGTAATATTGAGTATTCTCATACATGCCAACAGATAAAGCTCAATTAGTTTCTTGTTGCTTTTGTATCTTGGAAAAATGAGCCTTAACCTTTTTTTCTCGTGTAAATACTCTAAAAATGAATAAAAGGAAGGGAGGAAAGAAAGAAGAAGCTGTGATGGGTTTGAGACTGTGACATGCTAAACAGTCTGTGGGACTTGGGGTTGGGCACGTTTTTTGGCTTATGACCTGAGGCTGTTTGCTCAGCCTTCCGAAATCTTCTTTGCACACAGTCTTCCAGGGTTCACTGTAATATTTATGAAGGCTCTGGCATCCAGCCTGCCATGTGGAAGCCCCATGGATAGCCACTGATTGAATGATCAGGAGCCAGGGCTATGCCAAATTGGTCCTGTGATATAAGCGGGGGTCCTAGGCCAATTTTTCTGTTAGCAGTGAATGCCAGTGACTGACCTAGAATTAGCATGCAGCAGGTGACTTCCTGAAGATCCTAAGAGACTTAAGGAACAATGCCGTAACCCTGCATCCATGGCTGAAAGGGTAAGGCAGTCTTTGAGCCGTTCTTAAGCTTATTAAGTAACACTGTGATGTCTATGTATTCATGTTCTACCACATAGTGCTCCCTACATGCTCAGTGGACTTGCTCAGTGTACACTGTACTTGCTTCTGGCCGGTGCTGAGTTCTGAGGCTTGGAGGATGCTGCTGTTGAATTTAGAAGAGACTGCCCTGGGCATGACCCAGCCGTGTGAAGGGTGATCCTGTGAGAAAGGGGGAAGTGGGGAAGGAGGGGCCAGAAAGCTGACTGTATCACACAGTATGTATCCCGATAAGGAGCCCTGGCAGCGTGTGTCAAATGATGTCACAGGGGTGCTTGGCAAAGATGTTTTCACATCAGGTTCTTTATTCAGCCACACAGACACACTTGCTTGGCAAGTACTAAGATTCCAGGCTCCCAGAAGGGAAGCAGGTGCTGGGCAGAAACCATAGAGTTTGCCTGAATGGCTCAGGCAGAGTGAGTCACTCTTTTCAGTTAGGGTAGTGGGAACCTTCCAAACAGCGCGCTCTCAGATGCGAGGCAGGGCATGATAAGCACTGGCTGTGCTGCCGAAGCTGCCCTTGATCAAGTAATCTTCCCACATCAGCAGCTGGGATTACAGGGCAAGCAAACCTTACAAAGGGCGGCATGAAGCCTGCTATGGTGACTCCACGGCATACTCCAAGAGCAACTCAGGTGGCTGAGGTCATCACCTCTTCTTTCTGAGTCTTAGTCCCCATGCTGGTAGGGTTTGACCATTGAATGATTCACTGTTCTGCTGTGGAGAAGAACCACACAATAAGCCTTTCTTTGTGTACCTTATCCACTTCTGATCCCTTGTGTCACAATCGCTAGATTACCTCATTTGTTCTTTGTCCTGATGAAATTATTCATATAGTTATTCCCCCTCTGAAGAAAAAGTGAGACACACTTCCCCAGGCCTTTCATTCAATTACTTTCTCAAGAAGCTTCTAGAACCCTTTGCTTTGAAGAATTTCATCCCTTAAGGTTCCTGGATATACCTTTCTCGTGAGGTCATATTCCTGGTCCTTACTGTGGCTTTCACTGTCTAGAGCTTAAACCCGTCAGTATGATAATTTAGAATGTGTTCAAATATGTTTGCTAGTTGTTCCTGACTCTGTACCCAGGAGTCACGGGTATGTTTTTGTTGTTGCGTCTGAACCACTGTGGGACTTGGATGTCTCACCAGAGATGCTGAAGTTGAAGGCTTTGCAGGAGAGATGGGCTAACGACTTCCATAGAGGAGTCTTTTTATCCTTCTTTCCTGCCTCACCCTAGTTTACTTCACAGTTAATAATTGGGGGTCTGGAAAGATGATGACTCAGTGGTCTGCTACTCTTGCAGAGGTCCTGGATTCAATTCCCAGCGCCCACCTGGCAGCTCGCAACTATCTGTAACTCCAGTTTCAGGAGATATGACACCCTCTTCTGGCCTCTGTGGCCACCAGACAAACATGTTGCGTATATACATATATACAAACAGAACAGTCATACCCGTAGGATAGAAAAATAAATATCTTTAAAAAACAAGTTTGATTTTAGTGAAACAACAACAATAAAAAGCAAGCAGCTCCCCATTGGCTGCTGTGCAAACTGCAAGCTTGGATTGTGCTATATTACTTTAATCCTTTAGAGAAATGGAATATTGATGTTTGATTTGGCTTTCTGTGGGATCTCCAATACAGAATCCTTCTAGACTCTGTTCCCATTTTCTCCTTGCAGTATTTAACCAGCGTTACATGCCTTACTTGGAAAAGACCCCCAGGGATAGAATAGACTCAGCAATGTCACCTCTGACCCCGGGGAGTTCGGCTTCCACCCGTCAAACCCAGGCTATCTGTGGACTTTGCTCTCCACAGCACAGGCTTGAAATAATTTTTTCCCCAACAACTCATCTTTGAAGTCATTCTTGTCAGTTGTTTTCCGCAGTTAAAAAGGCTGTGTGCTCCAGAGAGACCGGGACAGTTGTTTGTTGTGGTTTAATATTTATTGAAAGCTCTAGACTCCAGGTGCCTTTATTGACTGGAGGCCAGACAGTGAGAGCTCCCCGTCTTCAAAGCCACTGTTCGCCTGCGTGTCCCTTTCTGTTTGCAGGGGACTTTAATTGAGGAGCTTAAGTTGATCTGGCTAAAATGTGTCTTTTCTTTGCTAGTTACTTTGTATTTCTCCGGTTTGGGGCCTGGCAGTTGTAAATACCTGGCAGTTTTGCTTTTATGGTCCCTCCTTCCCTGTTGGTTAGCATTGCTAGTGAGGAGCCTGCTGAGATTACCCACTACCCCCTGAAGTTGAACTTTTTTGGAGCCTTGGGAAGCAAAGAAGATTGACTTCTTTCTTTATTACATCTTTGATACAAAGAAGTCTGGCGTGGTTGTTTTGTTTTGTTTTGTTTATTTATTTATTTATTTTTTTAACAGAATGGGAAAGAATGTAATGTCTGAAATTTAGCGTCCTTCCTCACAGCAGATTCTATTTGCTTATTTATTTATTTTTGGCAGTGCTTAGGACTGGACCCAAAGCCACGTGCATGTTGGGGTGGGGCCCTACCCCTGAGTTTTGCTCCCAGCCCTCAGGACATTCTCTTTAAATTGAAAGAAAAAGGGGCTGTTTGGCCAGAATTTATTCTTCATAACTTCTCATGAAAGTTACATTTTAATTAGGCTGTAATTATGAAACAGGAGGTCCATCTCCTGCTGTTTCTACTTTATGTTAGTCTTTTTAGATTCACTTTTGGGGCTCTGTTTAACTTGGGATGACCAAAGATAAACCCTTTTTTCTTTAGCCTAAATGTGACATTTCTGTGTATATTCTGTTCCATATTCAAAGAGCTAGAAGCACCAGACAAGTCCATCTCACTGGTCTGCACAACATGCAATAGATTGGACAGTGTATAAAATGAATTTATTCAAAAGTAGAAAGTCTAGAACATATTTTTAGAGTTACAACAATTGGAACTTTGCAGATTGTGTGTGTGTGTGTGTGTGTGTGTGTGTGTGTGTGTGAGTGATGGGGGAACAGTAACTCTCTGTGTAGCCCTGGCAGTCCTGGAACTCTCTATGTAGATCATGCTGGCCTTAAGCTTGAGGAGATTAAGATGTGGCCTCTGTCTCCCGAATGCTAGGATTAAAGGTGTGTCCCACCACATCCGACCATCTTATTTTTGAAGTTATGAAGAGAATTTTTGATGGAATAAAATCAGCTAGCTGTAAATCTTCAAGTCTTCTTAAAGCATTAGAATGGAACAAACATGATAAAATATGAACCATGGGCTCCAAGAATGATTAGTCTTAATTAGTAGTTTGCTTTTTATGAGTGGAAGTATATGTATATGTTACACATATGTATATGCAGAGGTCAGAGGTCAATGTGGGGTGGCTTCCTGTATTTCCACCTTACGTTTTGAGAGAGGGTTTCTTATTGAATTTGGAGGCCACGGATTATCTAGACTGGCTGGCCTGGAAGCCCCTAGAATCCTCCTGTCTCCACCTCCCAGTGGAGATAGATTATAGATGCTTATCATCGTTGCTTTTTCTATGGCTTTTGGAGATCTGAACTCAGTTCTTTGTACTTGCACACAGAGACTTTATGCATGGAACCATTTCCTTAGTCTAGTAGTTTGCTTTTCTTAATACCTTGTTTTTCTCTTAAAATTATACAAAATGTATTTTTTTTGCTAATGCTCAATTTCAGAATGTCTTAGGATACACTTCTATTCATTGCCACTATTTTTACCCCTTACCTGAAATCTCAACTCACTCCATATTTTTCATCCTCTAAAATTTTTCTAATGATTTTATTCCTTAGCTTCTGAAAGATTGTCAATGGAATGTTCTCTGTCTTTGTTATTTATTTTCTAACAAGGAAAACCAAACAAGAATGGATTTTTTTTTAACCATTGTTGGACCTTGGAGCAAAGTGACAGCCTAGGACCTTCATTTCTTCTGTGGGAGAAGCGTGTTAAGTATGTTGGATTGGCTGGGTGTAGAGGCACACACGATGCCAGTGCTTAGGAGGCAAAGGCACCAGGACTACAAATTTGAGATCAGGTTGGGTTATAAAGTAAGGCCATGTCTCAGGAAAAAAAAAATCCAATAAAATGTCAGCAACAACAAAAAGATTTAAAAAAAAAAAAAAAAGGGGGGGGTTTATAAAAATTTAGAAATGCCCTACAATCAGCAATAAGAAGATGTGTTGTGATGTCATATTTCAGGCCGAAGAATAATATACACACCTGATAAGCAAATGTTTATCATGAATATAAATTTGCCTCCTCAGTTTTTCTCTTATATTTCCCTTCTTTCTCTGTGTCCCCCTTCCTTCCTTCCTCCCTCCCTCCCTCCCTCCCTTCCTTCCTTCCTTCTTTTCTTCCTTCCTTTTCTTTCCATCTGCCTGTCTCATGTTTCTTTTTCAATTTTGAGACATTTTCATTTATAGACACTATATATACCAGCTCATAGCAGAAGACAAATGTGACCTCCATCTAAAAGATGTCTATTTTAATAAGGTCTTTAGAAGACAGATTTTACCTATGGTGGTAAAATCTTGACTTGTAAAAAAAAATTGAAATTTGCGAGCAGAAAGTAGAAGTTAGGAAACAGATAGCATAGGCACTGAACTCTGGGTACTGTGGTCAGATGTATCGATGGATAGCTTGTGTTCCAGTTTCGAATGTTTGTGCAATGGCAGGAGAGGGGGAGGGAAGAGGAACATAGTGATTAAAGTTATACCATAGTATTGTGGCTTTCTTCCTGAAGGCATGGGCCCTGTGTTCTCCTACTGTAGTCAAGCATAGGAATGCTCAACTCCATTCCCCTGTTGTCTGAGACATTAAAGAAGAGAACATGCTGTTTGGAATTCATTCGAAAGTTCTGCGGTAAAGTCACCTCAACCAGAGCTTAGTTTGACTTAGCTGTGGTCTGCTAGCTTTGCTTGCTTCCTTTGTCATGGAGATGGGCCTTAGTCATGCTGGCCTTGGTCCTTGGGAGGCCTCCATTTTGGCACTACCGTTATGGACTGTAAGGTAGACAGCACAGCACTGTAGACATGAAGAAGGCAGACACTACAGTTCTGCAGATGACAGGCTTCCCTTTGCTCTCCTAAACATTGCCATCTAGTCCGGCGGGTCTGTTTTTGTAGACCGAAAACATTCCCAAGGCCTTTTCTTTCCCTGACTTGCCATTAAAATTATTGCTTTTGCAATGTCCGCAGTAATAAAAAGAGGAAAAAAAAGTGTTCTCAGTCTTTCCAATGTAAAAGTCATAAACCATGCCTTGACAACCACAGAGAATTATATCACTAATTTATTTTTATTGTCAGCGTAACTTTTAATTGCCTTACTTATCCTAGGGCCTGGCTATTGTTTGCTAGGATCAAATTAACAATGTTTTGAAAAGTTGGTTCAGAGGTGAACAAATGGTGTAGCCGTAACAGCAGATAGAGACATGTTGTTGGCGTTTTGTGAATGTCAGCTACTAATTTTAACATTAATACATTTTTGAGAAGAACAGGAAGTTCTAAACTGGTAAGAGGAAGGCACTCTAGAAGCTCTGGTTATTTGCCGATGCTTTTTATGCTTATTGCAGATGTGACACGAAGCACGAGTTCTTCCTCAACTGTTCCTTTCATGGTTCAGCTGTGACTGTTGCGGAGGTTCAGCTATTTGAAGTAGAGACGGCAGCCATGATAGAGGCCGTTTTTCTTCTTGTAGCCTCTGCCAGTAACTCCCAGGGCCTCTGGAGTCATACTTTGGTGTGACAAGAAGAGTAAATATGAGTGAAGAAGGACCATTGGGAAAGGACAGGGATGGTTTTGACAAGCACCTCTTCCTGTACTTCCTCAGAGTGTCTCATCCTTTCTAGACTTCATGGATCTGAGGTTTCTTTTTTATTTTTCTTTTTTATTTTTGGCTAGGCCTCACTTTAGCATCAAAAACATTACTTCAAATAAGTACGTAAGTTGTATGGACTCACTCACTGTCAGTGCTGTGAAAGGTAGGTAGCATAAGTATTAGAAGGCTCTTCTCCGCTCCCCCCGCCCCCCCACTAACCGGGACTGTCATCTGAATTTTTCTTGAGAAGCACACCCAGAATCCCTAGCAGGAATGACTGGCACCTTTCTGTCGCTTCCTCCTGAGTAAGACTGGATTGCTGCTGCTCACTGAGCAGCTCCTGGATGGCTCTTGAGAGGGAAACTGAAGAGCAGTCTCTACTTCCTGCCCAGGTTTGTTTGGAGAAGACAGTCAGGCAAGACTGAAATAGTCTGAACTTCTCATGAGAAAAATAAAATGAAGGCTATAAATTTTTTTAAATGTCCAACATTTTACTTTAGCATTTGGGGTAGATTTTATTTCTCTCATTTACTTTTTATTTTTAGTCCTTTGTACTATTTTGAAGGAGGGAGATGAGAAAGAATTCTTTTCCTGGCTCCCTGTAAAGATTATTGGATGTGACTGCCTGAAAATGGAGTGTGGCTGTGAAGGGGAGGACTCAGAGGGGCTCACACACAGTGCTGCGAGACCTTTAGTGCCGTGGGGGCTGGGCGAGTTACTTTATCTGTGTAATGGAGAGTGTTCCTTTTGGATGCTGTGCTGATAAACAGAGCTCACTCTTAGAGACGTGTCCAGGACACAGAACATTTATAGCGATCAGCCTAAGAATATTCATAAATTCTACCATGCCTTGTGAGTGTTAGGAGAGTCTAGTTTCTTGGTGCTTTGATATAAACTCTTTGCAACTCAGAACGGAGGGAAGCTGATGCGTTGGCTTATTCTCTTTCCTCAAAGCTCAGTTTGCCACACCACACACGTTTGGAGCCCCACCAAAGAAGAGTGGGTACAGCCTAAACAGCCACCAACTACAACAGGTTTTGTAGTTAGGTTAGGTGGCTGTGCCTATGTTGAGAATACAGAAACCTGGAGACTATGGGAAGGGAAAATGCCTGCTGCTGACTCTCGGCATTCCTATCTAGCTGTATCTGCTGTGGGCCAGGTCAGCTGTTTCTTTATTCAGTCTCTTCCATTTTTAAAAAAATACTAAGGCAACTTGCTAAAGGAATAGACTCAAGTGTTCTCACTATAATCACATCACAGTGTCAGACAATAAATATGTAAATTTGTTTGATTGCGGTAATCATTTCAGAGCTTATATATGTATTTCAGAGTATCACATCACACACCCTAAATATATACAGTTTTTATTAGTCATACTTCATTGAGCTACACAAAACCCCACATCCGTGTATACAGAAAAAAATAAATTTAAAGGCATCTACCTGTAATAATAATGTTTTGGGTCTCTGCTCCCTCATCAGAGAAAGGAGGAAGGAGACAAAGAAGAGAGAAAGGGAAGAAGGAAGTTTCCTCACATAATCAAAATAGCCTCATCGCACCTACCGGGACTCTTCTATAACATCTTCCTGTTTAGTTCACACTGAGATCTCTGAAGTGATGGTTGGCTCCCGGCTTTGTTCCTAGTGCCACAGCCAGAGATAAAGAGGCCAAACTAACCAGATGATCTCAACGGTTCATAGACGAAAGTTTTGTTGGACCATGCTCGTGCATGCCTGTAATCTCAGCTCTTGGGCAGTCGAGGTAGGAGGGTCAGTAGTTCAAAGACACCCTTAGCTACCTAGTAAGTACTGAGTTCAAGACCATCCTGGGCTACATTAGATTAAAACAAAATGAGTAAACAAATGAACAACAATAACAACAAAAGATGAAAGTTTTACATTTAGAAGCCATAGAAATGCTGTTCTGACTTTGACAATTATAATTAATTAATTTTTATTTTGCAGGCCTGGGTTCTAACCCATGACCTCACACATGCTAGGCAAGTACTCTGTCACTGAGCTGCACAGCTACTTCCTATTTCTTGTTCTTAAAGAAGGAGGATTCTAGCTTCAGAGGCACAGTGATTCATTGCCAAGAGGAAATAGAAATTAATTGGTTTATGCAAATGACAGGAATAAGTTGGTGGCATCTCAAATGACTCTTGACCTACAGATTGGGCACTTTATACCACATGAATTGTACACTGGCCAGAGAGAATGAGGCTATGCGTTTTCTGAGGCCCAAGAGGCTTGGGGATTGATTCCATGATCTCCAGAGGTGCTTGTATTGCGGTTTAGAGCTGTAACAAGAGGTCTGTGACAGCCCTTTGGAGATAGTTTTGTTTGCTTACTTGAGACTTAAGTGTTTAAGGAGAGAGAACGATGGGTCTATCAAGCTACCTGTCTTGAGAAATTCTCATTGTTCCAGAATAAAAGTGGAACGAGTCATGCCTGGAAAGTCTGGAAGATACCAGATATTGCCAGTTCAGAGGTCATTGGCTGACTGGATTCTGAACATCTCATAGAATCTTCATGGAGCATGAGATTCTTGCCCTTCCCAGGCAGGTTTAGGCCACTGTGATGCAAGAGGCTGCACTGCCAGGCATGAGGAGCCTGGATAGAGCCATTCTCTCTCTCACTTGAGCTCTGAACCAGTTGAGAAGTAGGGCTGAGGGGCCAGGCAGATGGAGAACAGAACAGCAACTTTATTCTTGGGCTGTGCTACGTGGCAATGAAGGGCTTCCTGGCCTGGAATCTCAGGATCAGACAATGACATCTGTTGCTCTCGGGCTATACCAGAACCCCTGGTCCTCTCCCTGTAGAGAAGAGACACTTTCTGTGTCACAGTCCCTTAGATTGGGGTTCCAGATGGAATAAATGAAAAAAAAAAAGCAGGAGTTAGCATTGGCATTCATTCTTATTTGCTCCTTCCATCCCTCCATCCCTCTGTCTCTCTGTCCCTCCCTCCACCCTTCCCTTCATCTTTGTCTCTCTCTCTCCCTCCCTTCCTCCTCTTTTATTCCGTACCTTTTAGTAGCCCTTATGTGAGCTGTTTTGCTCTGTCATTTTTGCTCTACCATTGATGGATTAAAACCATAGAAACCATGAGCTGAGGTCAATCTTCTTGAAGCTGTTTATATCAGACATTTTCACAGCAATGAAAAAAGCTCACTTACTCAGGAAGCAAGGGTTATGGCACTGAAAACTTTATTTAGAGAAATTCTGGGTCTTTGGAAGGTGTATGTTCTGGACTGTCTCCAGCCATCCCCTGTATCCTAGGACCAGGATAATGTACCTGGTGGGGTCCTGAGGCAGTAGTCGTCTGGGACACTTCTGAACAAAATGGCTGGGTATCCCTTCATTGAGGGGAAGGCCGAGGAAAGCCACTCCAGGACAGGTGAGAAGCTGGTGTGAGAGAAGAAAAGGGAGGTACCCAGGGTGCATAGTGCCATGAGTGGTATTTGCTGAGCCAAATTTTCTTTCAGTTATGTTCTGAGAGCAAAGTATGGAGCTACCTAGTGACCTTTCTTCAGCTTAATGGAGCAAAAGATTGATTTCATATATTTGTCCATTTAAATGATTATGGTAAAATACAGATAGCATACAGTGGACCATTCTAACAATTTTAAAATTACAGTTCAGTGACATTAAATGCATTCGCAGTGTATGTAACCACCACTTCCACCCATGTCCGGAACTTTTTAATCTTACCAAATTGAAACTCTTTACCTGCTAAGAAGTTCCTAGTCCTGATAAGAGGTTCCTGCTAACTAAGTTCCTAGTTCCACTGTCCCGTTACTGAAGCCCAACAGTGCTCGTCTCCGCGTTGCTGGTTTATTTCAGTCAAGGTTCACTCTGGTTGCAGCATATGGTCTTTCCAAGGAATTTAAATTAGCATGGCCAATGCTAGGATCAGGATACAGTGTTTTACTCTGGCCTTCGCCAAAAGTCTTAGAAGAGATGAGGATGGAGGAAAGTGTTTTAGAAACTCTCATCCTTCCATAGACAGGGTATAAGAACCACCCAGCAGTGATAAGCACCAATTTCTTTAAGGAAGAAAAAAATTGTGACATTTGTTCTGTCAGTCAGTTAAGGGCCTGGGTGTCGCTTGAAGACGTACGACAGAACTTCTGGTTGATACTTCTGTAGTAGGGACTTCTTGGTTTGGGTGCTAACCGACCGATGTAAGATGATAGGCAAGGTCAGAAATCTCTCTCTTTTTAACTTTAGATGAAGGTATAAAACTGCTAGCGTCTGAGACAGAGCCCTGAAACCCTTAGGTACACCCAAAGGCAAACATCTCATTTTTATCACCCTGTGCTCATTGTAACTGCTTGAATCCTCTATATGTGGAGCCACACTTGGGATTTGTGAGATTCATTTATGTTGATACACCCAAAGGGTATCAGTTCCCACCGTTTCTGTGGAGCAGTCCACTCTATAGAGTCTAGACCCTGTATGTTAGTTACTTGATGACCTAAATACCTGGGAGAACAAGTTCAAGGAGGAATGCTTTATTTTAGCCCACAGGTCTAGAGGGTTAAGCCCACGGTGGCTGGCCCCACATAGAGGAAACATATCATGGAAATGTACAATGGCCGAGAGTCTCCATTTCATGGTATAGGGCGAATGGAGAGATCAGCAGAAAGAGGCCAGGGAAAAGATGCCACTATAACCCTTCCTCAGTGATTTACTCTCTCTAGTCTCACCTCCTAAAGCTTTAGGAACCACCTCAAATATCACCACCAAGTCCTCAACCCATTTGAGGGAGAACCTTACGGACAAACCACAGGACCATTGATGGGCATTCGACTGTTTTGAGTTAGGGGCTGTATCCTGTGCCTGGGTTTGGTGAGCTGTGTCTGATTGGTTAACGAAGGTAGCCTCCAGAAGGTGTTGTTCATAGACTATCATAATTTTTATGCTTGCTGATTTTGAAATGAGTTAAAGTTTATGTAATCAACCATCTCAGGCAGAGTGCTGCTTGCTGTTAACTTGACCCAGCTTAGAGTCTTCTTGAGGAGTTAAACGGTCTGCAGACCTGTCTATGGAGCATTGTCTTAATTGTTAATTGATGAGGAGATCCCAGGCCATTGTTTGTGACACTGGTCCTCAGGCAGAGGACCTTAAACAGAGAAAGAATGGTGAACCAAGAAGTCAAGAATCTATGCATTTATTCCTCCCTGCTGTTGACTGTAGATACCTTGACCTTGCAGCAATAATGGACTATAGCCTGCAATTGTAACCAAATAAACCCTTTCTTCTTTTAGTTGCTTTCTGTCAGGGTCTTTATTGTAGCAAGAAAAAAAGTAACTAGAATAGGAACAGACTGAATGCAGGGAGGTTTGTATTTATCGAGTCTGTGCTGATAGGAAAGCAGATCGTTGCTTCAATGGCTCCTGCTTGGAATAGTCCTCCTCAACCAAAGGTTCGGTTTCCTGAAAGCCCCAATCTTGTGTGAAAGGATGTTATTTCTTAATGCTTTCTCTGGAAGGGGTGGGAAAGAACCTTTTTGCTAATTCTGCAAAGAAGCATCATTTTCTAATTATAGCACCTTACTGTGAAAAAAAGTCATGAATTACTAAAAACTCAGAATATAAACTAGTTTTGGGAATTCCCTGAGTTGGAATGAACAAGGTTTTTAAAATAATCACTTATGCATTTGTTCTCCTGTCACTTTGTGCATTGTAATAAAAACAGTATTTGTTGCTGACTTGGAATCTTTGAATGCTCTTAGAAAAATGTAATTTCACCTGTATTAACCAGAGGACTTTTCTGGAGGGCAGTTTCTTCTCACAGCTTACCTGACGGAGAATGTGTCAGTGTTAGAGAATAGATGGGTCCCAGGAAAACAGCAAGGTGAACTCAGCCCACCGTTGGGAGATGTGTTGATTTTCATTTTAAGAGTGTGTTTATGGGAATAGAGAAATAGGTTAGCTATTGTTGTGATTTGAATGTGAAATGTCCCTCACAGGCTTCTGTTTTGAATATGCAATCCCTGGCTTGTGGCTCTGTTACAAAAGCTGTGGACTATTTAGAAGGTAAAGCCTGGCTGTGGTAGATCATTAGGCGTGGGCCTTGAAGGTTGTACCCTTTCTAAAACCTTGTCTTTCCTAATCTACTACCATAGGAGGAGTCTTTGCACAAACTCCCACTGCTGACCACGGTGCTATCCCCACTGTGTCCCCTCCCAGTTTCCTCAAAAGACTAAAATATCTCTGAAATCGTGGACCAAAATATACCTTCCCTTTCCTTAAGCTATGTCTGTGAGGTAATTTGGTCACAGTGATGTGACGGTAATAGACGAATCCTGATGATCAAAATGGAGAACAGCGCAGAGAGCTGCACCACACACTCATATTCACGGTACCACATTTTGTATCGGTTAATGATAATTTTGAACCATCTGTGTGAACCCGTGTTGCAGGTACATTTACTCTCTGACCCAGCAGTCTTCGTTCTACGTATTATTCCTGCAGAACCACAATCCTGTGGCTCAACTGGCATTTGCATAAAGTTGCTACTGAAGCTTCATGTGTTAAGACTAGAATGCTGCAAGTCCTTAAAGTCCCACAGTCAGGGACTGGTTGATAGGATGCTTGTCACATGACCGCACAGTGATGCCGTGTAGTTGTAAAGAAAGACCGATCAAAGGGCCTGGAGAGATGATGGCTCAGCAGTTAGGAGTACTTTGGATCTTGCAGAGAGCCTGGGTTTAATTTTACAGTACCTACGTGGTTCAAAACCATCCATAATTCCAGTTCCGGGAGATCTGGCGCCTTTTTTTGCTGTCTGTGGATACACACGTGATGCACGCACACACGTGAAACTAATACACATAAAATAAAATCAATCTGAAAAGAATTTTCTGAGAAGAAAATAGTAATGATCTTGTGTTCTAATGTGGAAGAGTCTCCGTGGACACGGCCAAGTGAAAATTCAAGGCGAGGAAGTCTGTTTCGGTGAGGAATATGGTTGTATGAGAGTATTGGTGTGGGTTTACTTGTATTTTTACCAGGAAACACTGGAAGGCTAAGCAAGAAACTCATACATATGTAATCTAGGAAGCATGGAGACGGGAGTGATTGATAGGAGACACAGAAATGACTTGTCTGAGTGGCTCTTTTTATATTTTGCTGACATTTGAATCATGCAAAGAAAACTAACAACCAACCAACAAAAAGCTAATCTGTCATTGCAGGCCTTGACACCGAGCTGGATAAGAGCAGGTGATGGAAAGAGAGGTGAAGGGGTGAGGTCATCCTCTCCATTTTTCTTCCCGGAGACTAAGTCAGTAGTCAATCAGCAAATGCTTATGGAGCACCACCACCATGCCGGGGGCTGTTTTAGGCGCTGTCGTGGTGTGGGGATGCTTCTATCCAAGCTCCCGGGGAGCTGGCATTCTACAGGGGCAGACAATAAACAGCCAGTGATGAATGAGGGTGAGAAGACACAGGTGGCAGGGGAGAGGGCAGTCCTGAGTCACTGGGGTCAGTGGAGGTTAGCTGCTGGCGTGCCTGTGGGCAGCACGCTGCTGCCCATTTCATAATGCAGTGAGATAAATGGCCACATTTAATTTCTTGCTGTAGTAGCCAGAATCTCATTTTATTATAATACCATGATTTCTTCAGAGAGGTTTCAGATATAAACCCAGAGTACAGCATGGCATGCTGTCCCAATCTAATGTTGCTGTGTGGCTTAGGGACTGGAATTGCATCGAATCGATGAGAAGTTGATTTGAGAGCTGAGGATTGAGCTCAGTTGGTAGAGAGTTTGCATGAGACTGTGGACACTTTGCCCAGCACCATTTAAAAAACGGGCATGGTGGTGTGCGCCTATAATCTCAACCCTTGGAAGGTGGAGGCAGAGGGTCAGAAGTTCAAGGTTAGCCTTGACTACATACCAAGTTTGAGACCAGCTCTGGGCTACAGGAAATCCTCTCTCTATGTCTCAAAAACTTCTGACTTGGCCATCATAGTTAGATTTCACACAGTGGGGTGTGTTGGTGACAATGTCATCTATGTAGTTACTATTATAAATAAATAATTTTTCATTTAGGAAAACATTTTTTTTTAATATGCTAGCTGTAGAAAATTGTAGGAAACTTCAAACCATGTATAGATGAACCACACAGCCATCTCATTCCTTCTGTTATTAGGACATTCACTGCCTGGAAATACCATTCATTCACCCAGAAACATACTTAAAGTAGATATGTTTGAACACAATTCTTTCATGATTGTTTTGTTTCTCATTCAGGCAGATTTCTCTCTCATAGTTTCTGAGTGAAAAAAAAAACAGTTATATATCTGAAAAGTTTCTGTGATAAAATGATTTTTTTTTTTAAAGAGAATTTTCTCTGTCTCTTTGAGTTCAGTTAAATTTTGGTAAAACTTGAAGAATTAGGAGGAATGTCCAAGCTATAGGGAAAAGCCATAGTTAAAGTGATTTTTGATTCTTCAGGTCTACAACAGTTAAACTCTGCCCAGGGAATAAAGGAAGCACAAACAACATACCCAATGGCAAACTTGTAGTCCTCTGTGACATGGAGCCAGCATGTTCCCAGGCATTCCTGATTTGCAGCTTGGTTTAAAAAGGATCAGAAATCATATTTATTTTAATGGTTGAAAAAAGTACAGATTAATATAGACCATTTGGTTATAACCAATGTAAACTGGTTTTTACATTATAGTCAGGTATTGCTCCAAGCAGCCTCCAAATCTGCCGTCTTCCCAGGAGAAATAAAACAGCGACGACAGATGCCTGTCATCCTGTTTCCTTATCTTTGCTTGCTCGAGGGACTTGGAGCGTCTTTGAGGGGTGGGTATTTCAGAACTTTGTCAGATCTGTGAGGTGGTAGTGGAAAATGCTGCCACAAGCCCTTCTGCCCTGGCTTTATTATGGGCCCTGCAGGCCTGTGTTGAGGTTTGAATGGGAATGTCTCCCACAGGCTCATGGTTTACACACTTATTCTTTAGCTGGTGAAAGCATAGGTGGAGGTCTCACTGGAAGAAGTAGATCACTTGAGATGGGCCTTTGAAGGTTGTAGGCTGGCCCCAGTTCTCATCAGTCTTCTTAGTGATGTGTGCCGTGATGGGAGGAGCCTTCCCACCTATTCCTGCTACTGTGAACTCTGCCCAGCCTTCACAGGCACTATGATGTCAGTCCCCTGTGATGGGCTGCTACTCCTCTGAAACTGTGAGCTGAAATAAATCTTTCCTCCCTTAAGCTGTCCTACCAGGTGTCCTGGAAAGTAACTAATACTCCCCGGCTGCTGCTGCTCTTTACCGCTGGTCTTTGCAAAGTCACCATTCACATTCACCAACTTTAGCAGAGAAATAAACATTTTCAGAAAGGTACTGAGTTTGTTTTGAACAGTGCTTGCCAGACCTGGTGCTTTTTTTTTTTTCCCCTCACTTGAGTCCATGTCACTTGAATGTTGTGATACGAATGCTTAGCTGGGGTCTGAAAACCTGCCTAAAATATCTCTCCCAATAACCACAAAGTCACTGGCTGTTTTACCTCATCCTGTTCCCATGATCATTGGCTATTAAATGAGAAAGGAAATAATAAGACACTCTATGTACAAGACCTGTTTAGGTCTTGACAGGTGCGTGTTCTTTCTGTCTCTGTCTCTGTAAGGCTCCCTCCTTCCCTTCCTCCTTCCTTCTCCTCCCTCCCTTTGTCTCTTCTTCTTTCCACTGCCTTCCCTCTTCTTTCCCTCTTTCCTCCTTTTCTTCCTGCCCCTGATCTGTGTGTGTGTATTTTGAATAGAGTCTCATCATGTATCTGAGGCTGTTCTAGAACTGTGATTCTCTTTCTCTTAGCTTCTCGAGTTGCTGGTCTACAACTTGAGAATGGTCTGGATTACAGCCATGGGTAATTACTATACATAGTTCAGCTACTTTTTTCAGCCCCGTAGGTAGCATTCTCAAGTTCAGAGAGTAGCAAACTCACGCATCACCATGCGTGGAACACTTGGCTGAGGAAGCTATAAGGCCCCTAGAAATCGTGTCATTTGACCTTGTGGTTGGACTTCCTATAATTTCAGAAGCTTATCATCAGTGGCCATAGTTAGAAAAAGCAGGAAAGAGAGAAAGGTTCACCTCCAAGTACATTCTGTTATATTTTATATTCTTGAACTTGACCACTTATGGCTCCCAGTACAACACATGTTTTCCCCACTGTTTTGGTTTTTAGGCTGGGAATTATCAACCCTAAATAGTCTACTTGCATGTACAGTCAGCATGGGAACCACTGATGAAAATGGTGGCTAAGAACTTGGGTGTTTCTATGAGCCATAAAGTGCTCATCACTTCCACGGATCTCAGTTACCTGCAGAGGTTTAATGGCGGGCAGCTACTTGAAAAATAAGTAACATGGCAGCTTTTCTTGCCCCGGTCAGATAAATGAAAAGGAAAAACCCTGCTCTTTCTTGGAAGCCAATGGTTGTAGACAATCTTCATTGACTCAGGAACTGAGAGCTTCTGTACAGAATTAGAATTTTCTAATAACCTTAACATTTCACTTGGTTAGTTCTGAGCCAATCTTATTTTAGAGATAATTGTAGCAAGCCTCCCAGCGACTGCATGCATGCACATGTGTGAAGGCCAGAAGACAAGCTTGGGTAGCATCTACTCTGTGTTTTCAGTCAGGGTCTCTCACTGTCCTGGAACTCACCAGGTAGGTTAGGCCAGCTGCCCTGTGAGCTCCTGTCTCACCTCCCTAGAATTGCACTTAAAAGCATGTACCATCACCCCCAGCTTCTTCACATGGTTTCTGGGGACCAAATTCATATCCTCATGCTTACAGGTCAGAAAGCTGGCAGATTAAGTCTTCTGCCTACCTAAGACATAACGTTCTTAGATAGTGGCCACATTTTTATGTGACTGTTTTGAACCTTAATGTTGTGTTATTTCAGTGTCGCCAAGATGAGATGGGTTCAGGACAGCTGAACCCTGGTCATTCATTACATCATGGAGCTGGGTTGACACTTCACCTTTCTGATTCAAGACCTCTAATGTTTTACACTAAATTGTTTTTTCTTGTTCCTGTTGTTGTTAAATAGGCTCCCTGTTCCCTGGTGGAGGCTGGTCAGAGGAAGCCAGCAAAAGGTTGAGATGATCTTGAACAATCAGTCTTGAATAACCAGGCATGGACAAATATTTCACCTCAGTTTCAGAATTGAAAAAACTGAGGTGAGTAGGGTTTTCTTGGGAAAATACGGTAACTGGGAGCTGAATGGAGAGACAGTGTGAAGTCTGCTAGCAAGTGCAAGCAGCCATATGCATGCGTGGAGAATCGCCTTTGCTTCACGCCATGTTCCTTAGAAAGGTGCTGGCTCCAGGGCATGTTCCATCATCCTTGCTGTGTTTTAGGAAGGGCGCTGCAGTAGCTACAACAGCCTCTTTCTATAATTAGAAAGCTCTGTCTGGCCCAGACAAATGATAGCTGCCAAAGGAGCCAAGTTATCGTAAGGGTGGCCATGGCTCCGAGCACGTCTGCTTAAGACCTCTACAGCTTCCTGATTGAAAGGCCCAGTGGAGCCCACAGTAGGTTGTATCTCTTTAATTCCAGCACCGAGGAAGCAGAGGCAGATGGATCTCTGTGAGCTCAAGAACAGCTTGGTCTGCATGATTCGTTCCAAGCCAGCCAGGGCTACACAGTGATACCCCTTTTCAAAAACAAAACAAAGCAACCACTAAAACCTTAATGGGTGCAGGGAGTTTGGGGAAGCGATTTGAGAACCTCGTATGATGAGCTTGGTCCCCATGACAGAGTAAGATGTTGGTTCTCTTTTTCCATTGAGAAAGTTGGTCATCTCTGCACAGAAACTGACAGGAACAAGAAGATGGCTACAGACTGAACAATGAGGAGTCCAGGTAAAGAATTAGTCACTTGGCTCACTCCTATGGTTCCTGGACAATTGAGGTTCAGGCGGAGACAAATCATTTGCTCCACATCCTGCTGTGTAGAGTACATACATGGAATTGTCCCGTACTTTATGTGTACCTATTTTACATTTTCTGAGGACACCAGGAAAGGTAGACTTCGCAGTGTCTGATGTAGCACACTGTAGGGCTGGCGTGCGATCTGTCGAACAAAATGAACCACCGAAGCAGCTGCAGAAACCAGGCATAATGTGGGTAACCGCTCACTTGTGGCATGGCCTCTCTGTTCACAACAAGCTTGTACAATATGTTCTTTGTGGCTTTTTTTTTTTTTTTTTTTGCGGGGGGTGGGAGAGGGAGTAGATTTTTAAAAATACAGGGCCCTGCTAGACATCCCAGGATGGCTTCAGTCTCATGAATCTCACCCTCTTGCCTCCACCTCTGGAGTGCTAGCACTGCAGTCTGTGCTACCCCGCTTTTGTGGACATTTTTACTGAGGTGCCTTTAGAACGACCTGGCATCCTGGTAAGGGAGGATGGAGAGAGAGATTGTGTGTCATTTTTACCCTGGCAACACCACAACCAGGATCCTGATGCTGATACAGCCCACTTGTGTTGTTCTGTGACACATTGATTTTATTCAGATATAATTCTAAAGTGGTTATAAAATGATGGAGTGTCACTAGCCTAGATAAACGGAAGGACATGGTTGTCTGAGGTAAAGGTGGAAATAGACTCTCTGGGTTTCTGTTGGGATGAGGTTTGGCCCCAGTAGCAGAAAAAGGAAAAAGTTTGGAAGATTGAGGGAGTCCCTAGGAGGAAGAGGAGATTTCCCCTAGGTGTCTTCGAGTGGAAGAAAGCCCTGTGTATATTTCTAAGGGATGGCAACACCCATTTGGGTGTCCTTCTTGCCCATACCCTCTCCTCTATAAATATTTCACCCATGCTAACTCCATGTGGTCCACGCTGGGGATATATTGAATAGTTTGGATTTGCAGGGACTTGGGGGTCTGTACCCAAATCCCATGTGCCCTCTCTTTCTAACCTAAAACCTCCAGAATACTTTAGAAGAATTAGTCTTTGTTTTTGTTGTCTTTGACTTCTCCTTCATGTGGTTCTTTTTATTATTGGATACAGGTGAGCAGATGAGCAAGCGTGGGAGGTCTGGTAGTTCATCTTATTCATTATTTAGCGCCTCTTCCCAGTGCCAAATCTCATCTAGCCCCAGCCCATGATAGCATCTAACCTGGGAAAGCTGGGTTATTTAGAGTGATAGGAATAAAGCAAATTTCCCATCAGGACAAGTTATGAGGGAAACAAAACTTGTAGCTCTCCTGATAAAGAGATCTGGGACAATGGCTCAGCTGGTGATGCTTGTTTTGCAAGCACGAGGACCTGTGTTCATTCCCTGGTGGGTGGTGGGCACAGGGCTGGGTATGATGGTACAAACTTACAATCCTGGAGATGGAGTGGTAGAGTCAGGCGGATGCTTAGAGCTCACAGGCCAGCGAACCTAAGTTAGTGAGGAACTTTGATTCCCAAAACAAGGTAGACAGTACCCGAGGAAGAGCACTCATGGTTGTCCTCTGGCCTCCACACACATGTGCGTGTACACTTGCACACAGACGGGTCCACACACTAAAAAGAGAGGAAAGAGAGGAAGGTGGGTTACTGTCCAGGACAGGGAGTTTTCCAAGCTGGGGCTCTTGAAGTTCATCGCCTGCTGAGTCTAAAGGGGCTCTTCTGAATGGGGATGCAGCCTTGTTTCTATTTAGGGAGAGAAAGGCCACCCAGTGCTTTAACACTCTGGAATTAATTCCAGCATTCTAGGTTAGAAGGAGCCGTTCTCCCATGCCCCATTTTCACATAGACTTAAGAAAGAGCTGGATCTCAGCCCCTAGGAATGACTTACTGAGTTAGCCGCTTCCTACAAACCAGGTCCCACCCATTGGATGAGTGGGCAGCCTTGTGTTAGCGCTTCCACGTGGGCACAGCCAGGAGTGGCAGCATTTGCATCCTGTCCCTGGGTTATTACCCTCTGCCGCAAGACATGGAAAACAAAGACGCACCTTTCCGGGGAATTGCCAATCCATAAACGTGTAACTGGCCAGCAGCTGCTTCCGCTGCGGGAGCCCTGAGAACTTGTTTCTGGGGGAGACTGATCGACTACAGAGCCCCCAAGAATATTATCTCGTAAGGCTTGAAGAGCACAGTTTGAAAATACACACCCTTTGGAGAAAATAATGTTATATTGTAGAAAAATTGAGTTGAAAGAACCCTTTCAAGGGCTTTGGAAAACACAAACATTAAATAATTCTTTGAAGTCATTGTATATGTTTTTCCCCAGAATCTTATTATTTCTGGCAGATTTTTTTCCCCTCTTTGTACTGTTTCACTAGTTTACTAGGATTACTTTGTAAATATTGAAAATTTTCTTCTGATATATGTATGTGTGTGTGTGTGTATTTTTTTTCCTCTATAGACAGGGTTTTTCTATGTAGCCTCAGATGTCCTAGAACTCACTCTGTAGATTAGGCTGACCTGGAACTCACAGATCCGCCAGCCTCTGCCTCCTGAGTGCTGGGATTAAAGGTGTGTGACACCACACCTGGCTGCACATGGTTTCTTGTACTAATTACACAATGGCCTGTCTTGGATATCTCTTTATATTGTAAGTCTCTCTAGAAAAACAGCATCTATACCTTTTGAATCCCAAGAAGCAGGAGCAGGAGGGACTTACCTGTCCAGGGCCTGGGGCATCGCGTACCTTGCATTAAACCTCTGCTCTCTCCAGGGTGTCTTGGTTGCTGAATTTGTTTATTTTATTTTATTTTATTTTATTTTTTGTTATTAGACAGTGTCTTTCTATATAGTCCAGGATGGTCTTGATCTCTAGCTCTTCTGTCTCTGTCTCCCAGGTGTTGAGATTAGAGACATGCACCACCCAGCCTGATGCTTAAGCTCATTTTCCCTCACCTATCACTTCTTTTCTCCCTCCTTTCCTCCTTCCCTCCTACTTCTTTTCTTGGTAGTGTGTGTGTGTGTGTGTGTGTGTGTGTGTGTATGTGTGTGTGTGTGTGTGCACACACATGAGCGTGCATGTGTATGTGTGTATACTGTGCTTCTATTGTGCTCCAGCTTTTCTTCTGAGAAAAGGTTTTCAATGAACTGGAACTGACTGACTAGGCTAGCTAGCTGGTCTGGCTACCGGCAAGCTCCAGGATCTTCCTGTGTCCTCCAAGTGTTGAGCTTGCAAATACCTTACCTTCATGCCTGACTTTTTAGGTGGGTATGGGGGGAATCTGATATTAGGTCTTTACCCCCGTGCCATCTTTCCAACCTCACTTGCTGTTTTTTTTTTGTTGACATACTGTCTTCCTATAGTCCTTTTGCCCATGCCTGGTTTTCCTACATTATTTTTCTTCTGTCTGTTTCAGCTCCCACTTGCCACTCTCATGAGTAGCAGGAGGCTTCATGGAACTTTTCCCAGGCTGCCTTTGGGTGTCTGGCTGTGTCTTCTCTTTCAGTTTTTTTTTTTTTTTAAATAATTTCTTTATATTTCCTGAGTATGTGGGAGGTACATACATGTATGAAGGGGTCACCAGAAGCTCATAGGAGTCAGTTCTCTCCTCCCATCATGTGGGTAGTGGGTATGGGACTCAGTTCATCAGGATTGATGTGCCATCTCACCCGCCTTTTATTTCACTTTTTGTGGTGCTGGGAATGGAACCAAGGGCCGTGTTCAAGATACACAAGTGCTCTGCCACTCAGCAGCAGCCTCATCCCTGTCTCTAGCCTTTTTTTGCATAGTATTTCCAAGTTTGTTACATTTTTATTTGCTTAGTGGTGTGCATGTGTGCCGTGGCCCACATGTGGAGGTCAGAGGACATGAGAACTTATGGGGTCAGTTCCCTCCATCTACTAATGTGTTCTGAGGACTGAGCTCAGGTCGTCAGTCTTGGCAGCAGGGGCCTTTACTCTTCCAGTCAACTTCCTGCTCCTGATGTTTCTTATTATTCAATTTCGATTCACCTTTACTCTCAGTTTGACTCTTTTCATGTCCAATATTCATTCATTCACTCATTCGTTCATTTATTCATTTACTTTTTTCATAATTTATTTACTCATTCATTGAATTTTTCTTTCATTTATCCATTCCATGCAACCATGTTTTAGTGACTATCTTTCAGATGCCAGATTCTTTGCTCAAGGCTTGGTATACACGAATAGGACACAGTCCCCTTCCTTGTGGCAGTGATCTCCTTGCCTAGGGAATCAGATTTGCCTAGTAACCCAACATCTACAGTGGACAAAGGTGATGGAAGCCTGAGAGAAGTATGTCTGACCAGAGGCAGGAAAGCCATCGGCAGAGAGGCAAAGACTTCACTGTGTGTTAAATCGTGAAGTTTCAGCCGTGTTTCAATAGTGCCACCTGAGGACCAAGCCTTTGCCATGTAGACCTTTGAGGGCATTGACGTTTCAAGCTGTAGCATTTGGTGTTTTGGAAGTCAGAGGGGAAATGAGTAAAGTGGACATGGTACCAACTAGAAGTTAGAGGAATCAACAGATGCCCCTGCCTTTTGGTGCTGGGTACAATCATGACCTTTGCCTGAACTGTTTGGGGTAATGGTGGTATGGAATCCAAGAGGGGATTCGTTCCGTATGCTTATTCTTTGCCTCTTGAATTCTAGATGTTGTCACTCTGGAAGTTAGGTATCTTCACACCACCTTTCTGTATGGAAAACCCTCTCACTAACTGACGGCACAATGCAGAGGCAGCCACCAGACATTCTGAGTATCTGTTTGTGTACCAGTATTTGCACTGACATCTCTAGTCCTCTTTTTAGGGGTTTTGCCTCAAAATTCCTCTTACCTCAGAGAGAGAGAACCATTTCATGGGGTTCCGAGATACTTGAGGCGTCAGAGTTTGTGGGCCTCCCCCGTGCCTTGATAACTGGATCATAGACAACATGGCTTGATCACCCCAGAACCTGGACCCTGGGCCCCAAGCTCCCCTCAAGCAGTTAATGGGAATGTTAGCCAGTTATCCTTAATGTCTCTTCTGGGCTGTCTTTGAAACCACTTCCCTGATGGAGCCACTGTGGATTTCAGTCTTCCTGGAGCTGTTTCGGAGTTACTGCTGTTGTGTAAATCAGTCACACTGACATTGGTGGTGACAGCGATAGCCAGAGTGCACGGAGAGCCTAGCAGGGTCAGGGCGCTGTGCCAAGTGTTTGATGTAGATTGCCTCATTTCTTTTATACAGTGGCCTCATGAGGTGGATGATAATAGCTCCCCTTTCTGAAGGAAGGGGCTGTGAATCAGCAAAACTGAAGTAACTTCTCTGAAGCCAGTGACTCATCAACCTGAACATGTGTGGGAATCCCTTGGGGGCGGGGGGCAAGTGAACACAGTGACTCATGAGGTGGCTTCTATTGTCACCATCGGAGAAAACTGGGATGCGCAGAGCATTTCTGATAGCCCCTTCCTGGGGTTATCACACAGCTGGCCAGTGGACACAGCAGGGGCTCCTATCAGGAAGCCCAGTCCAGGGTTCTCAACCCACTGCCTGTCAGCCAGAGGTGAGGCTTGGTAAGCGCACGTTAGAGGCTCACCTGATGGTAGATGGGCATCAGAGACACAAGCGGCTCCAGGAGCCAGATGCTGTGGGGGTCACTCATGCTACTCAGTGATTTCTCAATTCTGGTCCACCTAGAGTGGCAGAACACCTCTCTGCCATGTAGCCTGCCCTTCTTGCCTGCTCCTGGATTTCCCTACAGTGTAAGGAAATGTGTCTTTTCTCAAGGGGGAGGATCCCTGTATTTATAGAGCATCTTAGAGCACAATTACCTCTTTAATCCTCTTAGCAGCTTTGAAAAGAGGGCCATGAACCCAGAGAGCCAGCTCTCAGCTCCTGTCCTTTCTTCACCCCGCCCCGCCCCCACAATTCTCAGTATACACTGGGGCACAGAGAAAAGGAGGGGGCACGGGTGGGGGGAGGAATCAGATATTTTTTTTTAATCACCTCTGAGCTGGGTAGAAGTGTGAGGGTGCTTGGGGGACCTCAGGTCAGCTTGCTGTGTTCCTACTTGGTTTAGAAGACCTAGTCGCTGGTTGGAGAGCCCCCTTCCCATGGAGAGAATGCAGCAGTCATTTGTGCTCTTCTGAAGAGTCCACAAAAGCATGCTGGAATGACAGCATTTGTTGTCTTATGAGACAGCATCCCTGGGCAGAGGAATAGCAGGGGGAGATGTAAAGGGAGGGTTCAGGAGGGGTTCTCCCGTGTTGTTCTTGGACTTTTCCCATGCACACACAGTGAGGCCTGCTGCTCATGAGAGATGCGCAGTCTGCCGTTGGCACCGTCTGTGGTTAGGCTCTAACCCTGGCTCACTGAGCAGCACCTGCAGGTACGCTGAGGGAGAGAGTGCTGCTCTTGGCCGTCTGAGCTCGTCATGGCCCCACCGCAGCTGCAGGGTTTCTGTTATCAGGAAGTGTCTGTGAACAACTTCTGCGGTTGCTGTGGCTCAGGATGCTTGCAGACGCAGGGCCCTCCTGTTTCAGGGTGGCCAATCATTTCCCTGCCCAGGCTGCCTTGCAAACAGAGGTGCAAAAGAGAGGCCCCAGTTACACAGGCATTTGCTTGCTTTAGCTTCTACTCCTGGCGACAGGGACCAGCTGCAGCAGCTTCCTTTTCCTGCTATGACCCACTCCCTGCTCAATCACACTCAGGGGTAGGGGGATTTAGGAAGAGGCCCCAGATAACTCGGGGGGAGGGGAGGGTTCCAGTCTCTTTTTACACAGTCCTCATGTGCTTTCATGTCTTGTTTCTTCTTTTCTTTGTGAGACAAGAGACTATGCAGCTCAGACCAACACAGGACTGCTGGCACTTCCTCCTGATAATATGTTATTTATTTTAAGTTGCCTTCTCTTCTTCATTTTCCTCTTCCCTAGTCTCCTTGCCTCTTCCCTCTCCTCCTTGTAGCAGTTCGGGCATTGCACGTAGGATCTCACGCATACCTGTCATACACGCTGCACTGAGCTGCACCCCTAGCCCTCTACTGTTAACATTTGCTCGTGTATTTATTTATTGAGACTGGGTCTCATGTGTGTGGTTGGCTTTAAACTCCATTCTCCTGCTCCCACCTTCTGAATGCTGCAATTAAAGGTGTATGCGACCACGCCCAACTCTGAATTTTATTTGTTTTAAATTTACTTATTTATTTAATTTTACTGTGTGTGTGTGTGTGTGTGTGTGTGTGTGTGTGTGTGTGTCTGTACTGTGCATGTGGGGTGTGTCATGGTGTATGTGTTTAGGTTACTTGACAACTTACAAGAATGAGTTTTCTCCTGAAGTGTGGGTCCTGGGGATCAAATTCATGTCTTCAGGCTTGTCGGGAGTCGGGAGGCTCATTGAAGACTCACTGAGCCATCTTGCTGACCTCTGATCTTAATTTTTCTGATGAGCCATTTTCATAGTTGGTGACATGTAGGTCACAGGGTGGTCTCCAGCTGATGCCACCAGACCTCTGGGAGGCAGGTCCAAGTGTCAGCCTCAGTGCTTTGCTCTGTATTCATCCGCATCTGTCACTCATGAGCTTTGCAAAAGGGACCAGAGGTATACACACTGCACTGCTGGGCTCCAAGTTCTAGCTTCGCCCTGCCCCAAGGTATGATCTGCCTCCTTGGTTCTGGTCCCAGATACAGACTTCCTAATTTTGGGTCCCTTCCTTTGTGCCCCCCAAGAAAGATTCAGATACCTCATCACTTTGTGGTCTCACCTCAGAGAAAGTGTCTTGGGAGACAGTGAAGTAGATGATAGGAGAACCTGAGACAAAACAGGAAGAAGGAAGCACGAATTAAGAGCTTTAAAAATTGGGCACATAATAATTCTTCCACCTCCTTTCCTTTCAGGAAAGTGGAGAGCGGAGATGGAGCGCTGTCATTATCCTCCCTGTAATTATAGCAAAGAGCCAATGTTCTTGGAAAACCCAGCAGTTGGCTGCCGAGCCAACTCACTCTTCCAAGATGGCCCCTGAAAGCCAGGCAGGGAAATTAGCTTAATGGAGGTTGAGTGTTTCTGTAATCTTTTGAAGGAGGGTGCTGAGACCCTGCCTTCCCCTTGGCTCCTGGTATAAAATCATCTTCAGGAGCTGCTTGGATCTCTTTCAGTGGTCTCCACACACGCTTGCAGCAGTTCCGTCCTGGGCTTGGTCTGAACCTGTGCAGGGCAGGTGTGAGGAAGAGGAAGCCTCGAGGGACTTTCTGGCTAAGATCTCTGTCCTCATTGGCCTCTGCCTCTCCTCACTCCTCCTCCTGGCTTGCCTCTCCCCGACCCCCATTTCATATTGTCAATTATCACCCAGGGTGGAAAGGTTTGCTTTGGGGAGTTGTATGCTCATCACAGAGGGCTAGAGAAGAACCTTTCTGTGCAGAATGTGGTTAGAACCCTTTTGTGCTTTTTCTCTGCTCCTCATTCGGGTATTTCTAAGCAAGAATGCAAACAGGCCTGAAATAGAATGCATTAGTAAGTGTAACAGAGAAGCAGAGAGTATTTTTAGCAAATATGGCTAAAGCAGATTATTTCAATGAAGTAAAGGCGAGGGTTGGGTGTGGAGCTGGGGGCTGGGAGCTGGGGGCTGAGGCAAGTAGCTGCCTCTCTGGTTGCTCTTGGAAGTCTGGGATACCTGGCGCTTGGCCCCTGGGGCACCTGGGAAATGAGGGCTATTGTATTAGTTCCAGGGTTCCTCATATCCCTGGTGTGGGGAAGGATGTAGAGACAAGTTATACAGCTGTGGTCAGGCCTGCGTACACGAAGTTCATCCTTCCAGCTGCAGACATGGCTGCTACCCTCTGCCTGTCCCTAGCTAACAGAGTGGGGAGACCTGGCCTTAATATTCCAGAACACCAGGAGCCTAGCTGTTGAGGCTGTCAGCATTTTGATCCTGGGTAGGATTCAAACTGTGACTCTCGGGTCACAGTGCTGAAAACTATAAAGCTTCTTTATCTGGCAACAGAGTTAAGTTTGTTAGGGGCCTCTGAATCCAGACAAGGTCACAGATAAGAGGATGTTTGAACTCTCAGTAGGAAAAAAAATCCTAAAAATACCAAGATGTACTATTTTCACTCTTGTAGATTAGCTGGGGCTTAGTACCTGATACACTGTGTGTGTGAGTCTCTCTCATGTAATGGCACTCTTCAAAGAGACAAACTCAGGCCCTCTTTGGTATTTTTGGGGGCACTGGCTTGCCACACTGTACAAAGGTGGGGCTCCCACCTCAGAATGCCCTGGCTGGGCTCCGGGCTCCAGGCTGGTGTCGAAGCTGGCTGGTCTTGTGATTCTTAGGTCTGGGTGGGTCTTTCTATGTGCTTCCTTGATGGCCTTCAATATGGGACAATAACTAAAACAAAGACACCAGGTTTTCCTGGATGTCTGGATTGTCTACCTTCACAGTAGAACTTCTGTCCATGGCTCTCCTGTGCTCCTAGCTTGCCTGTAGACCTTTGAGCTTGCTAGCCTCTACTACTCCTCTGAACTTGCTCCTTATAACACACCCACCCCTCTTCTGTTTCTCTGGCTAACCCTCACTAACACCATCTGCTAAACTCATGCTCTGGGGCCCTGCCAAGACGCCACCTCCTTTGTTACACCATCTGATTTCTAAAGAGGCAATAAATAAGTAAATGGAGAGGTAACATTTGGTGTTGCTGATGGTTTAGCCTTTGCGTTTCAGAGACGGGGTCAGAAACTCCTAGTCACTGAGGTCCCAGTCTACAAAAGCCCAAATGTGAAAATGTAAGCCCGAGGGAAAAGTGGAATTTGATATCTCTTTACTGATCAGTTGTTCACTTTTATTTGAAAAAATTTGCTTTATGCAAACGCATCCAGCCATGTGGCTTAAATCAAATGCACTATCTCACTACTCATGGCCTCTAATGAAAAAATTGAACAGCCTTATCGATCTCTTTACAGTTGCATAATTTGCTGACTTGTTCCGTGAACACTTCCCTTCCAGTCAGCGGGATCTGGGAGTTGCCCTGTGGCACAGACAGTCTGAGTTGATTTGTTCTATGTGTGTGTATTTGAGTTTGATTTTGACTGGATTGACTTTGAAGCTCTCTCTAAGTCCTTTCCAATCATTTCCGAGCCTGAAGGGAGATACAGCTCAATTTCTGCTGTGACACGCAGCCTCGAGGAAAGGTGCCAGGTAACTAGACCAGGCTGGTGGATTTTACAAGGCCTCCTGTCACCAGTAAGATGTTACTGGGCTTAGAAGAGTTCTGAGGTTTCAGTAAAATGGAGCTCACCGGACAGCCAGTCTAGCTGCAGTGAGGAGCCCTCGGTTCGGTGAGAGACCCTGGGTCACGAACTGATAGACAAGCCACTGCGGAAGACACACGGACGTTAAACTCTGGCTTCCACAGTTCTTTGCACGTGTGTGCGCAGGCACAAAGAGCATTGACAATTTAGGACCTCCACAGGACACCAGTATTATCTAAGGTTCTATGGAGAGTGGCAATTTGGTGAGGTGAATTACTAATACCATAAAGGTATCTGTTTGTGGCTGGAGAGATGGGTCAGTGGTTAAGAGTGCTCGCTACACTTCCAGAAGATCTGAGTTCAGTTCCTAGCATCCGCACCAGTGAGATCACATCTTCTGGCAATTCCAGCTCCAGCCGATACAATTCCTTCTTAGGCCTCCAAAGGCACATGTCCATATGTGGCATAAACAGAGATACACACACACACGCATTCACGTACGTATACATAAAACATATACATCTATTCAATGTGTGATTATGCTGTACATCTTTTTCTGGGGAGATACAGAAATGTCAATTCATGTCTTGGCAAAAATAGACAAAGGAAATGATTCTATCCAAATCCAGCCTGGTGAGACAGTGAGCAGAGAGAGGAGACTCAAAAAGACGCTGTATCACTGAAGAGACCCATCCCAGTGGAGGTGAAGACTTCACAAAAGCTGGATCTCCCAAGTCTCCACCACTTGCTAACAGTCTACCTCCGTATACTTTAGCACCCCTAAGACCACGGTGCAGGTGGTTGGAATCTCAGGTAAAGGGCCAGTGACCTCTCCCACTCCTTTGAGGAGCCCACGTTAGTAGTCCCCTTAGCATTACTGCAGATCTAGCCACCATTCTCTTTGCTTATTTCGTTGCCATGCATATGGATGTGGGCTATCCTGTTCTATGGCTCAACAGAGCCATTTCTGACTTATAGTGGCCAACGGTCGTGTCAGACTCAGAGTAGATAGCTTTACTCCAATCTCTTATGAAATCGTAAGTGAGTTAGGGATTCATAGACCCTCCATTCTTGTTTAAATAACACGGCCGGGGCTGGAGAGATGGTTTAGTGCTTATTGAATAAGCATCAAGCTATGCCTCAGTGCCTGTGTGAAAGCTGAGTGTGGCAGCGCACACCTGTAGCACCAGGGCTAGGGATAGAGACAGGTGGATCCTAGGAGTTCACCAGACTTCCAGTCCAGCTGCAATAATGAGCCTTAGGTTCCATGAGAGACCCTGTGTCAGAAATCGCTAGAGACGCAACTGGAGAAGACACACGGAGATTAAACTTCCACAGTTCTTCCCACGTGTGTGCACAGAGGCAAAGAGCATTGACAGTTCAGGGCCTCCACAGGGCTGAATCCACTGGTGGACACTCTTGACGATCTCCCTCTTTCCCAAGCACCGCCCCGTCACAGCCGCTGGAGTTCTCACACTGGCCTCGGCTGTAATTAGGAAGTGGCTGGTTACAGCTTAGCATGATGCTTCACAGGGTTGCAAGTCTGAGGTAAAGTTTTCCAGGACTATTTAGTGGGAGCAGAACTTCTTCTGAGGATGAGCGCTTTCCAGAATCCCTGAAGCCACAGTAGTGGTGTCCAAGCTATGGGTGCAATGGTGGTTAAAAGTCCCCAGGATTCTCCTGTATGTTCTGGGGAAGCGTGGCATGAGCATACAGCTGTGCTTTCAGAGCAATAGTTCTCAACCTGCAGGGCGCGACTCCCTTTGAGGGTGGGATGACCCTTTCACAGAGGTTGCATACCACGTATCCCACACATCAGATACTAACATTACAGTTCATTACAGTAGCAAAATTGCAGTTATGAAGTAGCAGCACAAACAATGTTATGGTCAGGGGGTCACCGCAACATGAGGAACTGTATTGAAGGGTCGCAGCATTAGGAGGCTGGTGAACCACCCTTCTGGAGGGGTTTAAACAGAGCCCTAGATGAATGGCTGACCTCACTTACCCACAGCCACCGGCTGATACGCTTTCCAAAGGAGACTAGCGTCCATTCCACCATCTTTATGCCAGAAGCGAACCCACCAGCTCCCCACCTTTCCCAGCGTAGATGGGAATTGCAGCGTGCAGACAGACTAGGCAGTGCTTTTCTGCGCTTCTCTCATTCCCACTATTGACCTTTCCAAGTGTCTGTATTGTAACACCATGTGAATCTGTGAACTTGACCCTCTACGGCAGTGATTGCTTGATGGGAAAACCAGCTGTAGGGGTTCACATCCGCAGGGTCTCTTGGCTGGTGGTGCTGGGTTGGGGACTGTGGATGGTTTAGGAGATGGGGTCTGCTTGGCAGAAGTAAGTCACTAGAGCCTGGTTCTGGTCTGCCCTTTCTCTTTTCTGGTTGGATATGATGGGTGGGGTCTCTGCTGCATACCCCTGTGGCCATGGATTCCACCATGCTTCCCTGCCTTCTTGGCTTGAAACCTCTTGAAACTCTAAGTCAACAAAACAAAACAAAAAACTCACACACATCAGGTATTTTTCGTCACAGCAGCATCGGCCTGGTTTTGTGAGCCACCGTGTCCCCTGCTGCTGTAGAAACTCCGTAGACACCTCTAGAGCTGCATTCTAGCACCCACCTAGCCTGACGGGAAGACATACCTGCCAAGAGACCATTCTCCTTGGGTAGCTGTGAACGGGGACAGCCGCACCGACAGGGCCAGGGGTTGTTGACACCTTGTAGGCCAGCATTAATCGGTGTGTCTCTAGTGACTAGAGTTGGGACAGGTTTTCTGGATGAACTCTTGATGGTCCTGGGGAGGAGTAGCTGTCCTTTCATGTTCCAATCTTCACTTCTACTAATTAAGCCTTGACTGGGCTCAGGACCTACTGGAGGCTCTTCCTCTTCTAGCCCTTGGGGGGCTAAGAGCAGAGCTCTGAAAGGCAGTTTTGCAGTTCATGAGGGTAGTCAAACAGAAATGCTGCCCTAGGGGTGAATTGCCTACCCAGCATGGCCTCTGTCATGCTCTTCTCTACCACCCACTGATTTGTTCGGTATGGGAATCAGAGATGTTTCCCCAGCTCAGTGTGAAGACAGGAATGTGGGAGTCATGCAAGCCATATTAGCACAGAGGAAGACATCAGGGGTGGGCTTTGAAGGAGCATCTCTGAGAGCTCCAGCCCCACCCCTGGTTTGTTTCCTACCACGATAGGGTCAGATTGTACTTGAACACTCCATATCCTCTGTACATCAAAGGATAATCATGTCCGTGCACACTGATTAGGCTTTGGCAGCCTATGTCTGTCTCTGGTAGCCTTTGCCCTCACTCCCATGTGGGTCACTGTGGGGTACAGGCATGCACTGGCATGTATGTGCTAGTGTCAGAAGAGAGATGTCATAATGTCATAGAAAATAACCAAGAATGGTGGCTCGCACATGTAATCCCAGAACTCAAGAGGCAAAGGCAGGAAGATTATCTCAAGGGTAGGGTGGCCTGGGGGAATACAGTGAATTCCAGATTAGCCACAGGGCCACACAGCAAGGCCCTGTCTCAAAACTAGAAAATGCCCAGAGAAGTTTGGCTGTATTGTTTTGACACAGAACTGATGCTGATAATAGAGGCTATCAGATTAGACAAGGCTGTCCCCAAGCTGAGGACACAGTTGAAAGCAGGTGACGGTGGGTTCACTAGAAAAACTTTATCAACTTGTATTTTTGAATTAGAAAATTACTATAATTTTATCAGTAAAAATAATTTTAACAGTACTTGTGAGGTGATACAAGGATTTATTTTCCCTATTATGGGCAGTGGTCAAAGTTGGCAGACCTTCTAGACTAAACCCCTGGAAGCCTGCAGGAGTAAACCACCAGCGTTAAGCTGGAGACTGAGTCTGTGATGGTTAGTACTGTCAATGTGAGAGGCTCTAGAACAGTGGTTCTTAACCTGTGGGTCATGATCCCTTTGTGGGAGATGAATGACCCTTTCATAGGGGTCACCTAAGACCCTTAGAAAACAGATATTTATACTACAATTCATGATTAGCAAAATTACAGCCATGAAGTAGCAATGAAAATAATTTCATGGTTGGGGGTCATCATAACATGCAGAACTGTATGAAAGGGTCACAGCATAGGGAAAGTTGAGAACCACTGCTTTAGAATCACCAACAAGACAACCCTCCGGCCATCACTGTGAAGAAGGTCCAGGCTGGAAATGTGGACCACACACCATTCCACCTGCTAGACTCCTAGAATACACTGAAAGAGCAAGCCAGCTGAGCACAGAATCAATCTCTCTCTGCTTCCTGACCAGTGTCTGGTGTGACCAGCTTTCAAGCTCCTGCCCCCATAACTTCCCTTCAGGACAGACTGCACTCTCAGTGAGCGAGCCAGAACAACTCCCCCACCCCGCTTAAGTTATTTTTTGTCAGTCAGCTGGTCACAGCAAGGAGAAGAGTGATTCATGCAGTCCCCATAGTAAGTTGTGTTGGAAGTCACCTGTAAAGAGGGTGCTATGCCTGTGCCTCGCAGTGTGGCTGCGATTCAAGGAGTTAATATAAATCCTGCTTCATGCAGCCAGACACAGAGGGGCCGTCCTTCAATGGCTAGTTCTCGTTAAACATTACGGTCCCACAGCAGTGCTGTCAGCCCGCTTCTGCTTATTACACATCTGACTGGAATCCCTACCCCCGCCCTCCCCACCCCCGAGCCTTCAGTGTGGCCCCTTGGATGTTTCTGGAAGCGTAAGAATTTGATGGATTTTTTGGCTGAAGGCTCAGGCCCATGTCGTCGTCTGGGACTGCCCTCCGCTGTGGGAGGTTTGTGGCAGAGAGCCTAGGACACCATCATCCCAGGGAGATTGCACCAGGCCTGGATGGACACAGTAATTGTATTGTAGGTGTCTGTTCACCAGGAAATGGAAGCAACAAAAAGATACACGGGGCAGGCAAGGTCACTGTCCATCTGCTGGCCGCCCGGCCAAAGGGTGGGTCTATAGGGTGGGTCTTCACCATGGGGAGCTGCCTGCCTCCCGCAGTCCTCTACCTGGGGGCATCCTTCCTGCCTCCTGACATGTAGGCTCATCTTCCTGCACTGGATACAGGCGGCCAGCTGTGGCTGCAGTTGACCCCAGCTGTAACTTTCTTAAGCATGTAAGTTCCTTGGGGCAAGTTTGATGTCATCAGGATATCTAATTTCTTCTTCTTCTTCTTCTTCTTCTTCTTCTTCTTCTTCTTCTTCTT
>NW_026596149.1:11288055-11308282 GCF_907164565.1 Psammomys obesus | reverse complement strand
TCTTCTTCTTCTTCTTCTTCTTCTTCTTCTTCTTCTTCTTCTTCTTCCCGTTTCTTCTTTGCACGTGACTGTTTAACAAACCGCAGCCAATGACCAACCAACAACCCATGTCCCAGGGCTGTAGCATTTATATACCCTCTGAAAAGTCTCCAGAAATGGAAATGTCACACAATTGCAGGAACCAATTTGCAGCCCGCAAAAACCACACCTCTGCTAGAGGACGAAACAAATCACGTCGTCAGCTGCTGCGAGGCAGCCCCGCATCCCCACACTTGGGATTCAAACGAGAACATAAAAACACAGTATTTCTGTGTTTTTCAAAGAAACCAAAATTCCAGAATTGCCAGTATAGTTTGCTCTGTTTCCTTGGCCATGGGGGAAACCACACTGCCAGAGAGCACCAGAGCCAGGTATGGCAGCACCAAGATAAAGAGAGGACCTGGTACAGCCTCATGCCTGTAATCCTAGCATTTGGGAGACTGAGGCAGGAGTTGTTCCTGGAGTTTGAGGTCAGCCTCAAGTATAGGCCACACAGTAAATTCTATGCCGGCTTTGCCTATTGAGTGAGTCTCTCTCAAAAACAGAAGCGAAGCAACAACAACAGTAAAAGATAAACAGATGGTGGATTCTTGAGTGAAATTAAGAGAGAAAATTAATTATATCTTTTGGTCTAGAATAGTACCCCTGTTACCAACTTTCTTGTGTTTTTTTTTTTTAATTTATACTTTTTTTTCTTTTCTGTATTAGAAATGAAACTCAGGGTCTCATTCAAGCACTCTTGTTAATGAACCAAATCCTCAGCAATATACTGACAAAGTCTGGAATGTAGTGTGTGTGTGTTTTAAATTTACTTCCTTTACCCCGTACTACTGATTAAGTGGGTCTTAAGTTACCTGTTGGAGATGGGGTAGGAGCAGCTGGGTTGCAGCTGGTCTCCTGCACAGTGTGGTGGCTGTCTAGCCTCACTGTGAGTCTCTTCAGCATCTAAGCTCTAGGGAGATAAGTGGAAAATGTGGGGATTGCAGTTTGGGACAGCAAGAGGAAATAAGGCAGTTCGGTAGTTGGAAGAATGGCTCATAGTGCTGATTTTGGCACTTGAGCCCTCTGGTTCATTTCAGGCCTACTGGTGGGGGAGAGCCACATCCTTCTGTGGTAGCTAGGGGAAGTGATGGAGGCCCTGGCAAGGTCATGTGTCTCAGGCCTGAGGTGTCATGTCGTTCCTGACAAGATGAAATCTCAGCCATTTATAGTATGGAACATCTGATGAAGATAAATACTAGAAGAAGCTTAAATTTCATTATAGAGCCAGATTACCTGTGGGGGATTACTAATGGAAAATGTTGAGTCCCAAGCCAGCTTCTCTGAGTTTATTTTTGGAATGCAGATTGTTTTTGAGTCATTTTCCTTATCAGCTAGACTTAAGGAATCCATGCTAGTTTTTTTTTTTTTTTGTGTTTGTGTAGTGGTAGGGCTTCAATACACTCTAATTTGTAACAGAAAAGTTGCATGTGCACAAACACACATACTATGTTAGAAAATCACAGGAATACAGGGAGAGCTATCTACCGCCCTCTCCCTCACTCTTCTGTCCTGTGTTTTATAAAGCCAGCTGTCCCTTGTGTTCATTTCCTGTTATTCTTCCCTTGGATTTTCTTGTGGCTTTTACCTTTCTTGCCTTGGATGATTGAGAACTGACCGTCTCATTGATATGAATTGAGACCTAGTAACAAAATAAATGCTAAATACAAGGTAGGGATGAATTGGGCAGAAGGGCTTTGACAGGGAGTCTGTCTCATCACAAACCTTTTTTATATCCCAAACAATTTCAATCGAAAAATGAAACTGGGAGTTTGTGGGCTATAGATAAGTTTACATTCTAGTCACTTTCAGTTTTTTTAAGGCTTATTTTATATGTGTAGATGTTTGGCTTGCGTATATGCTTGAGTATCACATGCATGCCTGGTGCCCATGGGAGCTGGAAGATGGTATTGGGTCCCCTAGAAATGGAACTCCAGAAGGTTGTGAGCTACCCTGTGAGAGCTGGGATTGGACCCGGGGCCTCTTCAGGTGCTCCCTCTTGCTGAGCCACCTCTCCTAAGTGAATTCCAAAGCAAGCATTACCTTTTCACTTCTGCCAATCACTTTCCCTCTTTCCTTCTTTCTTTCTTTCCTTCCCTTCTCATTTTCCTCCCTTCTCACTCAACACTTGTTTGTTTATTAAAGATCTCAGAGGCTAGCACATATTTTTTTTTCTTTTCATTGCTGTGTGTTCAGATGACCTTATTTCAGAACTCTCTAGAATGATGAAAATATCAGGGAATATTTCCAATAGTTCCAAAAGATGAACTAAGACAGTTGTCCTTCAGTGAATCTATCCTTTTGAGTTTGAAAATGTTTGCCATTTAAAATCAAAGACTGTTTTCTAGTAAGTGCAACAAAAGTATTATCTCTGTAGGAAGGAAAGAATTCCAGAGTGATTACTTGAGTGTTTTTGATTTGGGAAGTTCTGAAAAGATGAAACTACTGGAATCTCGTGCTGGTAGAATACAGGGAGGAAGAGAGTGTGGGAGTCTCTATCGCTGTCAGTCAAGAATTTAATAAAGTAAAGGATTGAAAATTAAATACCCATGTTCACCTATTGTAGATAAAGCATCTTTTCCCCTCTTAAACATTTCTTTATGTGTATGGTGTCTTAAGCATTTCTCTATTATTGAAGGGTTATTGATAAGTATATTATCAATAACTTGGTTATTAAGCATGTAATGAAGTTTATGTTGAATTTTCTTTTTTTTCCCTACTTTTTGTTTATGTGTGTTCAGGCAGGTTAAATGTGTGTGTATGTACATTCATGCACTTATGTGTGTGTGTGAGAGTGGAATCTTGAAATTAATTTCAAGTGTTTTTTTTTTTTCAGTTGAATTCAGAGCTTTTGTGTCATCGAGTTCACCTCTTCAGCTTGTCCTGGGGATCCTGTCTGTTTCTCAAGGGCTGGAATTAAGATGGCTGTCTTACCTCCCTGGGGTTTACATGGGGATGGAGTGGATGGGAGGATCTGAGCACTGGTCCTTGCATTTATGTGTCAAAACACTTTATTCATCCATACAGGGGTGCCTGAAAGTAATAAGAAAACTATAAGTAACTGATTAAAATGAGATTGGTGTTTCTCTTGTACGTATACAAATAAGTAGTCTAGGGCCAATGTGGTTCTTCCTGGCATCAGGAACCCAGACTACTATTTCTGTCTTTCTTTTATGGTGGAGGAGGAGGAGGAGGAGGTGGCAGTGGTGATTATGTGTGTGTGTGTGTATGTGTGTGTGTTGTGTGTGTGTGTTGTGTGTGTGTGTGTATGAGATGCACCAATGTCCATGAGCAGAGTCCAGAGAACATTAGGTGTCCTCTATGACTACTTTATTCCCTGGAGACACAGGACCTTTCACTGAACCCGGATCTTTCACTATTTCAGCTAGGGTATCAGCAGCTGGAATTTGCCTGTCTCAGTCCCAAGTGTTGGGCTTTACAGGTATGTGTAACCATGTCTGGCTTTTTACACAGTTGCCTGGGATTTGAACTCAGGTTGTCATGCCTGTGTAACAAGTGCTGTCATCCACTGAGCCATTTCCCCAACCACCGACTCCTTCTGGGTATTGCTGTATCCTGTGTACCTTGATATGATGGTCCCACACAGGGACTTCCATTCTAGTAGTGGAAAGAGGAAGGACTAGGGACAAAATGTGAACAAGCTGGAGCTCTGATAGCTAAGCCTAACTGCAAGAAATGATGAGAAATGTGGTCCCTGTTCTGAGTCATCTGGATCTTATCTGAAATCAAGAGCTTCTACAAAACAGCCAGAAGTATTTTTGGCAATAACAGTCTTTAGTTGTAACTATGTAACTAGAGTGGAATGATCCATTAATAAGCAATGGTAACATTAAAAAAGTTGTATTTCTTTCTCTGTTTGTTATAGCTTTAAGTACTCTTAATACTTGATAAGCTCCATATATTAAAAACTGAAGTAAACATCACTTATTTTAAAATTATGAAATACAGTTATCCAAACAGTCACAGATTATAATTTGTCTCTCTAAACACCAACTGACTAGGTTCAGAAGTATACAACGTTGCAAAAGCCTGATTTATCAAATGGCCATACTCAATAGTCCTAGGATATGGCAAGAAAGTACAGATGAGGTGCTTGCGTGGGGAAGGACCTGGGCTGGGACCCACCAACAAAGCACATTGCAGGAATGGATACATTTAGTGAGGTGGGGAGGGGTGGGAGGGAAGAAAGGGGGCATGTGAGTGTGAGGGTGGTTAGAAGCCAGAGCTGTGGAGACTTGTTATCACTAGACACACTAGACCTGGGTCCGAGACTGTACCTGAGCCAGACTGAAGAAGCTCATCAGCATGCGGCAGGGGTCTTAGAGGAGGAACCTGCCACCCACAGAATGGAGGGAAGAAGCCTTCTGGGTATCCAGGAAGAAAAGGCTGTGACATAAACAGGTGATGTTCAGAAACACAGAGAGGTACCCAGGGACACTGATGGTTGCCATAGTCACTGCTGTGTCTACTTTCAGCATAGGTGAAATCCTGTGTCCCTAAGATAGCTAATGTTTGAGCAAGTGTTGGCTTCTTCCCCATCCTTGAAAGTCTTCAGAGAAGGACTGTTGGGGTGTCTCAGTTTTTGAAGTTCTGAAATGAAGCTGTCACCTACAGAGTTTATGCTCAGGAGTCACATGACAATCTAGTTATAAAAATAACTGCAAAAAACAACAATCAGGATTCAATTAAGTTTACCGTTTTGTGTTGGGCCATACCCACCACTGTCTTGGACCACAGTTTGGGTAATCCCACAGCTGGTGATGAAACAGAAAGGAGACTGGCTTCCAGAAGGAGATGGGTGGTGGGAGTGGAGGAAAGAGGACCTCGAAGATGGGAAGCAGCTCACTCCTGGGGTCTTCAGATAGCATCAAAGTTGTTACTGTGGCGGATCTGCAGTTCTTACCTTGCAGCTTCCTGGGGAGGTGGGCGTAGGCCTTTGAAGATTTAAAGAGATTGTAAAAAGAAACAATGATGCTATCATGCCCCTTTGTTAGCAGAACCTTTTCCCTTCATGCAATGTCATCTAATTGAGGATTTATGTCAGTGGTGCAGGACAGTTTACATGGTAGATGTAGTCACAGCTACATTAAGATAGACTGGGAGTGACTGCTTGTGTCACACCAAAATTTCCTTTTTTTTTTTTTTAATTGAGCTTCTAGATTGCAGTTTTCTTTTGACATTTGTATCAAAGTTGGTGGTTTAACATAATTTATGCCATTTGATGACTAATGGGCTTTATGCCAGGGGTGTGGAATAAGATCCCTCAAATTGAGGCTTCCTGACTAGGTTCTTTTGTATTTTGTCTTCTTAAAAAATACCAATCTCAGAACATAGAAGTGAGAAGGTCGTGTAGGGTGACCATATCCTGTGGCTAAGATTTGGCAGATATGTGTGAGTCTCCCTTCACTGCCTGTAGCCTCTTCCCTTTTCTTTCTTCATTCTGTTAATAACCCCTGCTTTACCTGTGCTGCCCACAGTTCCTATCCATATGAACTGTGTATGATTTTCTTACCTTCTGGTGCCTTCAGAAAATGTATGATAAAAAAAGAGGGAAGAAAAATGACAAAAGAGAGGCTGGCCAGAGCTGGAGCATTTCAATGCTGCTGGCCCCGAGGTACGGGGATTGATTTTCTCCCAAATGTAGCTCCCTTGTAGGGAGATGATGTTCAGGAGGAGCCCTATTGGGGCTTTGTGATTGAAGGGACACAGAGGAGGACTATTCTTCAAACTGACTTAAAGAGATGGTTCTCACCTCAGACAGAAAAACAATTACTAGCAGGATGTCTGCTCATTAGCTGGTAAAATTTGATGAAATTCTCTCTCTCTCTCTCTCTCTCTCTCTCTCTCTCTCTCTGTGGTGTGTGTGTGTGTGTGTGTGTGTGTGTGTGGAAAGGGGTTAGTGGGAGAAAATGACACCATTACCTAACAGTGTGTCTTTGCCAAGATCTTCGTGTTTAATTCTAGAACCTGGTCATAGGTCTGGATGCAGTGATTCTGTCTGTGAGCTGCTAGAAGACAAAGAATTACTGGATGACCTCCCTATGGGTCATTTAGTAAGTGACTGTGTTAGAATCCCCAGAGAGGTGAATTTTGGCTGTGTGGAAAGGTTGGAGGACTGAAGAAATCTGACATGTGCAAGTGTTTGTATGTGTGTGTGTGTGGGGGGGGGGTTGTTGTTGTTGGTGTGGTGTGTGTGTGTGTGTGTATACACATGCCATAGCATGTCAGAGGACAGCTTCAGGTATCTTTCCTCATCTTCAACCTTGTTTGAGACAGAGTCTTGCTGTTATTGTCCACGTCAGGCTAGCTGGCCTTTGCTTTTGGCAATTGTCCTGCCTTCCTTCCTATCTCCATGTTGGCGTGTGCTGGGATTGCAGCTATTTGTGCTTTCTGTCTCTCTTTTATGTGTGTTCTGGGGATCTGAACTCAGGTCAACAGGCTTGCACAGTGAGCACTTTACCCACTGAGCCATCTTAGCAACCTACCTTGTTTTTCTCTCACTGGGACTTAGGATTCCTAATTAGGCTAGTTTGGCTGGCCCTCAGGCCTTAGGGGTCTGCCGATTTCTATAAGTGTGTACCAACACCCCAACTTTTTAGATGGGCCATGGGACTGAATTCAGGTCTTCATGCTTGTACAAGTAGTGTGCCAACTGGCCCATCCCCCCATGCTGAAAGCTGTCTGGCTTCTCTCTCATTTGGATCACTATCATTCACTTTGTGGACTTCTTCTGGATGAGCTCACCCTTTCTCAGACCACACCAAGGCCAGAAGCCAGTGGCCAGAAGCACTACCCTGGTTGAATCTGCTTTGGCAGGGTCGGGCAGCCAGCATCAGGTACCTAGACCTGTGTGTTTGGAAGTGCTGTAAATGTTTCCTTGCTGATGTCTTAACCTTTTCTTGTGATTGAGGATTTTATGGAGAAAGGAGCCTAGTTAGATATACAGTAGAAGAGACAAGGGTCGCCCTTTGCTTTCTGACTCTGGGAAAAGCACATAACCTTTCTGAACCATTTTTTATATAAGATTATCCATCCAAGGAGGCATGGGCACTCTGCTGGTTTGTCACCTAATCAAGGCTTCTTTTAGGAAACACCAAGGTGTAGGTGTGTGTGTGTGTGTGTGTGTGTGTGTGTGTGTGTAGTTTACCAACTAAGTACAGCATGAAGCTCTGTGCCTCTTGCTTTGCTGATGAGGAATGGCACTATCAAGTGTTCCAATTACCACAAGGAAGAAGAAATAACACCATTATTAAATGCCATCATTGTAATCACTTTGCCATAGACTGCTTCAGAGAGGCCCCACAGCAACCCTCCTTGGCTGGCATTATATTCCACTTTATTGTTCAGGAGATGGAAGTTCCCAAAGGCATCCATGTACCTAGAAATACTCTGTTGTGTTGAATACGTGCTCCATTCAAAAAGCATTTTAGGAAACTTTGAAGAAGTGTAAAATGCTGCTGTTCAATGATTATGATTGTTGTCTAGTATCCATGAAACTAGATGTGTTGTTTTTTTTTTTTTTATAGATGGTGCATTCTACAACCAGAGCAGGGCATCGTGTGCTCTGGGTGAATCATGCACACCCCTGGTATCAAACTTCACATCCACCTGACTCCAAGTCCCCCAGCCTTTTTATGACTTACATCTATTCTGTTCACTAAGCAAACAGGGAAAGCATGGAAAAGATGGAAATGTGCCCATCACAGCTCGTCACAGTAACAATTCCCTGTTTATATTAGTTATGATTTTACCCCCAGCAAATAGTGCTCTGGGGTAGAAATTATTCATTCTCTGAAATTTTATTGAGCCCATTATATCCAAAGCACTGAGTATTGGCTCAGATTCCCAGGTAATGAAATGATTCAGAAATTCTGCATATTGTTTGTAATGTTAATAAGGGACATTTAGGATTTTGCATGTGCTCAAGTCAGGGTCCAGTGCTCAGGGCTTCCATGAGTGAGTCTTTGTCATGCTCTGTATCTTTGTTTCATACATGCCCTTTCATGCATTTATTTATGCCCTGTATTCACACCGTATCTCCTGTGTGTGCAGCCTTATCCTGATGATGCTTGGAAGAATTAGAAAGACTCTGTTGAATTAGAGTTCATGTGATATTAAGTGTATCCTAGGATTGTGTACTGGGAGGAATTTGTTTCTCCCTAGGGCATGTGGCAGCATTTGGGGGCCTTTGGTGGTTGTGTGTGTTGCTGCTTGTGTCAGTGGGTAGAGATGAAGGGCACTGCTAAATCCTGCCATGCACAGGACCAGTCAACATCCCATATTATCCAACCCATATGTTGGCTGTGTTGAGGCTGAGAAGCTCTGGTTCATCCCAAGCAGGTGGTCCAAAGCTATGTGGTCTACCAGCACAGCGGGTGTCAGTTGCTGAATGATACCACGGAGGGTGCTTGTGAGTGGATGCTCTGAGGGCTTTGGGAGAGTTGAGGGGGGTGATGGTGGATGAGTGGACACCATCGCGGATGTGGGAAGACTTGAGGGGATTCTGGAGCAACCGTGAGGCATTGTGAAACTTAGGCAGCTGGAAGGAGAGGCACAGCATGGCCAGGCTGAGGCTGGGAGGCAGTACAGAGGAAACAGGGTGGGAAGCATGCCGTGCAGTGGAGTAGAAGGTGGTGTTTGGACAAGAGGGGATTCTGGACTGTAAATAAAAAGGGTGCATTATATGCTCTGGGGCAGAGGAGGACCAGGATGGACAGTGTTTCAGGGAGATTCACCATCATTATGAGTAACAGGATTGGTTAGAGAAAGGCTAGTCTATAGTCTGAGACTCCAGACAGGTGAAAGGAACATGTCATGGTGTCCGCTTATGCAAGAAGGACAGAAATGCTGCCAGTTACTAGCCTATTCCTCAGTTTACCTGTATATAAACTGGGTGCAAGGAGATGGAATATTTTGGCTTTTAAACTTAGCTGAGGTGATGACAGGGCCCAGGGAACAGGCGGCAGCCCTTATGTGGCAGTATTGAGAATGCATCCTGTCTTCCCAGGCCCCGCAAGGGCAGGCAAGAGATACTCTCAACCTCTGAGTTACAAAAGAGGAGATGGAAGCAGCAGAGTTGGGCATTACTCTGAGGAGTTTGGCACCAGGATGCAAGCTCCCAAGCTCTCAGTTCATGTGGTAGGTGAGGGGCCATGCAACCCCAGGGCTGACCCTAGGTATGGAGAGAAAGGATGAATCTCGCCACATCTGAAAGGAGGCGCGCTTATGATATGGCTCCAGGCCTACACCTGGGGTTCTGTGGCATCAGAGAGGCCTGGACATTTATTCCTGTGCTGACATTTTCAGTGTTTCCTTTTTGGAGCCATCTTCAGTGCAGAGAGGACCTGCCTGTCTGCACAGGGTTTCCCTGCGAGCAGCATTGTTGCAGGTCCCCTGGGTACAGGTTTCATCCGTTTTGTACTGTTGTCCCCTTAGTGAATTGTGTGTGTATACGCATGCATATGTGTGCACACATAAGTGTGCGAATCCATATGTGTGTATGCACTTGTATACGTGCTCATATGTACATTTGCAGAGATACATGTAGGTGTATGTGGGTATATGCATACATGTACATGTATATGTCTTTATATATACTGCATATACCCACATACACACTCATGTATACAGTCGTGCCTTCTCTGCTGCTTGGATTTCAGAAAGAGCAGTTGCCTTTCTTTCTGCCTCATGCAGCCAGGGGCAGTATGTAATGTATTTAAATACATTCAATGAGATTCATGAACAACAACAACAACAACAACAAAAACCCCAAAGAACCAAAACAAAAACTCCAACCCTCCTAGAAGCTGGGTTTACAGCTGAGTGGCAGGTACCCTGTTGGCATGTGTCATAGCTGTCTGGCAGGCTGGCTACTTTACCAAGGAAATATGGAGAGGAGGGAAGGGGAGCCCACGAGTGAGAAAGCTTCGCAGCAGGCTGTGCTGGTGGGAAATGGGCAGGAACAGTGCCAAGCAGAGACCTGAGCACAAGACAGAAAATGCACTTAGCTCAGATGACTCTTCCCTGCGAATAAATACATCTCATGCAGAATTAACTGAGTGCGATGCTTTTGACTCCCCCCTTTCCGCCACCGCTGGGCCAGCCTCTCAGGGTTAGGACGCCGGCTTCAGTATATGGAGCAGAAGATGGGAGATCATGTTTGAATATTTTTTCCTTAGGGGCTGGAGAATCTTCTCAGTAGGCAAAGCGGTTGCTAGAAAGCATGGGGACCTGAATTTGGACCCCCAGGAAGCACCTAAAAATGAGTATGATAGCCTACATCAGTGCTAACCCTAGCACTGAGAGCCAGGTACAGCCTGGTGGGTCCCAGGGCCTGTGGGCCAGCCAGCGTAGCTGAAAACTGGGGCTCCAGGTTCAGTGAGAAATACTCAAAAAAGAAATAACGTGGGGAGTGATTGCAGAAGACTCCTAACTTTGGCGTCTGTCACACAGACACAGATACTGACACACACATACACATGCACACGCACACACTCTCTCTCTTTCTCATACATACACACACACACTCAGGAGAGTGAGAGGGGAGTGTTAAAGAACATTTGCTCTTGGTGTCCTGCTGTGTGGCAGTGTTAAAGTACAGTATGAATTCTTAGGGCAGAGATTATGGTATAACTGGGTCTAGGATAATGGGTTTTACTCAAGGAGACTTAATGTCCCTGCTGAGGGCATTCAGCTGGGTGTCAGCAGAGAGGGCTGGTGGGAAAAGGGTGGGTGTGTTAAGAAGCAGGGACCTTACAGCTTGTGCAACTGCAAAAGGCTTGCGCTTTCCTGTACTTCCTGAGGCATGTGTCTGTGTGTCTCTAACATGGAAACAGAAGTGTTAGTTGCTTGTAATGAGTGGCCTTCTCTAAGTGTGTGTGTGTGTGTGTGTGTGTGTGTGTGTGTGCATTCAAACAATGGAACAAAAAGCTTCAAAATATTCCATCTGTCTGTCAGTCTGTATGTCTGTCTGTCTGCCCTCCTGACTGCCTGCCATTATTAATCTTGTTCTGTGATTTCTAAGATCATGTATCTATTGTGTATAACATGTTTTGAAGGTGGCTTAGAGGCTTCTCAATGTTTCCTGTCACACCATCCCTGTGACGTCTGCCTCTGACACTCCACTTCCTAAGAGAGGCTCTTCCTGGCTGAGTGGTCCATCTCAGTCCACAGAGCAAGCTTAAGTTGTGTCCATCACAGGCAACACCTGTCCCTTTCTGCTCTCTCAGCAGCGTCAACCAGCAGAGAATGAATAATGGTGAAGCAGAGAGACTAGTGGTAGGGTCTGGTTTATGAGAATTTAATTATGCCTCTGGTGACAAAGGTAGATCTCTGCTGTGTGGTTTTATCACCGTTTGCTCCTTATTAAGGCCAAGATGACATGCTCTATTATGCATGGAAGCAAAGGAACACTAAGCAGGGCAAAGAGGGGCCAATCCCAAACAGCAAGTGACTTCAATTCTTTCCACCTGTCTTCTGTGTATCACATGTATTTGAAAACTTATTATTCCCTCCCAAAGAAAGGGTGCTTCAGAGTGTATTGTTCTGGCTAAGAGTCGTAGATGAGGAGAAAGGGGAATCTAAGTGTGTTACAGGCTCTGCCTTATGCCAGGTGAGTGAAGACGGCAACTCCCATAAGTCCCTAAACCTTCATTCGTTTTCACCTCTAGATCAGAGGTGTTGTGACCATCCTGGGTGCTTCCTAGGGTTGCTGTGGGGATGAGAAAGGATAATTTATAAGCAAGTGCCTGGGAATTTTAAGATTCTCTGTAGACATCACTCGGGAGGTGGGAGGAGCCAGGCTCTCTGTTTTATTGCTATCTAATACTCCTAGAGGACCTGGGGTGAAGATCCAGTCTGCCTGGGTTTAGTCTGCATCCGTAGCTCCTAGTACAGTGCTCACTATTCTCCCGATACGTACAGAACTGGGAGCATTTTCAAGTTAACTGATCCAGTCTGCCGAGGAAACAATTTCTCAGGCTGTCTGTTGGAATACTGGGTACCCAGTTATAAACTCCAGGTAGGCCAGAGTGGATTTCTAAACAGTTGTGAAAACTTGACAGCCACCATCAGAGCATGGCACTGTGGTCTGCAGTTTGGACTTTTCCTATAGCCACATTTCTTTATGTTTCTGTTCGGATTCATTGTATACAATATGTGCTTCTCAAGCTAATAAATTCAGTAGAGGAACAGAGAGGCCAAGACAGCACTTGAGGGCCCAAGCCAGGTGCACATAGGTTCCTTGTGTAAGGTCAGATGGTATGTGTCTGCTGTAGGTCACTGCTCTGAGAATCTGTATTTAGGAAAGGGCTGGCCCAAGTGACAGTCAGGTGGCCAAGCAATGGACAAGTGTTCTTTGTCTACAACCCTTGGTTTGGAAAACATTTATTTGTTTTTTTTTTTTTGTGTGTGTGTGTATGTGTATGTATACGCATGCACATGTGTGCATTTGCATGTCACAGTACGTGTGTGTAGGTTAGAGACAAGCTGTGTGAATCAGTTCAGTTCTCTCTTCCCAGTGTTGGACCTGGGGATTGAACTCCGGTCATTAGGCACCTTTAGCCACCTTGCTGGCCCACCCCTTGTGTTTTTGGCAGTTCAGAGAACTGAACCTAGGGCCTCATGCATGCTAGGAAAGGGCTCTGTTACTGAACTGTATCCTCAGCTTTCTCTTTACTTTTTGAGACAGGGTCTCACCGTTTGCCTAGATCGGTCTTGAACTCATGCTGTAGTTCAGGCATGCCTTGAATTTATAATACTCCTGGCTCAGCAGGTAGAACTCCAAGTTTGTGTCACCAGGTTCGGCTCTTTGCTTCTTCTTCTTCTTCTTCTTTTTTTTTTTTTTTTTTTTTTTTTTGCTTCCATCGGTGAATCGGAGGAGAGCATAAGACTGAGATGTGTTATATCATGTCTAAAGTGGATCTCAGTGCCTGGTTCACACTAAATCCCGGAAACCCTATTGTCCCTTTTCTAGGAACGACAGAAAACAAGTGCATGATGTAGCCACTTGAATCAGGTCCGGCAGCTGCATCCATCTTTTAAAAACTTCAGTCAGCTGATACCCTGGAGAAAAGAAATCTGTTCAGATTTATGTGGAGGTCCCATGACAGGCTTGCAGCTCTTTTGCTGGTGTCTATTTGTAGATCGTTGCCCACCAGGCCCCTCCTGCTCAGGCCTCCACTGGGCTGTTATTTTGAATCCTGACTCTTCATCTCTAAGGGCTTCCCTGCTGCACTTCCTGTTTAAGCCCACCTGGCTCTGGCTGTTTCGGGGGGGGGGGCAGCTCATTTTGATCTCTCCTTCCTGTGCAGGCAGACGTGCCTCATAATTGTGTCTTACAACCACGACTGTCTCTGCAGCCAGCCTTGGTTATTTCATCCTCTCAGCATACCATTTAGGCCAAATGGTTTTTCACATGGCTTTCTCCTGGGGAGTTTGAGAGAGGCATCCCCTGGTCCTGCACTATGCTGGTCTGTCACCAGGATTGCATGGAGAAATCATTTACCAAGCATCCCAGGAGAGACGGGAAGACGGTTGCCTAATATAAATCTTCTGATAGTTGCCTGTTCTTGCACTCATTTTCTTTCAACTTTGGGCTATATTTCTTTGGTACCTCAGACAATCCTCCCACAAGTAAACATCATTATTTACATCAGCCACAGGTGGAAAGAACCAAAGTTATCATAAGTGGACAAAATGATAAATGAAATATGCGTATGCATCCACGGGAATTCTTATTCTGCTTTAAGAAGGAAGGCCATTCTGACACCTGTTACAACACAGGCCAAGCTTGAAGACTGTATGCTAAGTAAAATAGGTCAGACACCAAAAGGCAAATACTGCATGATTCTACTTGTATTCTGAAGTGCTCAGAATGGACAAAAATTAGAGGGGGGTGAAATGGAAAGTTACTGTTTAATTGGCTCTGGGTTTCCATTTGGGAAGATGACAAAGTTCTGGAGATGGGTGGTGATGATGTTTGTACAGCAATGAACTATACTGTAAATGATTAAAATGGTAGATTTTACATTTATAGATGCTTATACACACACAGGTTTGCGCAAATATATATCGTATAGTCGCAACCAAAAATCCAAATGCTTTTCACAAACTCCTTACTAAATTCTTCATTCTGAGTTACTTGTGGGGCCGATACAGTCATGATCAACTAGACCCCACTTCCTGGATACCACCACCTCTTGTTAATGCCAACACACTGGGAATCTGCCACTGGATTAACTCCCAGATATGGCTGGAGTTCTCAGAATCTAATCACTCCCTGAAAGCCCTAGCTGGTAACCAAGCCTTCCGCACATGAGCCCTCAGCGATATTCCAGGCTCACACTGCAGCAACCTAGAATCCAGCCCTCGGGTGAAAAGCCATCAGACATCAGCACGTGACTAAACCAGTGTGGTTTAGTCGGTACCCAAGTTGTTCTGAGTCATCGGCTTCCTTTTAGATGTGAGTTCCCTTGTCAACAGATGGAGAAGTGTCTTTCTCTTCTAGAGCTTTGAGAGTGTGACTTCTGGATGGCCAGTGTCCTAAAACAATCTGTAGCAGTGTCCTGCTAGTATGCACATTTCATACATTTTAGTTACAAGCTCAGTGAACTCAGGGCTTTTTTATTAAGTGTAGTTTCCAAGTTGCCATGTGCACCTGGTAAGTTCCAGGCAAGCCCAGGGCTTCAACTAGGCTCCCTGGCTAGGAGCAGATTTCCTGTTTTGGAAATGGGATTGTGTAGTGATGGTTATATTTTGTTGTTTTAAGGAGGAAATGGCTGTGAGTTTTAACTGAATGTCCCCAAACTGTAACATTCAGCATTCTGGCCTTGTATTCCTCAGTTCAGGGTACCCACTGCTTAGTTTAAGATAGTTTGGGAAGTTTGTGGGCTTTGGGAAGCCATTTCCAAAATAGTTATGGTGCTATGGTTAATGGTTAATCATTTCCTTCATTGACTGCCATGTTCGATCCAAGAACCAAAAAATACATTCACAACCGCACTAAAACAGTCAGCGCACCTTCATTGGCATGAAATCCCCAAGGTCATTAACTTATGAAGAGAAAAGGCTTATTTTGGCTCACAGTTTGGAGGGTTCAGTCATCTTGGTGCTGTGGGTCTGAGGTAAGGCAGCACATCCTGGAAGGAGTACATGGCAGAGCAGAGCCGTGTCCCTCATGACCAGGAAGCAAAAGAGAAGGAAAGAGAGCAGTCAGGGTCTGATCCTTTCCTTTGAGGGCGTGCCCCCTATGAGTGAAGGGATTCTCCGTAGGCCATTTCCTCTAAAACCAGTTCCTCCCTGGGAACCAGACTTCAACCTGTGGTTGACTTCAATCTTGAGCCGTCAAGATTCAACCTATAGTGGGTATGTGCGCACAGAGGAAGCAGGATCAGAGAGCATTTTCTAAGGGGTCTCATGGTCCTGCTGACAGTATAAGACTTCCCTGTAATTCAGTCTTCCTTAAGAGTCATCTCTGATGTGAGATTTAATCCAGGTCACTCCTAAACGAGTAAGAGGAGTGAAGCTTTCAAGACACAGCGGGGACATACATGTAGAGGAGCTAAGCCTTTTCTGGCATCCTAGGCACTCCTTCTGCAGAGAAGGCGGAACAGATGAATGCAAATGGATGCAGCCTGCTGGTCCCAACAGGCATCAATCAGAAGCCTTATTTCAGTACTGTGCATAATTTCTCTTTCCTTAAAGGTGGTCCCTGTGCTGGAGTAAGAAATGGGAAGGATTTTACACACTTGGGATTGGAGTCTTGCTTTTCAGTCCTCTCTTCCCTTGTGCGGTGTGTACGACTTGAACCTGTGGTTGATCTACATGCCTGTTAATATGCTGGGCATTTTCCTTGACCGCCTTGTTCTGTGTGACATTGATGGCTTGGAATCTTGCTACCAAAAGAGCATCACCAATGGGCTTCTCCCTCCAATACTGAGTCAGCTCTGTTTTTCGTTTCCTAGTAGGGCTGGAGGCTAAGGGGGGTCAGTACTGCCCGAAGATCAGAATCACTTGGGGGAAACTGTTAAAAAGTCCACACACCTGGGTTCTGCTTGATCCAGTTGCACCAGAACCTCTGAGTGATGGCCATTTGGTATGTTATTTAAATGAACTCTTTGGAAGATTTCAATGTATCACGAAATGGAGGACTTGAAGGCCACCCAGAAGGATCTATGTTCCCGGGTGGAGAGACACTTACAGCACAGTAATCTCTGGAAGTCTGAGCCCACTCTAGCCAGGCGCACCCTCGCTGTGGAGGAGACAATGGCCAGGGTGTGAGTGTCTAGGCTCTGGGCTTGGTGTTGTCACAAACTCCATGCATTCACTCCTGTGTTTTGTTCCTCACCTCCTCCATCTCTGGGAAGGTTTCATGACCCTTGCCCAGACTCCTGAAATGGAAAGGAACTTAAAATCACACACATTTGCGAAAGGAAATCGAAAAGGCACTGGGCGAAAGGAATCTCTGATATGCCCCGGTATAATTACCTGTAATGAAAAGCCAGATTCTGTCTCCCTAGGTCCGAAGACAAGCCCTTAGGGTACAAGGGGACAAACGTTGACCTCTGTCCGTTCATCAGGGTATTTCTGAAAGAAACACAGGTGGTGGAATGCGCTGTCTTCTTCAGCCAGTTAGGGGAAATCAGGGCACGAGGAGATACTGCCTCAAGCTGCCTCTGCTTTCAGCCTCTGTGGAGTCTCTACCTTGAAAACACCTGTTGCTTTTGGTTGTTTTCATCCACGAGGAGACTCAAAGCCCACTGCCAGGATGACTGCTAACCACAATGTCATTATCTCATTGACAAGGTAATCTTGTAAAACTCAGACTCCTTGGATGTGACGGCGGTACTGCTCCTCCGGGGTGCTGCTCTCGGCATCCCCTTGTGGCCTCGTGGTGGGTGTGACCCTGGGAACAGGCCACCTGTGTGTTTTGTTCCACCGAGGGACAAGGTTGTGTGTACAACAGCTCAGCGAAGCTCAGGTGGACATTTGCTTATTTCCCAGGGAAAAAAGGTCCCCGTGGCAGGTGACTGCAGCAGCTTCCAGGGACATAGGGGGACAAGCAGGCTGCACGCAGGACTAATATTGACAGTTCCTGGGATGGAGGCATCAGCGATATACGTGGGGTTTAAGTCTGACTCAATATCCTTCCCCTCTTGGGAAGAACTGACCACGCACAGCTGAGTGGACCCTGGTGTTGGCCTGGGTGCTTTTCCTATCATAAGTGTTTAAAATTTGGTTCATTGCCAGGTCAGCCACAGAAGAGAACATGTAATGGGCCTTGTTCTTGTCCCATTCCCTGAAGAAAATATTCCTAGTTTATGCAGCTATATAGCTTTTTTTTTTTTTTAATTTGGGAGGGGATTAAATTTGGATTTAGTTGGCTATTCATGTATATAGATATGTATGTGATATGTATGTATGTATGTATTAGGCATGTATTTATGTCTGAGTGAATGTGCCGGGCGTGGAACCCCAGACCTTGTGCATGCTAGAGTGTTTTACCAATGAGCTGTAGTCCTCACTTGGCCTTTTATTTTTCCACTCTGTGATCAACTAGAGGACTCCCTAAACATTCTTTAGAAGGTATTAGGATGGCCAGGTGTAATGGGACACACCCATAAACTAGGAATCTAGAGGCAAGGACCAGAATATCATTGAAAATTTGAGGTCATCCTTGTCTACACAGTAAGTTCTAGCCCAGCCAGGACTACTCAGTTAGACTCTGCCTCAACCTCCAGCATCCCACAGGAAAGATGTTAGAACATTTGGTAGAATAATGAGACCTTGGTGAGGCCACTGCCTCCCTGAGCTCAGGCAGCACCGGAGAAGCCCTTGTCTTGGTCTTTTGAATTAAGAGTGTATAAGTCATGTGGGTGTTTCCAGAACAGACTGTGTTCATCCTCTAGTTAATCAAGTGGTGTTGGCAGGCTCCCACAGTGACGTTATTGTGAAAGGCGAGTTTTCTGGATTCCATTAGGAAAATGTTCCTAGTTGACCTGGAATTCCAAACACTGGAGAAGCTGAAGCAGGAGGATCACAGATTCAAAGTATGCCTGTGCTGCTTAGGGAGTTCAGGGAGAGCTTGGGTACATACGGAGACCCTGTCTTAAATGAAAAGAGGGCGCAGTTAGAGCTCAGTGGGAGACGCTTGCCTAGCAATGGGGAACACCTGGTTTCCATCGAAGTGATACCCTTACCGTCACCACCAACAATACGGCTTGAAGTATTCTAATATAGAATTATCTAGGGTCCAAGAATGGGAGCCGCTGCCACGGTGGGTGTGGTCGGCCTCACACTTGCTTTCTGGAGTCACGCTAAACGTTAAACTCAGTGTTGGGCTGTGCTGGCATGGATGAGATTGGAAAGGACACTCTCTGCAGACAGACACTTGTCATCCTGTTTATAATAGAGCAACGGCATGGATTCCAAAGTGCTTCCCAGCTGGTCAGCAGCTTGGCAGTGTGAAGGCTGTATTACTCCCACTAATTAGCTATGTCTGCCTCCACAGAGAGGCCAGAGAGGAAACCCTGTACGCAGATAGAGAACATATTTCTTTCACTAACTTGTAGTAGGCATAGTTAGTAGCAATTTAGGGCTCCTTTGGACCCCACTCTGGAGTGCTGTATCAAGCAAACAAAAAAAATTATTAGGTTGTGCAAAGCACTTTATGGCTGTAATTATAAACAGGATGCCTGTGTCAGTTCAGGTCTAGTTATGAGCTCACATTCAATCCTCACAACTCATTGGTAGAAGAGTTAGGCCCTTTTTACGGTCACTAAAGTTACCTGCTTCCAGTTACATATGAAATCTGTGGCGCTAGGGAGAAGGCTCTGCTGGTAAAGTGCCCGCTTTGCACACAGGGACCTGCGTTCAGCCCCCAGACTCCACCTGAGAAAGAGCCGAGTTGATGGTGTGTGTCCGTCATCCGAGTGTTCCTCAGGCTTCCTTGCCGGCCTACCCAGCCTACCTGGAGAGTTCCAGATCAGGACTAGACCCTGTCACAAAAAACAAACAAGCAAACAAAAAAATGGAAAATGGCAGCTAAGGATGACACACAAGTGCACTGCGCGGGTGTGCGCACACAAGCAACTTTTTTTAAAACGTCTATGAGTCAGACAGGATTTCAGCTCCCATGTCTGTCTTACCTCTGAGTCTGTGTTATTCTCGCTCAACCCAAAGGGCCTTGGGTGTAGTCATTGCCATGTATTTATCTGTGAGTCGTACAGTTTCTCTCTTTAAATGTGTTTAAACATGTATGTAATGAAAATAGGTTTTGACACACATTTCTGTGAGTTTTGTCGAATGCATGGGAACCCCAATCAGGATATAGAACATATTACCCCCTTTGTAGCCACATTGTAGTTAAGTGTTCTCTCCATCCCTTGGTAAAGTTCTCCTTTAGGTTTTCTCATCTCGGTGTGTTATAATGGAGCCAAGGCATCTCCATCCTTTGAGTTTGGCTTCTTTCTCTTAACATATCATTTAATATTCATTTATATTGGGGGCTATACCAATAGTGGATCTTTTTTTATTGCTAAGTAGAAAGTTGTAATACCATAGCCAAAAACTTCTTTAACCATTTGTTGGTTGAAGGACTCTTAGGTTTTTTCCACTTGGGGCTGTTAGGAATATAGCTGCTACAGCATTTGCATATACCTGAATTTTCATTTGTCTTGGATAAGTATCTTTGAGCGGGATTTGCTGGGCCATCTGTACATATATTTAACTGCATTAGAAACTGCTGAGTTTTAGCTCAAAGCTGCTGAGCTTTACCCCAGAGCATGGAATGTTACTGACACTCCCTCCCACAGTGTTGGTTGGCTCTAGTGAGTCTACTCCCTCCCCCCACCCTTTGGTTTTTCAGGACAGGGTTTCTCTGTGTAGCCTTGGCTGTTCTAGAATCATTTTCTAGACCAAGCTGGCCTCAAACTCACAGAGATCCGCCTGCCACTCTGCCTCCCAGGTGCTAGAATTATAGGCGTGTGGCACTGCACCTGGCTTTCTTTTCTTTCTTCCTTCCTTCCTTTCTTTCTTTCTTTCTTTCTTTCTTTCTTTCTTTCTTTCTTTCTTTCTTTCTTTCTCTTCCTTCCTTCCTTCCTTCCTTCCTTCCTTCCTTCCTTCCTTCCTT
>NW_026596149.1:11278938-11288045 GCF_907164565.1 Psammomys obesus | reverse complement strand
TCCTTCCTTCCTTCCTTCCTTCCTTCCTTCCTTCCTTCCTTCCTTCCCAGTATTGTGGGGGGAAAGGAATACTCTCTGTACTCTAGTCTGCACTCAGAAGGGGTGCTGCTGCATCTCGGTGGTCAAACACTTTCCTAGCACGCAGGATGCTCTGGTTCAGTCTCCAGTCACACACATGCACACACATGCACATACAGATTTAACTTCTATACTCCTAAGGATGTACAGACTAGCTCATATCATGGTCACCTTCTGTTCACAGCTTTATTTATGAAATTACTCAAGATGCAGCTCTTTGTGAAGCAAAGACAGAAAAGGGGATCGGAATTTTTAAAGGTAAAAAATACAGGAAGTGTTTTTTTTTTAAATGCTCTTAAGTAGCATAAATAATGCAATTGTTGGCCATACATGAACTTCCTGCGTGCTAAAATCATTTGTTCCCATTCCAAGGGATGTTTAAAGGACACGGAACATAATCCCAAACGCATTTGTTTGGAATGAGGATGTTGCATATTCTCCGGCTGTTTATTTTTCCACTTGCTTGAGCCATCCGTTCTCATCACAGCCTGCACCAGGTGCACACTTTTCCATCAGACGTTCAGAGCACACAACGTGTGGACCCTTGCTCGCCACCAGGGCATCGTCCTGTCCACATGGCACACCTGAGTTTTGGAACTGTCGCTCCCTGGCCACTGGGTTTTGAGACTTACAACTTCTTAAGCGTCAACGAATCTAGTTTCTGCATGATGACACATGATGCTACTTCTACTACTAGTTTTGTGTTTAGTTCCTACTGTTGCTGTCACAACTTAGCAAAACTTACCTACCTTTGAGCAGCACAAATTATCTTAGTTTTGGTCAGAAGTCCCAGATTGAATCTTGCAAGGCAAAGTTCAAGACATTAGAAGGGCTCGGGCTCCTTGACATTCTAGGGATGAGTCCATGCCTGCTGTTCCTCTAGCCCCCCTAAGTAGGGACTGAATGTATTTCATGACTTGTGTCTCTTCGAGAATGGATGTCACTCTGACTTCCTTTGCCACATCACCTCAGAATTTGACCTTTCTTGTCTTCCTCTTATAAGGACCTTTGTGATCGTATTAGCTCCATCCCGGAAAATATACAACCTAGTCATACCTGCAAACTCTCCTTGGCTGGGTTAGGGGGTATAGTCATAAGCCAGGACCTGGATATCTCTGGTGGATCATGATTCTTTCATAAGATTATACAGGGTTGTGAATACAGATAACATGGGACACACAGACACACAGGGTGTGTGCTGAACATAGTGAATCTCACTACAAACCTCTGCTGCTTGCTGATACATGTCATCCCCTCGTTTCCCTCGAGGATTTGATGCCTGCTCTCCTTGTGTAGCCCTTTCTCCCAGCCTTGGAACACGTCCTGCTGCGTCGTCCTGACTTCTTGTCTTCTGTCTAACTTCCTGCCTCTTTGTTCATGTACATTAAAACATATTCATCCTTCAAGGCCCATTTTACATTCTTTTTTCTCCATGTGTTCCCCAGTGTCACCTTATTTAAGAGTAATCTCTGTGAAGACAAGTATTTGTCCCAAAGGATACTACATGGCCAGTCTGTGAACCAGGGCTGAATAACCAGTTCATAGGAGTCCTGTCTAGACAGGTTGTCTCTATAGCACAAAGAATAAACTTGGCTGTGGGATAGGGTTGTCATTGGCATTTTGTCACTGTGAAATAGCTAGTGGGCTGATGTAGTTAAGAGATCCAGTACAGGGCTTTAATTAGCTAGTCATTTTGTATAAATTATTATTGATTATTCTCTCTCCTTTCCTTAACATTTCTCCATGTCATTAACTTTTAATAGAGAAAGTATGGGTGCATAATAAAATGAATCGGAGAGAGTCCCCCAGTGAGCTTTGTCCTCACACCTCTCCCCAGAGGATTCAGTCTGTGCTTCTTATCCATCCTTCCCACGTCCTCTCATTCTCTGTCTCTCTGTCTCTCTGTCTCTCTCTCTCACTCTCAGTGTGTGTGTGTGTAAAAGGGGGAGAGAGACAGACACAGAGAGAGAGAGAAATGTGAACATAACATAATATTCTTAAACTTATATCTTGGAGTATAATTCAATAGTCTAAATCCACTTAGCTATTTTAAATAGGTGTGTAGCATTCTGTTGTGTAGACGTGTTTTGCTTGTTTGTTTTAGAGACAGTTTTACCATGTAGCTCAGGCTGATGTGGAGCTCACCATGAAACCAGGGAGATTTGGATCCCATTATGTAGCTCAGGCTGACTTAGATTTCAATATGTAGTCCAGTCTGACCTGGATCTCACTATGTAGCTTGTGTTGACTTGGAACTCACTGTATAGTTCACAGACTCATGGTCCCTCTCCTGCCTCAGCTTCCTGAGTGCTGAGGTTGTAGGTATGTGCCACCATGTCATCTCCATTATAGTTTTCAGATTGCTCAGTATCCTCCTAATTCTTTGCTATTTCTAAATTTAATTTGTTTTTTTTTAAGCAGAATATTGGTACTATTTTCTTTCCATAGGTGCAGCCAGTTGTCCCATTAATCATCACTGAGCTTCTAGGACTCTGGTTTTTCTGAGGGAGCATAGAGAATCAAAGAGGACACTGGTAACTGGTTATCAGGAAGCCTGACAACTGTTCGTTCAGTTCTTGTTCAGACATAGCTCTAAGCAGCAATGAAAGCCAGCCTTACAGGAGTGTTTTCAGCAAGAGGGTCCTACCAGGATCCCATGGTACAGACTCACAATCCCAGCTGCTTGAGAGGTGGAGGCAGGAGGATCACAAGTCCAGGGGCTGCCTTGGCTACAGAGGGAGTTCAAGGCCAGCTTGGTCAACTTAATGAAATCCTGTCTCATTAAGTTAAAAATAAAGCAAGGATGTATGTAGCTCAGCTCATTGTAGAGTGCTCCCCTGGCATGTGTAAGCCTTGGATTTGATCTTGATTTTAGTACTGTTAAAAAATAAAAAGAGGACCTGCGCTGGCCACGGGAAGGACCAAGCTGGCAGGTTTCTAATGGATATCCTGTTCTATCCCAGCCTGAAGCTCACAAGAGATGCCGATTGGCCCCACTAAAGGAACTTCCCACTAGTGCTGACCTGGCATTGGATCTTTGCAGTAGTCAAAGAGAAGGGCGTAAGTCTCCACCATGTCTGGGTCCTTGTCGTAGCTAAGGGAGCAGTGAGGGCACTTTGAAGAGCCACCTCTGAGGAAAGACGCCTTCATAATGACATGAGTTGTGCCATCTAAGAGATGATACAGAAAGGTGGAAATATTCCAGGAGTTCCTGCTTCATCTAATTCATCCCTCCAGTTCTGACTATGTTAAATACTACCATACAGCAAGTAGCTCATCTAGATGCTTTATGGGCCTGTAAATGACACCAGCCCTGCAAGCTGTGGCCTTGGGAGACTTCGTGGTCTCAGAAGAGCCAAACCATTTTACTTTCTGCCATCTCCAAAAATTAGGCTCCCAAAATCCTCCATGGTGGTATGATAAGGAAAAACAAAACAAACAAACAAAAAAACAAATAAACCTTCCAACTCTGTTTGGGTCTCTGTCACCCTTTGACAGGTGACACAGGGACCACAGAGATAAAATATGAGAGCCTTTTAGAGAACTGAGGGGGAAAAGTTGTGGTGTTAAATGAAGCATGTTCGGAGGATGGCGGTATGCATTCATTTGGAATTTATTTGTCTGCTGTATTTGGATCAGTGACTCTATTAGCAGTAAAGATTTAGTGCCACAGAAAAGCCTTCAGAAACTGAAGATGTCAAAGGCAATGAGGGTGCCAGCCATTTGATGCCTTCCCTAGTCACAAGGTTTGTCACAATTGAGCCCTGCTTCAGTGGCTCGAGACGCAGAAATGCACTGAGAATAAGAATGGATCTGGGCAACAATCAGGCTAATCGGGTGAATGTTTAAGAAAGAATACCTCTTCCTGGTTCTTGACGATCTCGTGGAAATTTGCCTGTCATTGTGGAATATTTCCAGTTACCGAGGAGGATTGGATTTTTTCTCTCCGGTTAGAAGGAATAAGAAGTAGGTCATGGCTCAGCTGGCGAAGTGCTTTTGTTCAGGCGTGAGGACGTGGGTTTGGACCCCTAGCAGTCATGTAGGAAGTGGGACTCAGCAGTGCCTGTCTATAATCCCACCACTGGGGAAGAAGAAGGAAGGCAGGTGGATCTTTGGCTGAAGCTTGCTGGAGCAGCTCGTGCAAAATTGTTGAGACTCGGGTTCAGCAGGAAAGCTTGTCTTAAAAAGTAGGGAGTAGAGGGACCTGAGGAAGGTACCTGAGATTGACCTCTGGCCTCTACACACATATGCACACACATGTAAGCATACCAGTATGCGTGCGCGCGCACACACACACACACACACACACACACACACTTTCTTCAAGAGCCTTCGAGTTTCGTAGCACCTCCCTTAAAGTTAAGGATTTGTCTCTGTTTTGAAGTGGTTGCTGAGACCCTGGCAGCAGTTAGTAAAGAGTGGACATTGCAGATCGTCTTTCAGGGGAAAGAATTTTAGTTCTTTTAGCTTAAACACTGTGTATACTGACATACAGCCGACTAGGTAATTGCCAAGTGGAGGGTCCTGTAAGGTGCACCTCAGTGGATGCGGGCTTCACCTAAATCGCATACCCATCGTCATGCAGCGCTCACACCTTTGTTGTGGGAGGACAGGAAATGGAGGCCATTTTGATGGGCTTGTGTGGCAGGATTTGATTTCTTCAGACTGGGCACGTTTGGGGTCTTTTAGTCAGGGTGCTGAGTCAGCACCAAAGGAAGGCGCACACACGGTACAAGAAAGTGTGGGGCCTGCAGGAAGAGCTAGCATGTCTCAGATTGCTTGCTCTCCACCAGGGGAGTTGCTGAGACCGAGACCATCTTAGCCCAGGCGGTGTTGTGATCCATTCACTTTCTTGATTGGTGTCAGCATGCAGGGCTTTTCCACCTTAAGAACTGACTTTGTTCTGAAGAAATGGCTCTAAATAGTGCCTGTCTAGTTCCTAGATTGTCTCAAGCGGAATATCACTAACTTCATTCACTTTTTCTGTTTAAGTCCTTTTCCCGTATCTTAAAAATACATGACGTCCTGGCCCTACACCAGGGGAACAGTGTGCTTAGGGGAAAAAAAACATTTTGATTGATGGCAAGAGGCCTGGGGCAATGTCAGGAGGCCCAGTCTCGGGGTGTGATGATGGTAGCAGGCTCCAGGCGATGCCGTTAATAAATACAGTTAATAACACAATCAATCCGACTCATATGTAGAACAGCTGAAAAGCACAGAAAGGGGATGAGCCAATAATAGCCGGCTCTCGGCTAACAGGGCCGCCCCTCCCGCATCTGGTTATTTCTTTGTCTAATTTGGGATGTATGTAATTTTACCAAATGGTCTCTGAGCATACAATCATGAATCAAAAAGACAGCTCCTGCTCTTCTCTGAAAGTTGTTTCATCTAAGGAATTTCCCTCGCCACCCCCTACCCCGTGTGTGTGTGTGTGTGTGTGTGTGTGTGTGTGTGTGTTCATCTCTGTGTGAGAGCGTGTATGAATGGATGCAAGTAAAGGCCACATGACGACTTCTGGCGCCATTCTTAGAAGCAATGTGTCTTGGTTTTTGTTAAAGTCTCTCAGTGGCTTGGAGCTCCCGAGTAGCCCGGCTTGTCTGGCCAGCGGGCCCCAGGGACCCACCTGTCTCTACCTTTTCAGGGTGGGACTGCAGGTGCAAATCACTACACCTGGTGGCTGTGTGGGTGCTGGGATCTTACCTCAGACCCTCATGCCTGGGTTGCAAGCACATTACCGACCAAGCGCTTTGCTCAGCCTCAGGAGATAGTGCGCTTACCAGCGTCACAGACCTCCCCAATACCGAGAGCTACAGGAGACTGGAGGCTGATGTCTCCTCTGTTTTGTGATCAAATTGTTCTTCCATGAGAAAATAATTTGTGTTTAAGTGATGTACGCCCTGAGCAGCCAGCTGTGCTCTGTTCTCCTAGAGACTATTTGATAGTTTTCTTCATTTCAGGTTAAAGATTAGTAGCAGATGAGAAGGTGGAAGCCAGAAGCTATGGTTCTAGTTTTTTATTCTATTTTCTATTTACTTTTAAAAATAAAGTTGTGTGTGTGTGTGTGTGTGTGTGTGTGTGTGTGTGTTACATATGTGAAGATTAAGAACAACCTGAGGGAATTGATTCTATCCTTCTACCACATGGGTCTCAGGGACTGAACTCAGCTTGTCAGGTCTTGATGATAAGGACCCTAGGATGAGCCCTGTTGCTGGCTCCTCCCCCCCTTTTTTTTTAAATAAACAAACAGTCTTGCTATATCCCCCAGGCTGTCTTCAAGCTCTTAGGTTCAAGCCGTCCTTTTGCTTCAGTTTCTGTAATAGCTGGAATTACAGGTGTGTGCCATCATGCCTACCTTCTGCTCTGATGGTAAAAACTGGTAGTGAGTGGGTGGTTCAGTGAGCACAATCAGGATTTACTTGCCTCCGCTCTGAATTCTGGTCTTAATAGTAGACACAGATGTGGAATTAGGATGCTCTGAATGGCTCCGTGTATTTTCACATCTGGGTAGTACATGGCAGCCGTGGTTCACAAACCTTTAATGCCAGGCATCAGGCATCCCTGAGGCATTTGGCATATGCTGCCTTTCCAGGGGATATAGGAAGATGAGGCATTTCCCAGAGCCCAGCACACTTGCCCTCCTATTGGCCACCCGGATGCTGGGTTGTTGCACTCTGAGTGGGCCAGATGTGGACTGCTCACAGTTGTCTACACCAAGATTTTGTTCTTGAGCCCTTATCAAAGCAAAACAAAAGGGCTGGCAGACAGCAATGATGTTTTAGACATCGCTTATAAATTTAAGAGCTTAAGCAGTTGTTTAAAATTCTTCAGTCACATGACATTTGCCTTGAATCTTGAAACTCTGCTCTCCAGAGATGATTTCCAACTGGGAACCCGTCGAATTCAAGAAGGCTGCCTCCAGGTGACAACTTGATTTTCTTTGGAAGAACAGCAGGGAAGGAGAGGTCAGCTTCTGCAGTTTGTGCAGTTTCTCTCCAGCCAGAGAAGTTCCTTGCTTTCTCAAGAATATCTTGTATGACCTTTCTGGTGACTTTAATTCACCAGACATTTAATTTCAGTAAGGACTTAGATTTTTGTTTGTTTTTAGAATAATTACTTCCTTTATAATTCAAATAAACATTTTCGTCATGACTTGGAAGCATGTAATCTCTCAGAACGTTGGAATTTTACTTTCTCCCACAACTGTGCATTTCTAACTCCTTTGCGTCTATACAATAACCTACCTTCCCCTTTCATATTACTTTTTACTTATGTCACCCTGAGGGGGGACATGCCATAAACTCACAAATCTAATATTTTCACCAGTCAAAACAAAGTGTGTTATGTTAACTTTCTTAGGCAGATGTGAACACATGTGTCCAGCACATGTGAACACATGTGTCCCTGGAGTGGAGGTGAAGAAATCAGTCAGGTCATGGGGGAGGAGGGCCTGACTTGTCCTTCTGGCCCACTGGCATCGCAGGCTGCTGTGTGCCAGGCGTAAATGTCTAGGACGGTGCTGGGCCACCCAGTTCTGAATATATGCTGCTTATGTTTGCAGTCGAGAACAACTGGAGAGCACTCTTCGCCCCACTTTCCTTCCTGGGCATTTAGTCTCTCGGGCTGTCTGAAGGCCCATGAGGCTCTTGCAGCTTTTCCCTTGCCACCGCCAGCTTGCCCTCCCCCAACTGCTCTGAGTAATTACGCTGAAAGTGACTGAAAAGGTTCACTTACCAGTTTTGCTTTTGATGCTTTAATTATCTTTCTTGAGCATGGAAAGTGTCTTTAAGTGATTTCTCTTTTTTTGTGTATGTGTGAGAACAATAACAGCTTATGCTAATCATACAGCTTGTAAGACCGGAAAGCATCACCTTTGGAAAGCTTAAGGAAGATAAATTTGCACACGTTGTTTGGGTAAATGAGAAAAAGAGTGGTTTTGTGTGCTGGAGCTTGGGAATGAGGGCAGTTCCCCTAGCAACACTGTCTGTTCCTTCTGCTGATGTCACCTTCGGTGACAGGGCAGGCTCCCTGGCAGCAGTAAGAACCACCTCAGCACAGTATACTAAGAAAGACCTTAGAGCAGGCTGAGAAGATGGCTCAGTTAGCAGAGTGCTTAGGGACTGAATACATGTGAAAAAAAATAGGTGTGGTACATCTGTTTGTATTTCCAGTGTTGGGGAGGCAGAGATGGGTAGTCCCCTGGGCTCACTGGCCGATCGGTATAGGCCACAGGCTAATGAGGAGATCCTGTCTGTAAAAACAAGGTAAATGGCATCTGAGGAATGATAATGGAAGTTGTCCTTTCTGAATGTGTACCTGCAAGCTCATGTACACCTGCACGCAGAAACACATACACACACACACACACACACCTAGGTACACACGCACAAATAAAAGATAAATGAAAAAGCTCAGAGGATTAAGGAGCATGTTGGTTTTCCTGTATCTGTGTTGAGCCCTGTGCTCCATGTCCTGATCTCTTAAAGATGTTGACAGTAACTTCCTATGTGTGCTGTATCTTTCAGAGTTCCCCAAGGACTAGATGAGTTGATAGAGGCCAGAACATTCTGTAGATATCAAGCAGTGCACAGCACATGGTACCCTGTGGTACTAACTCCTCTCTTCTTTTGGGAGGTAATGAGTGAAAGGTTTATCATGTGTTCCCACCACCTCCATGTGAGGCTATGCTATCACACACATAGGTATTCTTTTTATTGTTTACTGCGCTAAAATAGGCATACCATAAACGTTATCATTTTAACCACTTTGGGTGTGGGATTCTATGGCCCTAACTATTATACATTGTTGTGTAACTACCACCATCTGCTTCTGGGTCCTTTTTATTTTCCAGACCATGTCCCAGTTAAACAGTCACTCTCTGTTTTTCCTTCCTCCACCCTGGTCTGCTTTCCATGTCTATAAACCTGACCACTCCAGGACCTCACAGGAGTGAAACCACATAGCGTCACTTTATCTATCTATCTATCTATCTATCTATCTATCTATCTATCTATCTATCTATCTATCTATCT
>NW_026596149.1:11248014-11278928 GCF_907164565.1 Psammomys obesus | reverse complement strand
TCTATCTATCTATCTATCTATCTATCTATCTATCTATCTATCTATCTGTTTGTGACTAGTGTCTTTCATCTAGCACACATCTTCAAGGTTCATCTGTATTGGACCATGTGCCAGAGGCTCTTAAGGGATGAATTATGTTCCATTGCGTGTATGGAATACACTCTGCTTGCCTATTTAGCTATTGCTTGGTTTCTTTTTTAAATCTTATAGTTGTTGTGTGTAATGCTGGTAGGATTATGGCAAAAAAACCCTCTCTGTTCAAATTGTGTGTGTATGTGTGTGTGTATGTGTGTTTGTATGTAGTGTACCTATTGAGTATGTGGGCATGTATAGTGTATATGTATATGTGCATGTCTGGATGTGTACACTTGCCCGTGGAGTGTAGAGGCTGATGTGAGGAGTCCTTGTGGTATGCTCTCCATCTTATTGTTTGAGGCAGGATCTCTCATTGATTGGCTAGACCTCCTAGTTAGCTGCATTGGGGAATGATCTATGATGCCTACAATTCTGATTTTTTAATGAGTTTATTGACTGTACAGCAGATGAAAGTAAAGGAATAAATAGTAAGTACCAGATAGGTAGAATAGATGGAATCAGTAGATAGTAAAACATCTTCAGACAGGGCACTCAAAATATCCAGCAGAGATAACTGGAGTAGCCCAACTGAGAGAGTAAAGAAAAGGCAACATCAATTCAGGGGCTTATGAACACCCAGCAGAAATCGAACCGGTGAAGCCTTGTTAAGAGAATCAGTTGGAGTTTCTGATAGTGCCTTCCCATGGGTGAAGCTTCTAACTAAAAGAACAAATAGCAGCAGGAAAAGGGACATTATCAAGTTGGGGCCTTACAGTTATTCAGCAGAAGTGACTGGGGAAGCCTTGCTGTAGCAGTCATGACTAAGGTCCCAGACTGAGAGCTCTGAGCAGAGAATAGCTTTCCATGGATGAGTTCCATGTTCTCTCCATGGGATAAATAATAAAAACCTTCTTGGAAATAGTTCACCTTCTTACTGTTCTCAAAGACACAGTTCTTTTACCCTTGAGCTGTCTTGCAATTGTCTTTCCTCCCTCAGAGTTGGGGGACAGCCTGCCCTTGGAAAAGGGGTCTAGAGCACACGTGAAAATAACCAAGTCTTCCTCACTCCCAGACTTTGAGCAAGTGTGAGCAGCATATGACAGTTTCCTAGTATAATGTATATTACATGGAACTGAGAAGAAGCTGAAAATAAATGAGTGGACTCTGGTGTAAAATTACCCCTGGTGTATGAGGCCTGGTATTTTCCCAATCCCCAGTGAGATTTCTCATTCTCATGCACAGTCCTTACATGATGGAGGAAGGTAGCCAAAAGGAGCTGGTGTCTGAGTGTTCAGGTCTCTTCACCCCCTGTTGGGTGAATCTATCCTTGCAATAGAAGTGATGGGAGGCCCAAGTCAGAAGCACTGAGCTTATTCTGAACTGGTTTTCTTGGGCCAAACTCCTTGGTAGTGAGCAGATATCACAGAAACTGTCTGATTATTCTGTGAAAATTCTGTTGTGAGGCTTTATGAATTTATATTTAATGATGATTGTTCTAGGTGGTTCAAGAAGCTTCTTTTTTTTTTTTTTCAGGATATAGTCTTCTGAGTAAAGAATCCTACTTACACATTCTTTATAGATTTGGGCAGAAGGTTCTTGCTGGGACTTTCCATTTGAATGTTTCATTGAATGACTCTCTCCTGCCCTTAGGGTCTATATAATTAGATTCAGTCCAGAAAAATGGACAGACTTCTTGTCTAAAAGTCTGTGCCCTAGTTGGAACATCATCCCAAAGACTCACCGTCCACTCTATCAAGCAGACATGAATTCCTGTTTAAGCTTGGGAAAATCTTTGTCAGTGACTAAAGGGTAGGAGTCTGTTTCAAGGCCAGGCGAGAGCTTTTCCAGCCTGAGCATATCATCACCTGGGAGAGATAGGCCTTTTGGCTCCATACATACCAGTCACAATGTACTTCTCTGTTGTCATTTGAAATTATATTTTCAGGTAATAATCCCCACTGTATGGTCCTTGTTTGGTTGATTGGTTTGTAAGGAAATAAGCTACAGAATGAAAGATTGTCTACCCTACCAATCAGTTAACCCCAGTGCCACTACCTCATGTAGCCCTGGCTCACACTTTAATTACCTTCTTCCCTGTCTGCAAGAATTAATTCAGTGTTTGTGAGGCACTCTGGGAAATTCTTTGGGTGAGAGGGCCTTTAGGGAATTAATTTTAGTGTCTGTGACTTTCTGGTCTGCATGGCCATGCTAGTGGATACTATTTCTTCCTCTGTGAGGGAACCTCTTTGGGGAATGCTCTTGGTGCCTACCAAGCGACCCTAACCTGACCATGTTGTATAGCAGGGTGAGAAGAGGCACCTCAATGGCTAACCCATGGCATCCTCCATTGTCTCTATGGGCCTGTGTTGACATCCACTGTCTTTGCATTGGGGCACACTTGTCCACATGGTTTCCTTTTCTAAGGTCATTTGGGAAGGAGCTCTGCTGGACACAAAGTGACAGTAATGCCTGTGCTCATGCTTCTTGTTACTGTGCTGGGATTAGAGGGGCCTTTCTGAAATCAGAACCTCTCACCCTAACCTGTCTTTTTCTCCCTCTCTCTTCACAGTGGGGCCTTTTCTGAAGTGGTTTTAGCTGAAGAGAAAGCAACTGGGAAACTCTTTGCAGTGAAGTGCATCCCGAAGAAGGCACTGAAGGGCAAAGAGAGCAGCATTGAGAACGAGATCGCTGTTCTTAGAAAGTAAGTGCTTCCAGAAGGCTGCCCAAAGGCTGGCTTCCTGGGGTCAGGGACGCCATCAGCTACCAGCCACAGAAAGGGGTGGGCCCTGCAGATGAAGACTGGCACTCATGCGGGGCTGTGAAAGTGCTTTCCTGCAGCTCTGGCGTCCTAGAACATTGTAGCAGATGGAATCCTTTCCAAAAAGCACAGTTTCGGGGTGACTTAACTTCAAACTGAGACCCCCATCATTCACCACAGCTGAGTGACACTGGCTGGTTCCTGAGGCCCCAGTCTCCCTTATGAAGTAGCACTCAGACCATTTCTGTAGCACAGTGTGCTGAGTTAGTGAGAAGGTGTTTTCTGAGTGTCTGTGATCACTTTAAAGTGCCATCACTGTCGTAGAGTCTAGAGTATCATTATTATTGCCATTGTTATTGCTTTATTTCTATAAGGATATGAAGCTGGAAACCTCCATCTGTATAGTTCATATGTGCAGAGCTTGGAATAGCAATTCCTCTAGTGCTGTTTGTACACTTGTGACCCCACCCACTCTCCTTTCTCTGCCACCCGCATGGCACTGGACACCCAGGAGTTTCCAGAGAGTTTCGTTCACTACCTTCATTGAATATTTTCCCCTTCCCACGTGTAATAGAACTGAATCAAAATCTCACCCCCTTCAGTACAGTGCCACACACAGCCATTCTGATGTGATCTGAACCTCCCCCACTCCCTGACACACACACAGAGTCTTCTAAGGTTGTTCTCTGTAATGTGCTCAACTGTAGTGTAGAATTAAATCTTTCCACTATATCTCAGGACGTGTGAGGGAGCAAACCTTATATGGTACCTGCTTTTGCACGTTTGGCACCTATCAGGAAAAATTTTGAGTTGCTATTAATAAAAGATGTTACAAATATCCTTGAAATTTTTGAGAGTTTGGAATCAGTACATAGCAAGAAACTCAGCACAGATAAACAAAGCAGAATGAGAACAAGCCTTTTAGAGCCCAGAAAGTAACCACCGCCTGCGGTACATCTTTCCTGTGTAATAATCTGTCTTTCATCCCATTCCTTGTGGGACCTTCAGTGCCCCACTGAGCAATGCTTTGCCACCACCCATCCAGCCCAGTGCCACGGAGGTGGTTGAAACGGTCTGTCCTGTCCTGACCTTTGGGCAATTTGGAGAAGAACACAGACTTGGTATCAGTGTTCCAGAACAAATGGGCCTCCATGGTTTTTTAGGGCAGGGATTTTCTTTCACTCATTTGTTGGGTTGTTTTTTGTGCTGGCTGGGTTGTTTATTGGAATCTGGTGAGCTTTAGACTGTCCTGAGAAAGATTTCAGGGAATGGGCTTATTGAAGAGAGTCTGGGCACACATATTAGGAATATTTGCACCAGGCGGGAAAACACTATTGTTAACGGAGCCTTTATTGAAATGGCCTCTTTCCAATATGGAATCAGAGTTTGAGGAAGGAGTCATCACTGCTGATTAACTTGTAGACGTGTTACAGATGGTTGACATTTGAGATGTAATTCTCCTTCTAAAGGGTCCACGTTGGGCCCCTCTGTTGTCTGGGCCTAGAAATGAAAGAGCCCAGGAGATCCATATGTAGCATTGGAGTTATTTTCCATCTACTCGGACAGTGGGCACAGGCACAGGCTTTATAAGCTTACCTTGGTTCATGACATGAATATTCTGGTTTAATCAGTATCCCCACCCAGTGCCTCACTGCTAATCACATCCTCAGACAGGGTATTTAAAACCAGGGTGGACCATGAATTTGGAATACCTTGTTTTGATAGCTTCTTGCTATCAGTCGTTGGCATGCCAAGAGGCATGGACTCTTCTCTAGGGAGTAAAGAACAAAGAAATGATTTCTCAGGAGATAAGAGGTAGTTTCTCTCCTATGCTGGTTTATTTTGTTAATCTTTTGGAAATGATTTACAAGTAGGCCTAAAGGTTCTCCACATCATGAACAGCTGAAAGAAAAGTAAATGGGCTGTAAAGAAAATGGTTTGCAGCCATGCTTAGAGGGCTGCTGTGGTGATGTTCATAAACTGAAGAAATATTTATCAAGTTCCCAGCATACACCACATAACAGAGTTTCTATTGCTATCATGAAACACCATGACCCAAAGCAAGCTGAGGAGGAAAGAGTTTATTTGGCTTACCTGTCCATATTGTAGTCCTTCCTGGAAGGAAGCCAGGACAGAAACTCAAAAGGGCAGAAAGTTAGAGGCAGGAGCTGATGCAGAGGCCAGGGAAGGGTGCTTCTTACTGGCTTATTCCTTATGGCTTGCTCAGTTCACTTTCTTATAGAACCCAAGACCACTGGCCTAGGTTTGACACCACCCACAATGGTCTGGGCCCACCTCCATCAATCACTAATTAAGAAAATGCCCTACAGCCAGATTTTATAGAGGATTTTCTCAATTGAAGCTTCCTCCTTTCAAATAGCTCTATCTTGTGTCAAGTTGACGTAAGACTAGCCAGCACACACTGGGAATCAGCACCTCGAGACATTAGACATGGAGTAATTCTTGACATCTGAGATAGAGATTTTGCTACTAATGAACAGGATAAAGTTGTAGATGATTTGATAACAGCATGGGACCCAGGGAGGGGGTTGAGGACAGGTTGCACATAGGAGGGGCAGCCACCTAAGTCTTTCAGGACAGAAAGACAAGTAGACATTCCAGTTAGAGGAAGCAACCCAAACAGTGGTAGATTGCTCCACAAAGCCATAGTTTGATTCCCAGCACTATTTAAAAATAAAATAAAATAAAAAGGAGGAGAAAGAAGAGTTGAGAGGTGAGAGAGAAGGAAGGGTATGGGAAGAAGTTAGCAGATAGGAACCAGGCTGTTATTATGGAGAACCAGTGTCTTTGATGGGGGCAGAAGGTTTGAGGTAAGGCAAAGGAGACCCAAGCTTGGAGAAAGGTAGGATGGTGGAGCTTGTTCTAAACTGCTCTGAATGGGGCTCCATGCAGCAGATATGAGGAGTGATAGGGGTATCCTGAGAGAAGCAATATGATGATGATTTATCATGATGTGTACTGTGGCAGGACTGGTTGGAGAGAGCAGGAGCGTAGAAAGCATACACATAATAGTTCATGAGGTAAACTATGTAGAGAAAGGAAGAAGGAACATGTTAAGGCAGGGGCTGTGGGCTGTATGAAAGAGAGATAGGAGGGCATTGATACAGAGCTGACTCTAAGTGTCAAGAATTGGAAGAGGCAGAGAGGAGTTGAGGGACAGATTGGAGAGGATGCTAACACCACGGTTTCTGATAGGGCAAGAGGGTGACTAACTATGGATTGTCATCTCTTTAACAATCCATAAGTAGGAAGGTAAAGGCTGAGCTCTGACTTGGGCATGGTGGATCTGGACGTCTTGGGGATGTCTGCATAGAGACAACTGGTTGACTTTCCAGGGCTAGAACTCACCATGATCTAGGCTTTGGTAGACAGTACACATTTCTGAGACACATACTAAAATAAGCCTAGGGGAGGGGCATGGAGAGATGGCTCAGCACTGGCTGTTTTTTTGTTTGTTTGTTTGTTTTGTTTTGTTTTGAGAGGCCATACTTCATTCCCAGCACTTGTATGGTGGCTCACAATCCTCTGTAACTCAAGTTCCAGGGAGATCCAACACCCTCTTCTGGTCTCTGGGGGCAGTAGGCAGGCAAATGACACATATGCATACATGTGGACAGAACATAAAATAAAGCAATAACAACATTTAAATATTGGATAACCAATTAATGTGTTCTTCCCCGAAGAAGACTATTTCCCTCAGCTCTCAGCATTCCTAAGTTGTAGTCGTTCTTTGTGTAGGGAACTCATTCGCAGGTCTACTGCTGCTGTCCTTGCTTCAGCTCACGCTTAGGCAGTTATATTGGTGAGATTTTATGGGTGAGGCTTCCGACATTTCTAGGAGACGCACTCTTACAGCAAACCCACCCCTTGTTCCTCTGGTTCTTACAACCTTTCCAACCCCTCCCTCTTCTGCAATGTTCCCTGAGCCTTAGGTGCCAGAGTTTTATTGTGGTCGTACTCATTGGGACTGGGTTCCACAATTCTGCAGCTTGATTGTGATGGTTTTCTCAAATGGTCTCTGTCTGTTACAAAGAGCAGTTTCCTTGATGAGAGGTGAGGACTGCACTTATCTTTAAGTATAAGAAAAAAAATATTTAGCCTCGTTTGGAATTAGGCTGCTTTAGTAAAGTGGTGGCTGTAGGTTCTTCTTTCAGATCCAGGAGTTCACTAGCTCTGGGTTGTTGGCTCGGCTTCTGGTACCAGACAATATCTTCCTTTTTGTTTGTGTGGTCCCTAAGTCCATTTAGAGAGATGTTGGTTGCCACCCGTAGGTTTACTGTGTCATGCTGGCATCATTGTAGTTCATAGGCATCGAAGGTGTCATCATACGTGTCACGCTTGAGTAGAATTGTTGGTTGCTTCCCTGAAAACACACACACAAGTAATATTATGTAGACCGAACAGGTTGTACTTAGGAGGGGGAGAGAGAAACATCAATTAATGAAAAAAAAAAAAAAGAGGCCATTAATTTGAAAAATAGGAAGAAGGGGTATAACGGAGGGCTTGGAGGGAGAAAAAGGAAGAGAAATGATGTAATTACACTATAATCCCCCAAATAATGGAAATTTTAAGAAGAAATAAAGGCAAATTTCTTTCATAAAAATAAATAAAATAAATGCTGGCACAATTTAACTAGTCATTATAGGTAGGATCCAAGAAAGGCAATTCATATTCCCTGGCTGTTTGTGTGTTTCCATGCTGTGTTTCATCCAAATGTGCCCATTTAAGAGGCTGCTTGTCCTCCTACATGCTAGGTTTATTGTAGGGTGAGAGATTTATTTATTTCATTGGATAAAAGTAATGCAGCTAATATATCCTAGTGGATGTCTTTGCACTTGCTCTGAAAATAGTTCCAAAATGAATTTTCGACTTGATAAGTAGATATTAAACCAACTTTAGAGGAGGGAGGAAAGCAGAAGGCTGATAGGCATCATGGTAGGCTGTTGCTATGCAGCAAGAAAAGCTGCCTGCCTGACTTTAGAGTTTAGTGGGCTGGATTTATATGATTCATCGTGAGCTGTTGCAAACAGCATGGTTGGCTGCAGCCCCACAAACAGAGTAGTTTATGCAGTATGGAATATGACATCGTCAGCACCGCTTACCTTAGTTGGATTATACTTTATGATTTCTCTGGTATTATTTACTTAGAGGGCAGCCAGGGCTCCAATCTGATTTCATAGCATCACCCCAGGCGTTCTGCAGGGGTGGAAAGGCAAATACATTAACAGTCTGTAGTAAGATTAGAGATGAGGAGAGGAGATGCATACAGGAAAGCAAGTGGCAGGAAAAGCAGAAGGGGTGTGTATAGAGCAGCCCTCTGACTAAGACTGAGACTTGGGGAAACTGAGGCTCGGGCTGCTTAAACACAAGCATATGTTAATGAAACATTGAAATGGCCTATTTTCCAACATGAAGTCTGCGCCTAGGGCAGAGGTCAGTCACTGGAGAAACGAAGTCGTAGATGTGTTCCAGACTGTCAACATTTCAGACAGAATTTGCGATGCCCTGAGACTGAGCACGCTGTTCGGATGATTACCTTGCAGGCTGCCGGAAGGGGCCTGGGGAGGAACTGCTTTGAAACTGGGTTATCATCACCTTGTCATTACACCAGGGAAGCACACAGCCAGTGATGGTTCCTGTGTTCACGCTGGTGCTCTGGCCCTCACCGCTGGCTGCCCATTGAGGTTAATTGGGTAGGGTTTAAGAACACACTGATAGGGGCTAGAGGGAGGATTCAGCATTAAGAGGACTTGTCACTTTTGCAGAGGATCCCGGTTCAGTTCCCACCATTCATGTTGTCAACTCACAAATGCCCGTAAGTCCAGCTCTAGATCTGATCCCGCTTGACCTCCATGGGCACCTGCATTCACTCACACCTACAAACGCACACTTATGCACACACTCACACATAATTAAAGTAATAGCTCTTTTTTTTTTTTTCAAAGAACTCTGCTGTCTAACCTGATGCAATTGAGTTAGAATTGGATGTTATGATGGGTGTTACAAAATCAAAAGGGGGCCTGGGGAGATGGACCCGACAGCAAATACTTGTCAGAGAAGTATGAGGCCCTGAGTTTGAGCCCTAGCATCTACCCCTGCCGTGTGTGTGTGTGTGTGTGTGTGTGTGTGTGTGTGTGTTTTAATAATGCTAGATGCTACATTATCCAAGGAGAAATCTCAGCAGTGAGGAGGCAGAGATAGGAGGATCCTTGGGTCTTGCTGACCAGCAATTGAAGAAGATACCTGACATCAACCTGCCCTCACTTGGTACACAAGCAAAGGGAAGGGAGGGAGACAGAGAGCTAAAGGGAAAGAGGGAGGGAAAAAGACTGAGAGAAAGAGACAGATAGACAGGCACACACCAGTACAGAGAGAGACCACACAAGAAGAGAGACAGAGGCAGAGAGAAAACAAGAAAGAGTCATTGCAACTCCCACCCCAGGTTTCTAAGGAAGAACAAACTTAATGTGACAACATCTCATCTAGGCACTGCCCTTAGTCTTAGTCTTAGTTTCCAGGGCTTGAAGCTGTCCTTCATTTCTTCCCACTGTCCAGGCAGATGTGCATACCTAAAGAGATTCACACCATCCTATGTTTCCTCCGGGACTGAAATCCAGATGTTCTCCCTTTGGAAAGCCCAGGTTTCTGCTGAAGAGCAGTGAGGTAGTGTGAGTCTGGGAGCCCACCAGTGTGGAGCAGATAGTAGCCGCCGAGCTAGTAGCCGCCGAGCTCAGGAATGACACCTGGCTCTCTAAGGTTGGCCTAAGTGGCAGGTCCACAGCTCCCAAGCCTGGAGAGGCCAGTGTGGAGGTTGGCCATGTCATTACAACATGACACGGAACCAATGGGGCTCATGCTGTCAGCAGCAGTAGACACCAAAACCCAGGCAGCCAGGCTGAAGGCCCTGAAGCCCTTCTGGCCGTAAGACAGGGCAGCTGGCAGGACCTGTAAGACTGGTCTAGTGTAGTGGGAAGCAGTCAGCTCTTAGCCATGGGTAAGCTAAGAGGCCTGGGCGCTTAGTCCCTGGTTCCCTTAGGTCAGACAATGTCGATTAACAAGAAGGAAGGCAACCAGCACCCCCAAAAGACAAATACTCTGTGATTAACCAGCAGTCTATTCCTTCCCCAAAGTTGGCTGTTTTTCCCCAGAGCTGTGTTCCAGTGGGAGGCTTGACTTGTTACCCACTGCCCAGGGCCAGGTTATTGTTTGTGTTGGAGAAGCACACACGTCAGTAGAAACTCCTCAAAGATTTATTTATTTAACTACGTATTCTATGTATATGAGTGCTTTTGTCTGCACGTCCATCTGCACACCAGAAGATAGCATCAGAGAGTTGTGAGCTGCCATGTGGGTGCTGGGGATTGAACTCCAGACCTTCAGAAGAGCAGTGTGCGCTCTTAACCACTGAGGTATCTCTCCAGCTCCCCTAAACTCTTTGATTGGAGGTGAACGAAACCACCAGTGACAGGAAATGGCCAAGTCACTTGGAAGGGGTCTTCTGAGTCTCTGGAGAGGAAGCATTAGACTCAAGTGTTAGCGGTAACAGCAGTGACAGCCCCTGGAAGGCAGGCATGTTGTTCATCCTAGACTCCTGGAAAAACCTGTATTTGAAATTCCCTTGATGAAAAGAAAATCATGCAGTTCATGTAAACGGCTTTTTGGAAGCTGTGAGCTCCTCAGTGGCGGCTGTTTCTGTCGTTCATGTGGTTAAAGTCAGGCTTTTGCCAAGGTTCAAGCATGCATATATGAACCCATCTGCATCCCCTCAGGCCTCCTGGACTCTTTTCTGTTCATTTTGGTCCTGTCAAAGCCAGGCTGTGGTAGGCCGTGGCTGTAGTTGAAGCTCAGTGGTAGAGTGTTTGCCTAGCACATGTGAAACCTTGGGCCGGAACCCCAGCGATACCAAACAGGTAAACACGGATTGGAGAGATAGCTCAGAGGGCAAAAGTGCTCATTGTGCAACCAAGCAGAAAGACTAAGTTCAGTTGCCCTGCAGCCACGTAAACATTGAGCGGGCTGCCCCTAGTTCCAGCATGTGGGAGGCGGGCACAGGATACTTGGAGCAAACTGGCCAGCTAGACTAGCTGAACCATTGAGCTCTGAGTTCAAGTGAGAGATCATGCCTCAAAATGTAAGGTAGAAAATAATCGAGGGAGATATACCCTAGGCCTCCACAAGCACATGCATACAGTGCACGTGCTGTGCCCCTCCCCAAACCATGTGCACACATAAACAAATACCCATACAGGCATACACACATACACACAAATAGGTAGTAAACAATTAAAAGGATGCAAAGCCAGGCTCATGACTTTAATACCAGCACTTGGGAGGCACAGGTGGATGGATCTCTATGAGTTCAAGGCCAACCTGGTCTACATAGTCAGTTTCAGGACAGCCAGGGATATATAAAGACTCATTCTCAAAAAGCTGAAACCAAATCCAAACCCAGCAACAACAAAACAGCAAGCAAAACAGACTGCCCCAGGCTCCATGTAAGCGCCACACCACACCACAAGAAAGAGAAGGCTGCGGTGCTTGTGGCTGTGCCAGAGCCCCAGACTCAGAATCATGCCTTGTTTGGTATGCTTCCCTTCCTCAACTCTCTACCAGACCGTTCTGATGCAGGGACCTCTGCTGAGCATCCTGCTCCCAGGCACATGATAAGCCTGGCTTTGTTTTGGCCACCATGTGGTGGCCATTGATTGAGTATGCTACCTGGCCGTGTCAGTATGAAGAAATAAAATTAGAAATATAATCGATCTGATGCCTATAGTTATTCTGTACAGCCCAGAGCATAGAGTCCAGTGCATCCAAGTGGGTTCTCTATGGGTCTTTATCTATAGCAAATAATCAAAGACCACTAAAAAACGAAAACTATCTCTGAAATCCATACCCATCTTTTGGGTGTTTGTTTGTTTGTTTGTTTGTTTGTTTTCGCTGCTGTTGTTTCCCCCCCACACACACACACTGTAAGAACCCAGCTCCATGCTCAGCCGGTGCTCCACTATGGAGTGTATTGTGCCCCTAGTCTTTCTATTCTGTTAATTCTGGGACTTGGCCTGCAAAAGCCTTTGTATGGAAGGAAAACAGAATTGGCTATGAGGCAGGGTTAATCACAAGAGTCTGAGGTGGTTTTTTGTTTTTATTTGTTCTCTTTTCGTACCTCCTCCTGCCTGTGATTTTTATTCCCTAAACATTGAACTTTGTATGGCTCACGTGGACTAGTTATAGTGTTCTCTTTCTCCTGTAGACCTAATCAAATAAGTGATGACATGCCTGTCTGACACTGAGCCTCTCTGTCTTTAGTTCAAGAACCTAAACTCCTCATAAGCAATCCCTTATTTTGGGATTTCTGCTTTTCAACTCTCATTCCCCGTGATTCACGAATACTCTCTGAAAGGAACAGGTAATGTCTGTCTCCCTACCTTGCTTCAGTGTGACATATATGTCCTTCAGTTAATTCCCCTGGATTGTCCTGTCTGGGTGAGCCTGCCCTTTACTATTCCATGGCTCAAAGTCTGCCCAGCTCGGACTAAAGGGGTCTGCTCTCTGAGACTATGAGTTTTCCATACCTAGCTCTGAAATTGGAGTCATGGTGGTGCCAATGGAGTCTAGGAGTAAGGATATTACCAGTGAGTTTAGAAGGCTAGAAATAGAGAAGATGGGGATTGTGGAGAGTTGAGGGCAAGAGGCGTTTCCACTGACCTCCAGTTCTGTCTGTCTTTGCAGACTGTATTAGTCAGGGATCTCTAGAAAAAACAGCCAATGGGTTATGTGTAGATATACAGAGAGATTTATTAGGAGGGATTGGCTCATGCAGTTATGGAGACCAGTTATGGAGACGTTCACCTGCTGTCTGTAGCCTGGAGACTCAGGCTAATTCAGTTCACACCCAAAGGTCTGGGAACCAGAGGAACCATGGTTTAACTGTTAGCAATGTTTGACTAGGAATGCCGATGTCCCAGGACTGCCTATTTGTTCTGATGTAGCTATCAAGGCACAGAGTGGTACCTTCCACTTTGGTAAGTGTAATCTTCCAGAAACACACACACACACACACACACGCACACACACACACACACACACACACACACACACACACACACACACACACACTCACACACTTCTGAACACTGCTTTACCAGCTTTCCAGGCATCTCTTAGCCTAGTCAAGTTGACATAAGACATACGACCCCGAGCATGTGGATAGCATGTCCGTCAACCAATACACGGATCTCTAGAAGAGTCAGGTTGGAGGGGGAGCTGATTCTCCACAGCAACCGAGTGAACGTAAGTCTCTGAGCAGAGCTTGGCTGCTCCTGCCACCTTTTATGCTATATATATGACTCTGTAGGTGTTAAGAGTAGTGGAGGAACAGTGTGCTTTTGTACTCCCTCCAAAGCTGCTGCTGTTTGCATGCTCATTCCTGTGTTAGCTCCCAGTTCCCCGATGTTTGTAATTACTTGGGGACTTAGCTCTTATGTGGACTGGGCTGTGGTTAAATTCCTCTGGTAAAACATCTTAGCAAATATTTTCTCTCTTTTTCTATAAATGTACTTAGCTAATGATTTATTCAAATGTCATTTAAATGATTCCAAGAAAGTGTGTGTGTGTCTTATAACATAGTGTTCCTTAAAAACCAGAATAGCTTTCACTGAGAAACAATTCCATGAAAAATTAAGGACAAAAAGTTCTTAGAGATGGTATCAAAATAAGTGCACACCAATGTTTCCCTCTCACTTTTCTATTCGGCTTTAGGTTGTGTCTGTTCCATCCTGCTTTTGGCATTATTTATCTGGGAAGATGAATTAATTTTTCTAGGAAACTCTAAATTCAGCATCATCATTGGGTAGTCTAGATAGTTGTTTACCACTTCATAGTATTATTAATTTTTTAAAATTGATTTAATTAAATGTGTGGGTGCTTTTTGCCTGCATGCCTATCTGTGTACCAAGTGCGTACCTGGTACCTATGAATGTCAGAAGAGGGCATCTGATTCCCTGGAGCTGGAGTTACAGATGGTTGTGAGCCACCCTGGGGCCCTGGGGATTGAACCCAGCTCCTCTAGAAGACCAGTGCTCTTCACTGCTCACCCATCTCTCCAGGCACTCTTGTTGACAACCTTAGTGATATATAAGCCCTTTTACTCAGGGTTGAAAACTAAGGCCAAAGGTTAAAGCCCGGTTTGGGGGGAGAGGCACAGTAAAAGAACTTTTTCTAAACTGGAATTTGATAAGTCTTATTTCATATTTATTTTAAGGCACTTGCATTTTTTATTTCATAGGTATTTGAAAAACAGTTTTATGTGTGTGGTACAGACAGGTGAGAGGTATCATTTGGGACTCTAAGCACATACAAAGATACTAAACAAATGCATTGTTGTGATACCAGCAGGGTGCCATACTGGGCTATTGCTCTTGTTGAACTAACTAATGAGCTAAATGTCTACATATCTGCACGTTTCTATGCATACATATGCAAATATGCTGGGTGCATAGTACATATTAATGTATTTTAAGTATGTCTTATTTATATATTTATTATATATTTAAATATGTCTTATTCTTTCCTGTTGAATACTAAAACATTCTTTATGTCTCATAAACAGAGCCTTTTTTCTATGAAAAAGTATGCTCTCTGGGGTACCCAAAGATGATAAGGTATATGAAAAGCATTTCATATAGCGTTTTCAGATGTTAGTAAGCATCATGCAGATATAGGCTCTCCTGTCCTATACTCCTGGAAGAGCTTCTGCTGCTTCTGTGAATGGAAACTGCTTTGTCTGTCCCTCTTCTAGTAAGAGAAACTGAGGCACCGGATGTGTGATTCTGTGAGCAGAGCAGCTGGGAAGAGAGTGGAGCTTTCCCCTGCAGAGCTGCTCTCCGTCTTTCAGAGTCCTGAGCCTTCCTTTCTAGGGCGTCACCTGTGTGACTTGGACAGTCTTATAGGAACTTACAAGAAGCCTCAGTCTTGTGACTTCCAATAAATGGTAAGATGTAAGTGCCCTGAAGTTAAATTATGACTGATGATCTTTTATCCTAACCCGGCGTACTGAAATCCAGAACAATATAGACATGTCACTTGTGGTTTTCAGTACAAAAGTTCTCCCTTCATCAAGATTTAGAACTAGCTAAGATATCTATAAACACTTCCCCATAATCTTCACCATAGACCATTGAAGAAGGTATTGGTGGGCTCATTTTACCAAGGAGGAACCAGTCTTAATATGACTAGTAGTAGGAAGCATAAAGTTTACTCCAAGCCTTCTAACTGGATTCTATCTAGTATCTGTCATCGTGCTGTCTCTTGAGGAAGAGGCCACCTATTGATATTGGCAATGGTCCTCGTGAACTGTAGAATAATAAATGTCTTCCAATAACTAGTCACCTGTCGGAGGGGCAATGTGTAATACTGATGAAGAGTTCACCATAAGGGAAAAGTGTTAGTATTCCTTCTCATGGATGCTGCAGAATTTTGCTGTTGTTTTCGGTAGTAGTTGTTTATTTTGTTTTCATAATGCAGAGGCTCAGATCCCTGGCCTTGCGCTTGATAGGCAAGCCCTATGTTCTAGCTCCAGCTCCTGCTTAGTGATTAAAGACTCAAGGATGCAAGGCACTGGGAACACTGCCTGGCACACTGGCTGGACTTCAGAAATGTTTGCTTTGTGAGTTCTGCTTATATGGAGGAGAATTTCTGGCTAGGCTGTGGGACTAGGGAGAAGGTACCTTCCTGGAAGTTGTGTCACTCAGGTTCTGCCTCTTAAGCTCCCTTTGGAACAGAGGCATGTCTTGATGTCACAAAAGAATAGCTCCAGCAGGGGTAAGGTGGTGCTATCTAGTAGAGAAGTATGCAAAACAGTAGAGCTGTAGACTTGTCATGAAGGCCATGGTCTTACTAGCTTTCTTGAGAAAAACAAAACAAAACAAAAAACACCTCTTATGAAAATCCCTTGTGTTAAAGTCTGTTTTTAATATGAGTTACTGAGTATCAGAACTAGAAAATGAGCTTGAAGTGTGGTTCTTCTGATTTCAAGACAAATAAACAGGCCCAGGAAGATGGAGCAGCTTGCTCCTGGGCACAGAACAAACTTGGGCAGATGTGGAACCCAAGTGATTGCTAGACTTCTAATTTAGAATGGTTTCCATGGAACCACACCACTTCTCTTGTAGAGTGTTTTTTAGAAGAATGCAAGAAAATAACTTCAAAAAGAAAAAACAAAGACAAAACAGATAGGCTTTATGGCACACGCCTTTAATCCTAGCGCTTGGGAGGCAGAGGCAAGTGGATCTCTGTGATTTGGAAGCCAGCCTCATCTACATAGTGAGTTTCAGAACATGGTCTCAAAAAAATACAATGAAATAAATAAACAAACTTTCCCTCATTTTAAAAAAAGCCCTTTGGCATGTTAGCAAGGCCTCAAAAATCTATCCCAGTAGCTCGGCTGAGTTCCAACATGGGACATTGAATCTGGCTTCTGAAATTCCCCTGGCAATTTCAATTAGATGTGCTAGTCTGTTTTTTCCCCTTAGTGGTGATGCAGTTTTACCAGGGCAGCTAGAGTCACTCTGGAGTCTGCTGGCTTTGGTCCTCTGAAAAGGAGAGCCAAGGTCAGCCCAGAACCCAAGTTAATGATTCATCATGGGATAGCCTTCCTTCTCATTTCAAGAGCATGATGGGCCCCGTACTGCATTGCCAATAAAATGGAAGTGATTACAAATAAGCCAGATTGTTCTATGATCTTGAAAATATTCGAAATGTTACTCTTGCATTAGATCTTAATCCCAGAGAAGTTTCCATCAGGCTGTCTGCCAAGACTTCTGCATTATATCAACTTTTTACCCCACCTTCCCAGCTGCCACTGTATCATGAGACTTTGTTGTGAGGGAAGTTCTACCTGAATGAAGAAGGTAACATCCCCCACCATCAGGCTTCCCAGCCAGGGAAATCTGGTCTAGGTCTGTGGAATAAACTTAAATTCAACCCAAGGATATAGTCATTGTCTTCTTCTCCTCCTCCTTCCTAGTGGGGCTCGAACAATAGCTCAGTGGGTAAAGTGCTTACTGCGAAAGTGTGAGGACATCTCAACATCTACGTGAAGAGCCAGGCTTGGTGGCATGCACCTGTAACCTTAACCCCGGGAGTTACGGGTGGATCCCTGGGGCTCACTGGCCTGCCAGGCTAGCAGAAGCACACAGCTCTGGGTTTACTGTAAACTTTCTCAGCCTGTGAAGCGATAGAAGACACCAGAAGCTGACTACTGCTACGTGTTTACATGAGGGCAAGCACATACATGTATAGACACAGGCACACACACCCATTTACATCCCCCATCTCTTGCACACACACACACACACACCACACCACACCATTGGGTTTAAGTCAGTTCCCTGAGTGAAGCTGCCCTTCCCTGGAGTACTTCATCTGTCTTGTATTATATATTAAAGGCTTGGAAGGCAAGCCATGGTGGTGGTTCGTGTATATATTCTGGTGGCTGAGGCAGGAGGATCTTTAAAGTTTGAGCCCATTCTGGTCTACACAGTGAATTCTAAGCCATCTGGGGCTATGCAGGGAGACCTGTATCAAACAAAACAAAACACTTGGGAGGCAGATCTGTTTGCAGTCTCGTGCTTCTCCTTAACTGTGCTGAAGATTGTGTTTAAAAACTGTTGGCTTGGTAGTGATGGAGCCCCAGGTCTTGTGGGTGCCAGGCTTCTGCTGTACCACTGGGCTGTACCACTGTTTGGCTTTGTAGTATTTAAGAATTCTTTAAGTTCTTTAAGAACTGGGATTTTGTACGTGGGACTGCTTTTATTGAGTATTTCTTTAAAGATGTCCACAAAATGGCTGAAACTTTCGTGGACATGTTCTGGGCCCCAGTGTGGAACTCTCACCTTTCTTTGCCCTTCCCACCTTAAAAAAAATTATTTTTGAGTGCTTCATTTCTTAAAATGAAGATTACAGACAGTGGTTGGTAAACTACATTTAATGTACCAACAATATTCAGTTGGTCACTGAACTAATTGCTTAGAAGAGTACAGTCAGAAATTTTTGCTTTCTAAAATGACCATTGACGTGATAAGCTTTCATTATGAAGTAGCTCATGGAGTCAGTTTGTTTGGGGAACAATCATTAAATTATTCCATCTATTACTGATAGCACACAATGAGTATATCTTTCAAGAAGATTAATGCCTCTCTAGAAAGTAGTTGAAGGAGTAGTTTTCTCTTATAAGGACTGCAGTGTCAACTAGAATAGAAACTTCTGAGTGGAGACCATTGTGAAGACAGATGGTTGGAGTGGTAATGTCAGTTCCCAGAGTTCTTGCAGACTCCTGAGTCCTCTGTGCTGGGCAGCTCGGTTACTGTGTCCTTTCCATCAAAACTGTTTATTTCTTCACCTAGGCCATAATCATTTGACATAATATCAACCTGCTACTTAGAGCCCCTGCCCTCAGATCTTAAGCTAACATACAGTATAATGAATTCTATAATGAGTTGCCCCCTCCTCGACTTTCTTTTTTCCCCCCATTTATTTGTTTATTTAATCACTTTACAGCCTGATCCTACCCCTCCCTCCTCCCTTCCTTTTTCTTGTTTTTTTTTTTTTTTTTTTTTTTTTTTTTTTTTTTTTTTTTTTTTTTGAGTTGGAGAGGGTGCTCAGGTGTCAGTATGTATTTCAGGGTGTGTTTGATCTTGGGATCCTCCTGCCACACTCTCTGAATGCTGGGGTTACAGGCATGCGGCACCATGCCTAACTCTCACGGTATCTTTCAGGATGACTTCATGGGTAGGTATAAAGCTGGTAGAGCAAAGGCTAGCTAAAGCTGGACCACTGTGGAAGTGCCTGATTTTGGAAGCTCAGCAGGGTTGGCCTCCTAATACTTAGATTGTAATCTCATCCATTATTCTGAGCTGTTCATTTAGGATTCAAATCCAGTGGGCCATTTTTTTTTCTATCAATCTTAACTGTCCAGCAAAAGTTTTATACTTTCATAATTACTTTTGCTTATTAAGCCTACCTAGGAAAGCAAATATTAAAGTTCTTGAAGCCAGGGAGTGTCAGTACTTTTCACCTGAGTAGCTGTGGTGGGTACAGGAGGCTACAGGTACCTGAGATTACTTCCTCTAAAAATGACTTCCTCAAAAAACTTTCTCTAAAAAGACTTGTCTCTTAAAAACTTGTCTCTGTAAGGACAAGTGCTCTTAGCCACTGAATCTTCTCTTCCAGCCCCAGATAAATAAATACATCTTAAATATATAGATTGTAGAAATGTGTCTGATAGCTCAAAATCTAAATAATTTTTATTTGCCTTTTAATTACACAGAACAGGAGTTTCAAAGTGTGCCTTCATAGACTAATGTTCTAATCCCCAAGGTGATGATGTCAGGCCCCAGATCTTGAGGAATGGACTAGGGAACTTACGAAAAGAAACTCCAGAGAGCTAAGTAGATGTTTCTGCCATGTGAGGACACAGCCGAATTGACCAACTGGAAACCAGAAAACAGGCCTGCCCTACCCTCTTGGTCTTCTGGCAGCTCCATCTTGGGCTTACTAATTTCTAGAAGGTAGGAAGTACATTTTTGTTACTCATAATGAACCCAGCATATGGTGCTTTATCAGAGCTTTTTGAACACACCGTGCTGAAAGCCACATCACCCTTCTGATGTGACAGATGTCTTTCCCAATCCCTGCAGTCCTTCTTGTCTCCTGTCTTCCCTCACAAGATTCACAAGCGTGGGGGTGGATGGCTCTGTGGATTTCCTCCCAGCACCGTTCACATCATTTCTTCTTCTGCCTGAGATGCTGCTAATCTGTCCAGATCTGGTGTCTGGGTTGGCATCTGGGCCATATGGTCTTCTCCTCAGTCACAGCAGCATCGTCTGGGAGCCTGTGAGGGATGAAAGTGCTCATGCCTCACCTCAGAGCCCAGGGATGAGAGCTTAGTTGTAAAAAGAGCCTCTACCAGGCTTAAGTACACTTTTGGCTTATGATAGGATTCACATTCTAAGTTCAGTATCAAGAAACTCATAGTTGAACTAAGGACAACAGCAAAACCACAAAACAAGCAATGTTTTCTGTGAATTTATCATTTTATATTGGGTTGCACCCATAGTTCTCCTTGACTTTTGTAGATCAGGTTGGACATACCTGTAAGATGTTGAAGGAGATTATTTGCATATTTCCCCCAAGGGAACCCTGATCAGGAGGCAACCCCGCACCCCTCAGAGTAGCTGAGCTACCCATCCTCTGTGCTCTAGCAGCTTCTGGCATTTTTGTCCAGTATGACACTTGCTTGCAGTGATGTTGCCAACTTCTCGTCTCTCTTCCCTGTCAGATCTGAAGCTCTCTGAGGAGAGAGACAATAAACCTGGGGTAATAAGTGTTTTATTGTACCTGGGAAAGTTTTTGTCACACTGTAGATGCTCAGTAGACTTTTTGGTGAATTTTACCAGTTCCCAAGGGGGAAAATTGAGGAAGTAAACATTTGTTTCCTCTGTTGAAATCAAAATAGCTTACTTTAGGCCTGTTATGATGTTCTGTGCCTGAAATTCTAGAACCAGGGAGGAGACAACAGATAGATCAAGAGTTTGAGGCAGCTTTAGTATAAAGCCAACACCAGACACCACCACTAGCACAAAACAAACAAACAAACAAACAAACAAACAAACAAACAAAACCGAACTCCCTAACTTCATTGCTCTACATGGATATAACTGGTAAGTATTTTGAAACTATACACATGTGTCCTAACAAAAGTATTTTGAGAGTAGTAAATTTGTACTCATTTCCAAGACGAAAATAGCACTGAAAAAAAAAATGCAGGAAAGACCAGCTTCAATCCAGTATAAACTTGACAGCAGGCTGGAAGTGTAGCTTAGCAGTGAAGTACACACGCGCAACTGAATTCTGTCACTAGTGACATGTTAAAAAAAGTCCTGGCAGAATCGTCCCAGAATTTCCTGTTGGTTCTAGGTGGGACATGGAACAAACACTTTTAAATTCACCTTTAAAATTTAGACCATAAAGGAAGATGTGTAAATGGCAGTTAAAGACATCCATCATGGTTGAAACATTCTGTTTGAGATTTCCTCCTCCTCCTCTTATGTGTGTGTGTGTGCATGTGTCTGTGTGTGTGCATGTGTCTGTGTGTGTGTGTGTGTGTGTGTGCGCATCTATCTGGGTGTGTGCATTTGTCTATGTATGTGGGTGTACACATGTATCTCTGCGTGTATTATGTGTGAGTGTGTGTGGAAGAGTGAGTGTATATGTGTATACACTCATGAGAGTAGGCTTGGGTACCTTCCTCTATTCTCTACCTTAATTTTTTTCCTTAAAAACACTTACTTACTTTATGTGTGTATATGTTTGCCCATCTTATCTGTATGTGTATGTGCAAGACCTGAGGAGGCCAAAAGAGGGTATTAGGTCCCCTAGGATTGGAGATATAGGGCATTGTGAGCACTGTGTGGGTGCTAGGGGCTGAACCTTGGTCCCCTGAGTGAGCAGGAACCACTCCTCTTCAACCCTCCACCTTATTTTCTGAAGACAGGGTCTCTCTGTGAACCTGGAGCTCTTGGCTTCACCCATGTTCGCTGGTCAGCATGTCCCCAGCAATCCTCCTGTCTCTGATCCCCTCCCCTAGTGCTACATACAGTTACAGGCATGTTCCAGGACACCTAGCTTTCGTTATGTGGGTGCTAGGAATCTGAACTCAATTCTTCTTACTCAGTAAGTACTTTGCCCTTTGAGACATCTCCTCCCCATCTGTGTTTTTGTTCTTCCCTCTAGAATTTTAATATGAAAAGATGCGATTAATGGCTCCAAAGTTTCAACGAGTAAACGGCCTTCTGTAAAGAAACCCATTTTGAGGTGAATTAACAGATTTTATGTCTTATACCTTATTAATGACTTACTCATATTTTCAAAAATTATTCAGGCTGTATCCCTGTCCCAAATGCATTGAGAGTCGAGACTGAAGGGTTTTAACACATTTTAGAGTTCTGCACCAAAGAAACTGAAAGTCAATTAGGAAAGGACAGAGGCTGGGCAAAGAAGTATTTAGTCAACCAGGGAAAGGTGGCATGGGGAAGACTTTGCTCATGAGGAGTTGCTCAGTGGTTAGAGCAGCCAGGGCAGATGGAGAAAGCGATTCAAGGTGTGGGCTCTGTCTGAGGCTGGTTGGGATATTTAAGAACATGCAAGTACAAAGGAGGCTGTTGCTAGAGTCATAGGCCAGGGGTGCCCCAGGAGACAGGGACTTATCCTTTATTTGATAGCCATTGGGGTTGCCACTGAAGGTTTTTGTGTGGAGGATGGTAGGAAGGAATGCTGGGAAATTTAAGGTAATGTATAGGAGAGAGGTCAGTTAGGGAGGTGTATGGCTTGACTGTGAAATGTCCCCCACAAGGTTACATGTTTGAAGATGTCTTTCCTCGGCTGGTGGCACTAGTTTTTGGAGGTCAGGAATGGGAGGCGTTTTCAAATCTGAGTAATTGCAACAGGGCTGGGCCCACTGCTGGAAACAGAGAAATGAAGAAAAGTGCATCGCATGACACTTCTTTCCTTCCAGGGGGATGTCTGAAGACAGAATTAATTAAAATGATTCCATAGGCCTGGGAATGACGAGGTTAGGTATGAAAGCAGCTAAACCCCAAGGCCTCCAGCCCTGCAATAGAAATGAGGCCTGCTGCTCTGATACTGAACATGGTTGGTAATGTCCCTGAGTGTCCGATATGCTGGGATAAGTGGGCACATCCACAGAATAGGCGAGAGGAGGGCTCACTGGAGATCATTCTCGTCATCAGACATTGACATAGATGCGAGAATAAACACTGTGAAGGCATGTTCTAGCCAGCAGTGCACAGATGATGAGGAACAGACAGAAATTCAGGCCCATTTTATAATTATAGTCTGGAGCATATGTGTGTTTTCATGTGTGTTGGGGTGCACAGGGCTCTTCATATATGTATATGCACATCCACATGAAGACCAGAGGACAACCATGGGTCATTCCTCAGAAGAACTGATCTATTTTATTTTATTTATTTTATTTTTTCGAGACAGGGTCTCACTGGTATGGAAGGCATCAAGTAGGCAAGGGTGGCTGGCCTGTGAACTTTGGGAATCTTCTTTCTCTGCCTCCTCCATGCTGGGACTAGAAGCATGTGCCAACATACATTTAAATTGTGAGAATAAAATGTTAGGTCCTATTCTTTCAAAGAAATAATATTTCTTTATTGACTGAGCTATCTTCCCAGCCTGTATTTTCTAGATTCTGAAGATTGATCAAATGAAGCAAACACCTGCTCTGACTGGCAGTATGCTCTGTTGGAGGTTCATCTTCTGAAATCCTAATGTCTAGAATAAGTTTTTTTTTCCCATACAGATTGTGGATGATTTTAGAAACTCTCCTAGTTTTCTCCCTCTATCTGTTGTCTTTCTGTTTTCTCTCTTTTGCTCTTTCACTATCAAGGTTTCTGAAATCATTTCTACATGTAACAGCTCAGCTTCCTCACTTTAACCTCACCCTCTGCATTACAGCTTCTGCTCAACCACTGTACTGAAGCTATATTCTCAAAAACGGTAACAAAACTGAATTAATTTGGAGTCACCAAACATTTTGGTCTTTTCATAGTATAAGGTCTCCCTAGCTTTTCTGAAACAGCAGTGCTGGTCACCAACACTCGACTACCTTCTTAAAACTCCAGATCCCTTCTTATGACACGAAGTACATTTCGTGTTCCTGTTCATCTTTCCATCTGCCAACTTCCCTTTCCTTCTGTTTCCCAGCTGGGGACATTTTTCAAAATTCAATACCAGTTGGCTTTGCTTTTCCACATGGCCATCTGTGGAGATTTCCTCGTTTCATCTCTTTAATCTGGAGCACTTTTCAGGCTGTATCTCCAGCTCTGATACCTCAGCAGGGCAGTAGTTTTTAGAGTGGGTAGACAAGATGGTCCAGGGGGAGGCAGAAGTGTCATGTCAGAACTTGTCCTCATAAAAGTGTTCTTAAGAGTAAGAAAGAAACTGAGACTCAGAGATCTCAGCATCTGAGATGGATGGCTGATCTGTTAGGTAGGTAATCATGGGCCTGGGAGTCACTATACAAAAAGAGCCCCACAGATGTGTCCTTGCTCATCTGCCTATGCCTGAAAGGACAGAGGCAGTTTACACGTGGCCAAGGAAGCAGATTTGTGGAGTATAGTACCTAATTTTACCCAGAGTAACCTTTACAAAATGGACCAAATTTTAAAGATTTCTGAAAGGAGCTATGGCTTGAAGATAATGCCCAAAATATACTACAAGCATGCAAGAGAATGAGAGGGCTGCCATTTCTGGGGCCCACAGTTCATCAACACCCAATCTCCGTGGATAAAACTGATGGCATGTTTAAGCATTCCTTTGGTCATTTCAAATACTGTCACTTATAAGGTTTCCTGGTGAAATTTAAAAAAATGTTATTTGTATTACTCTTAGATAATATGAAGTCAATGCTTCTTTGCTCTAACTTGATAAAGCCTTAATATTATATAATTGTAACGTTATGTGTTATCCCAGGGTAGTAGTATTTCTGTTATGATCTATAATACATGTAGCAATGTTAGAGTTTTTACTTAGGTGGTATTTCACTAACAGAGTTCAGTCTTGATGTAGGCTGTAGACCAGTGGTTCTCAACTTGTGGGTCATGACCCCTTTAGGGGTCTAACAACCCTGTCAGAAGCATACCCTAAGATTATAAAAAAAAACACATATAATTTCCTTTAAAGTTCATAAAAGGAGCAACATTTCAGTGATGAAGTAGCGATGAAAATAATTTTGTGATTGTGGGTCACCACAACATGAAGAACTGTATTAAAGGGTCACAGCATTAGGAAGGTTGAGAGCCCCTGCTTGGAGACTGTTGTTCTCAAGATGTAGACCTGTCTGTATTTATAGAGCTTTGTAGTTGTGCATACGCTGGTGTTTTACTTGAACTTGTATAGTACAGGCAGTCAACATGTTACAGGTCATCTACCCCAAAATATAGATTCAGAATGAACAGCACAAACGGAGCCACATCCCTGCTTGTAAAATGAGACAGTTCCCAAATCCAGTCTAAGGGAAAGAGACAGACAGTAACCCCAGGGCCGATTCAAGATCCATTTATATGCTTGTTGGCTTCTCCAAACAGCACAGAAGGCATTTATTCAACTCCTTAAGAACACGACAGTTGAGCGAGGCGACAGCCACTTTGATCCAGTACCATGATGTTATGTTACTGCCCATCTTCATGTGCACTTTGGTCAAGCCAGGGAAAGCCTGGGGTGTCCCCGTACCCATGAGTCCAGGGCCCCTTGCAGGCTGCCCAAGCCCTTTTGCATTCGATGAGATCTCAAGCCACACCTTTGATTTGATATACACCTCAAGTCTAGCGCTAGACTCTAAAGATCTCTTTGCTTCTTGGCCTTGGTCTGGATATTGAAGTTTGCTATCTCTGTATGTGTATCTCCCTTTCCATTAAGTCTTTTGGCTTAGATTCACACAGGCTATGAGACTTAACTAAATAAAAAGCACAGCTATTTTGGGGTAGATCTTCTATATTAGTTGTCTTGCTGTGACTAAAGATCATGACTGTGGAGTGGGGCGGAGGGGCAGCACAACCTACTCTGACTCTCTTTAGGACTCCAGTGGTCCTTCTGTGAACATGCCTCAAGCATCTTACCTTTTCCCACTAAGCCCCGTTGCCTAAGGTTTCTACCATTTCTCAGTAGTCCCACAGGCTTTAGCACTTGGCCTTGGGGGAATATTTAAAGGAAAAATCACAATCTTATGTCTTCTGGTAGATTGTATATTACTAAAGTCAACTAATCTTGCAATAGTTTTGATCACTCTACTTTCTTAATTAAGGAGAAGCTCTCCATTACCAACTGAATATAATCAGTTTATTTAATTTGGATTCTTTTAATAGTAAATTTCACTTGATGATGATAATGATGATGATGATGTGTGTGTGTGTGTGTGTGTGTGTGTGTGTCCACATGCCTAAATGTGTGTATGAAGGTCAGAGGAAAACTCTACAGGAGTTGGGGCACTGCAATGGGTTTGAGAGCAAGTCTTTAGAACTGTACTGTACTACCTGAATTAGAAGCAGTGACCGCTAGAAGAGACAGTTTAGAACTGGTGGGCTAAGAAATCAGGGTGGGATTGTAGAATTTGTTCCTCCATCCTGCCACCCTGATGTGGGTTCTTTATATAGGTCAAGTTCAGGCCATTAGGCTTGTGTGATAGGCATTCACCTGGCCTTACTTCATCATTCTTGACCCTGCATATCCGGGTGTCAACCTGTTTCCTGGTTTTTTACGACATGTTTCTATCTTTCTCCTTGGTCGAGTAACAACAACCGAAACCTTCTTTTCTGCTCTTAAGATTTTCTTTTTTAAGGATCATAGCCATCTTTCAAAACAATTTCCAATGTTGCTCAAACAGGAAGCTTTCCTGAGTGGCCAGTCAAAATCTTCCTGTCATTGTACTAGATCCTGTTTCCATCGTGGGAGCCATTTGCTGTATCACCTTTGTCGTTATCCATTCCTCTTGAATGTAGAGACCAGGGTCTCTTTTTTGTATCCGCTCCCATATTCCTCACCAAATAAGTCAGGTTCAAAGAGTGACCAGAGTCCCTTAAAGGAGCCTACAGACTTCCTTATCTTTTCTCAAGTGGGTCACTTCAAAAGGTGCCTTCTTTAAGCTTTTCCTTTTGTGATTTTTTTCTTGCTTAGGTAAATTTTTCACCAGTAAAAAAAACCCCAGTGATTCCATCTTCCTGGTGGAGGGAAAGTTCAGAGTATGAAAGCTGACAGGGCTTTGGGCAGAGCCTCTGTTCTCCGTGTTACAGTCTGGGTCTGAATGTCTACCACAGGCTCATGTCTTTGGACACCTGGTTCAAGCTAGTGACTCTATTTTGGCATATTGTGGGACCCAGCTGGCAGAGCTCTGTCACCGAGTGTGTCACCATTGAAGGCTTTAGCCCAGCGCCACTTCTGGTCCCATTTTATTTCCTGACTATCCTGTATGTAACAAGCTACATGGCACGTTCACATCACAATAGACAGAGCCACCCCAGTCACTGTGCTTTCCTCACCATGATAGCATGAACCAAAATGAACCTTTCATATGTTGCCTTTCGGTCACAAGAAGAGTCATTAACACATTCCATTGAAGGTTTTTCAGAATGTTCTGTCATAGAAATCTATACATTCAATCAAGACCTCTTTGGCTGTAGATGATTCTGTAGGCTACAATTTTCTCGTCAACATCATCAGTAAGTAATTTAAACTATCAAGTGTTCCTTACTTGGACATCTATACTGTCTGTCCCAAATCATTTGGATGGAAGTAGGCAATTTTCTTTCCTTTTAAATGATAGCTTCCACAGTAGAGTAGTATGTGCAGCTTGTCTCCTGGGTCACAGTATCTGGTGTGTGAAGCCTGTGTCTCTGTGAGTGTTGAACGAGCTACAGAAAGCCTCCTCTGAGAACTTACTTCTTACATTGGTGGAAAGTGTATTTTGTATGCAGAAGTCATACTGTTCAAACTGGCCTTGTTAACACAGCAAGTCTTCCTTTGAACTTGAAAAATGGAGTGTAAATCCTGGAGGGTTGTGTTATTAAAGGCCCACTAGAAAGAGATGAAAACCAAAATCATGAAATCTCACATTCTGTTCATTGGGGACCAGATGGAGAGTGGGGGTGGGGGTGGTAGAGGGAGGGTAAATCCGTAGGGAATCACAAGAACTATCAATGGCTGAAAGAGAAGCCAGAAGGGACTGGCATTGCTTACTTGAGCAATTTGACAACTGACATTAGTTACCATGTGTTTATGGTATATTTATCTGAGTGTTTGACATTCAGAGTTGGGGGCACTGTTGTTTTTTAAGGTCTTGAAGATTAGAATCACAACACATGAATATCACAGTCCTTCTTTACAGTGAAGATAACAAGCCCTTAGAAAATGAGCAACCCTGGGCTGGAGGCGTGGCTTCATTGGTAGACTACTTACCTGGCATGCACAAAGCCCTGGGATTGACCCCAGCACCGTATACAGGTAGGCATTGTTGTACAAGCCTGTAATTCCAGAATCTGGGAAATGGAGGCAGGAGGGTCAGGCATTAAAGGTCATCTTTAGCTACAAGCTGGTACTTGATAGTTCTATGCCAGTTTGGCACATATGAAGTCCTGTTTAAAAAGAAAGAAAGAGAATGAACCATCTCAGTTCTCCACTAGCCATCACCTGAGCTAGGATCTAATCATGGACTTGATAAAGAGCATAGATGATGAAATTTGAGTTGGGTAGAAGCAAATGTGTAACAGAGATGGTCCAGTTTCATCTAAAGAGGGGATTGGATAAACTGATTTCTCAGTGACTCCTCTGTTGTGACAGTTCCAATGATGTGAGCTGAGTTGTTTTTGTCATGACACCAAGGAGGTATTGTTCTAGTAAATACATAATTTGATGCCTGCCATTGTTAAAAAATAGCTTAGCTCATTTCCATTCCTTCCATGCTTTCCCCACCACCATGCACTGATAAGCTCAGAAACTGTGAGCCAAGTCAAATTCCTCCTCCCTTAAGTTGCCTCTGTCAGGTGTTCTATCACAGTGACAAGAAAGGTGACTCATATACCTCATGAGGAATTTTTAGAATGTCCTGTCACCCAAACAGATGTTTAAGGGCTGCAGTAAAGAAGATGCTGCTCTTTGTAGGGTATGTTTTAGATAGTGTCTGACATCATCAGCTGGTGTCTCAGTTTGAGCATTTCCATGTTCCTTGCTCGGCCTGTTTCATTCAGCTAGCATTTTGAGGATTTTAAAACAACATTTTGAGGGCTTCACAAGGGTAATTAGGGTAACCTGACTTAGCATCCTCAGAGCAGTGGGAGACAGAGTGATCATCGGTGTTCAGGGACAATTTTATGTGTGTTCCAACTGTTTCTTCTCCCTGACAGCACTTTTGTCTTTGCACACTTGAAAAGCAGGAAGCCAGCCTGGACTATCAGGCCCTGGTTAACATGTGATGAAAGCAGGTTGTGTGTGTTATATGTACATGTTCATGTGGGTATGTGCACACGTGCATGACAGTGGTTTTGTACATGTGTGTGTGTGTGGAAGTCAGAGATCATCTTTGGGTGTCTTCCTTGATCATGTGCTACCTTACTTTAAGATAGTGTCTGTCATTGAACACAGAGCTCTTACTTGACTAGTGAGCTCTAGGGATCCACCTGTCTCTGTCCTTCTCCAGTACTGGGAGTGTAGACACGTACCAGCACTCCAGCTTTATACATGGGCACGGGGCTTCTGAACTCAGGTGATCATGTCCCTGTGGTAGGAACTTTATCACCTGAGACATGTCTCCAGCAGAAAGCCATGTCTGAATTAGACCTATTTAAGAGTTGAAGATGCTAGGAAGAGTACAAGGTTTATTCTAGGTCTATTGAAAGGTCTAGGTCTAGTTGGAAGCATGACAGTATATTGTAGTTGTATTTAAGAGTAAGTACAGCAGGATCTTCCTAGAAGAAAATATTGTATTTCCTGCAGTAGAGTCATGGAGTCGTTATCCACAAAACTTGCTGTCGTGGGCAATGGCTCGGAGGGAACAGATATAGCAGTGATGAGGGTGGCAGTGGTAATAGCGTACCCTGCTGTTTCCTAAGTATACTCATACTGCTCAGATTCAGTAATAAAAAGGCAGGCAAGGCATCTAGACCTGACAGCTGAGAAATCTGAAACTCCAGGGTTCAGTTTCCATCCCATCGGGGATGGAAATCAAAGTTTATTTAGAATCTGAGCCTAACTTGTATATCATATTGCATCCCAATATAAACATATTTTGCCATTCCTAGATTTAAAAGAACCAACGGGGTAAGGGAAATCAAACAAAGCTTGAAAAGACAACTACCATTAATTTTCATCCCGACTGTACCCCATTTAGACCTGGGGACTGATAGTCGCCAGATGAGTTCCTTCTGCTGTATGTAGGTCCGCTGAAGATAAGCCCTGGCTGTGGTTGCAGGACTCAGGGATGCTGGTCTCATGGGCATGGACACTGCTTTGGAAAATAGTGACCGAAGCTGGTGTACTATAGAGACTACATTCTGACTCTCTGGTTGATGTGCAAATACCAGGGTCCTGGACAGGGCCTGGAAGAGCCTTGAAAGTCTACCAGGCACTCCAAAACCTATCTATGGACTGCCCTCATGGTTACTTTGGAGCCTAGTAAAGACTTCTGGATATCCTCTGCCTCTGCCTCTGTCCTGTTTCTATCTGTCTATCTGCCTGTGTTGTTCAGAGGTTGACAGTGGTTGTCTATCACTCTCTACCTTAGAGAAGGGCATTGCCTTCTTTCCAGTGTGCTGGCAATTGACTCTTTCCTGTAAAAGGGGTCATATGGATGTAGCCCTTGAGACCATAAGTGTTCTTGAATCTCATTAGGTTAAAATATTTATAGAAGATCTCCTGTGAATTAATAACACACTGGCTTCCTTCCACCAAACCTATATGGAAGTCTTTAAATTTTTTTGAAAAGTGTTTTAAATATTCTTTAAGTAGTTCCTGTTGTTTTTCTATAATCTCAGCCTTACAAAGCTATAGTACTCCTGCCTTGGGTAAAGAAAATCAATTTCACTACATTCAGGCTGAAGATGTTCTTGGGAATGATGCCGTTTATCTTTGCTAGTTGAGGAGGGAAAGAGATGGTTGAGACATGCCTAGAGAGGCAACATTCTCCTGGAGGAATAGATAGTCTTCTTTAAGGAGGGTATAATACTCGAGACAGACAGAGAGAGAGAGAGAGAGAGAGAGAGAGAGAGAGAGCTAGAAAACAGTTACAGAAATTAATTTTCTCCTTCTGCCATATGAGTCCTGGGGATCAAACTCAGGTTGTCAGGTTGATGGCAAGCACCTTTTTTTCCCACTGAGCCATTTCATGATCTCTCTATCTTTTTTAATTCTTTCTCCTCCATTTATCTATCTATCTATCTATCTATCTATCTATCTATCTATCTATCTATCTATCTATCTATCTATC
>NW_026596149.1:11244321-11248004 GCF_907164565.1 Psammomys obesus | reverse complement strand
ATCTATCTATCTATCTATCTATCTATCTATCTATCTATCTATCTATCCTCTATGTAGACTCAGCCTCAGATTTATTATATATCCCAGTCTGACCTCAAGCACACAGATTTTTTTTTTTCCCTCAGCCTCCCTGAATGCTGACATTGAAGATCTGGCTGGGTTTTTCTTCCTTGATGCCTGTGAGCCTGTCTCTTTGATGCACATGTATTTCCTTAATACATCCCAACTTGCTTCTGCCCACTCATCCTGAAACCTTTTTCTACACAATATCAAGATCTCAGCTGCAACTGACTAGAGATCTCTGGAGAGAACTCCTTTGGCAATACAGATGTCTCCCACTGCCAGTGGCAAACACACACAGGGAGACATTACACACACACACACACACACACACACACACACACACACACACACACACACCTATCTATACATATATACATTAACACCATAAAAAACCTGGAAAGGATATAACCCCAAGCTGAAAAGTAAGAAAAAGCCCAACCCCTCACTTTACTGTACTCATTTTTCTGCTTTCATCATGACATCCGTAAGGTTGACTAGCAGCTTTGGAGAACTGAGGTTGTCAGGTAGTTTCCTTATGTTGCCACCAGAAAACAGAAGTCACAGGAAACTTGCTCGTTCTCTCTCTGCCCAGGAGCAGAGACTGGTTCTCATCCTGTCCCTTAGAGGAGGATTTGGTTTTGCTTACATCTCTCAGGCTGACCTTCCACTGGCAGGCTTGACTTTGCTCTCCTTGGGCTTCAGGATTTCATCTGTTGCTTATGTACTGGGATGTGATCTCTGAGGTCTATTCTGTGATTCCTTTTTTTCTTTTATTTATGTGTACGAGTGTTTTGCCTGTATGTATATATGTATACATGTATATGTACATATATGTATGTATGTTTGTAGACTGCCTACGTGCTCCCTGTCTGCATGTCTGAGCCCTGAAGATGGCATCAAATCCTCTAGATCCTCGAGTCCTCTAGAACTGGAGTTACAGATGGTTGTAAGCTACCACGTGGATCCTGGGAACTGAACTCAGGTCATCTGTAAGGACAACAATTGCACCTAACTGAGCCAACCTTCAGGCTCTTCTTCCTGTTTCTGAGACCAGGCTTCACAGTGTCTCTCAGGTTGCCATGAAACTCAGTATTCCCTGCTTCACTTATCCCTTGAGTGCTGGACTTCTGAGCATGTGCCACCACACTGTGTACCACTCCTGATTCAGACAGCTTCTTTTCCTTTTCTGGGCAAACAAACTTCTCTGAACATTGTGAGAGGATTGGTAAATAACTTAAAATTAATAAGCAACGCCTGAGGACTAAGCCAGCCCACAGCCACTTTCCTAAAATACACCCTAGCTCTGAAGACAGGCAGGCACAAATGGTGGTTTGAAACCCCTTTAATAATATCCTGTATCAAATTTTGGGAAGACTTGGAGCTAGGAACACACTGACTTTTTAGTTGTTCACATCTATTTGGGGGTAGCTGATGGATCACAGTGTCTTATCCTGGGCTTTGGTGACAGCCCGTGGTTCTGGATGCTGGCTGCATTTTAAAGTCCCCTGGGCCCATTCCATATCATTTGAATTTGAGTCTCTGGGGCTAGAGTCTATACATAGTAAAGAATCTTATAACATGTTTGTAATGTGGAGCTGTGCCTTTGGACCAGACAATCAGACACAGAGAAGGGTAAGGGATCTGTGGGAATGTACAGTTGGAATGGCTTGTGTAGGCTGTGGTGGAGTTCAGTTTTTCTTTGTCATCAAATGACATTTTTTTTTCAAAGAGACAGAGAGAGAGAGACAGATGGAGATACCTAGATGTATTCACTCATCATTTTAGAAGATTATATTCATTCATATTCTCTTTGATGCTCTGTAGATATCTAAGTTACTTTTCTACTGTGTGATGAAATACCACGACCAAGGCCAATAAAAGAAAGCATTTAATTTGGGGCTTACCATTTGAGAGAGATAGAGTCCATGATGGTGGAGAAAAAGCCCAACAGCAGGAAAAAAACTGAGAGCTCACATCTTGATCTACAACTGGGAGGCAGAGAGAGAGAGAGAGGGAACTCAAATGCCATGAGTCTTTTGAAACTTGTAAGTCCACCCTCAATGACACACCTCTTCCAACAAGGCCACAACCCCTAATTCTTTCCAGTTTTACCAACGGTTGACTAAGTATTCAAACATACAAGACTATGGGTGGGCATTCTCATTCAAACCACTACAACAGATAAAATTTGAATCTGTCCTAACCTTACTGTAGATCTTTCTTTCTTTCTTTCTTTCTTTCTTTCTTTCTTTCTTTCTTTCTTTCTTTCTTTCTTTCTTTCTTTCTTTCTTTCCTTCTTTCCTTCTTTCCTTCTTTCCTTCTTTCTTTCTCTTTCTTTCTTTCCTTCCTTCCTTCCTTCCTTCCTTCCTTCCTTCCTTCCTTCCTTTCTTCCTTCTTTCTTTCTTCCTTTCTTTCTCATTCTTTCTTAGATGTTTGGCCCTGTTGTCCATAAAACCAAAGATAAAAATGTGGGTATGAATATGTTGTAGAAAGGATTCATTGATGTTTGTGGTACTGGGAACTGAACCCAATGCCTGGCTCTTGCTAGGCAAGCAGCATGCACTATAGCCTCACTCTAGATTTACTGCTTTATTAATGATTTTGCCTTTAAGATTTTTAATTTGATTGTGCTGAGGATCTAACTCAGAGCCTCACACATGTAGTTGGATGCTCAACAATTGAGCCATAGCTCTGCCTTCATAACCTTTTGAATGATAGCTTTCTTTGTGTTTTGATTTAAAACAAAACTAAACAAAACAAAATCTAATATTTTCATGCAGCTCTGCAGGAATGAATGGTGGTAACTGGAGTTTTTAGAGCAAGAGTTAGGGCTCCATTTGAGTTTGCTATGCTTGGCCACCCATCTTCAATATACCAATTAGAAAGGCAACTATTGCTAAAATTGGAGAGAAGAAATGTGTTTATTGGGGCCACTTTGAGAAGAAGAGCAGACAAAGGGTCTGTTTGTTACATGGTACTTTTTACAGGTTGAAAAACGAACTTTAAGACAGAGTTCAAGGAAGCTCAAAGACCATTGTTTCATACTCTGAGAGAAAAACAAGGCAGGCAAGTGAGGCATCTCACATGGCTGCTGGTGTCTGCCTGGAGGATGGGTGAATGGGAGAAAGTCATGCTTTCTGAATTAGAGGTCAAGAAGGAGGCTGGCTCATCAGAGAAAATCTGAAAGCAGCTGTGTGGGGAAGCTGGGGGGCGGGGAGACAGAGAGGCAGAGAGTACCTAGAGTGTCCGTGCATACAGGGCTTTGGATTTTTGGCTAGCATCTCAAAGAAAGATAGGAAGATGGAAAAGAAAAACTTATGCTCTCTGAGTTAAAACACAAAGACGGAGAACAGGAAGGCTTGGCAGTAAAGATCTTTAAGGAGATCCAGGGAGGGGCTTCTCGGGTATGTAAATACACACCACCTTTAGGAGCTAGTCTTCCCACCTTCTACACACGTCTTCAGGAGTGCCAGGTGTCCTGAACTTATAACTGCGTGTGCGCACACAGGTGCCCATGTAGTCACTCTTTTGTGCATGCATCGGGGTCAGAGGTTGATGGAACTCGTCTTTCTTTTCCTTCCTTCCTTCCTTCCTTCCTTCCTTCCTTCCTTCCTTCCTTC
>NW_026596149.1:11240656-11244311 GCF_907164565.1 Psammomys obesus | reverse complement strand
TTCCTTCCTTCCTTCCTTCCTTCCTTCCTTCCTTCCTTCCTTCCTTCCTTCCTTCCTTCCTTCCAGCTTTATTGACTCTTGTCTGTGTAAGTGCATGTGATATATGAGTGCGCATAACATGTGGAGGTCAGAGGATACCTTTCAGGAGTCTGTTCTCTGCTCCTACCATGCGGGTTCCAGGGATTTGCTAGCTAAGTGCCTTTACCCACTGAGCCACCTTCCTGACCCTCCTCTGTCACTTTCTACTTCATCTGTCTATCTATCTATCTATCTATCTATCTATCTATCTATCTATCTATCTGTCTGTCTGTCTGTCTGTCTGTCTGTCTGTCTGTCTGTCTATCTATCTATCTACCTATTTATCTGAGGCTCTTTCACTGAGCCTGAAGCTTCCTTTTAGGCTAGGCTGACTTGCTGGTGAACCCATAGAATACACCTGTCTCTGGTGTTGCAGGAGCTACCATGCTGGCTTTTTAGATACGTGCTAGGAATCTGAGCTTGGATCCCCAGGCTCACATAGCAAGTACCTCATCCAATGAGTTACCTCCCTAGTCCCAAGTTACAACTTTTTCAGGGGTATTTTTCTATCCAGGTGTATACCAATCTTATTGGGACTAATTCTCGAAGGAAACAGTAGTATGTCTTTGTAATCTTAGAACTTTTTTGCAGTTTTATAGAATGTCACCATTCAGGACCAGGGGTAACCTTGACTCAGATCCCATCTATTTATCTAAAAGAGGTAAATAAAAATAAATAAATCTATAAAACAGCCATGCTTTGCCAGGAGGAAAGACCTCCCCTAAAAGGGATTCAGCAAAGCCACTTCCATCTTTGTTTGTTTTTATTAATTAATTAATTTATTTTACATCTCAATTCCAGCCTTTCTCCCTTCTCTTCTCTGTCTCACCTCACCTTCTTGTCATCATCCCATTCTCTGTTTTTCCTCAGAAGAGGCTCAGAAAAAGGGAGGCCTTCCATGGATATCAACCTATATTGACACAGTAAGTTGCAGCAGATCTAGGAGCATCCTCTTCCATTTTGGCTAGCCGAGGCAGCCCAGTCAGGGGAAAGAAATCCCAAGGTAGGCAACAACTCCTGCTCCTGCTGTTAGGAGTCCCCCATGAAGACCAAGCTGTACAACTGTTACACACGTGCCAAGGGCCTAAGTCCCACCTATATTCTCTGGTGATTCAGTCTCTGTGGTCCCCTATGTGCCCAGGTTAGTTGGTTTTGTATCCTTTGTTGTGTCCTTGACCTCTCTGGCTCCTTCAATCCTTCATGCCCCTCTTCCATGGAATTTCCCAAGCTTCACCTAATGTTTGGCTGTGGGTCTCTGTATCTGTTTCCATCAGTTGCTGGGGGATGCCTCTTGGATGATAGTTATGCCAGTTGCCTATCTGGAAGTACAGCAGAGTATCATTAATAATGTCAGGGGTGGGCTCTCTCTCATTGCATAGGTCTCAAGATGGGCTAGCCATTGGTTGGTTATTCCCTCAATTTCTGCTCCATCTTTATCCCTGCATATCTTGTTGGCAGGACAAATTGTGAGTGTAAGGTTTTGTGGCTGGGTTGGGTTCCCATTACCTCCATTGGAAGTCTTTTGGTTACAGGAGATGGCCAGCTCAGGCTCCATATCCCCCATTGCTAGGAGTCTTAGTTATAGTCACCCTCATAGATTCCTGGGAATTTCCATTGTCCGAGGTTTCTAAACTAGAAACTGTCCCAGAGAAGCCATTCCCCCATTCCAGTTCTCTCTTTCTGTACTCTCTCCCTTTGTCCTCCCTCTACTTGAACCCTCCCATTTCCCTTCATTTCCCTTCCCACTTCCTACCCCACCTGATTTCCTCCCTCCAACTACCGATGATGTTCAATTTATTTGTCCTTCTCAGTGAGATTCAAATGTCTTTCCTTGGGCCCTCCTTGTTCTTTAGCTCCTTTAGGTCTGTTGATTATAGCATGATTATCCTGTATTTTCTGGCTATTATCCACTTATAAGTGGCCACCTCTATCTTTTTCCCATTCATATTATTGTTGCAGTGTCTTTTCCTTCTTGGTCCCAAGCTCCTGGAATAATGACTCATGAAATTCAAAATATATTTCCAAATGCCTAGGCCATATAGCTAAACTCTTCTCTGACTAGCTCATAACTTAAAATAACCCATTTATACTAATCTACTTTCTGCCATGTGGCTGGTCACCTCTGCTCAGGTACCATGGATCTGTCCCCCCTCACATCTTCCTTGAGTGAATCTCCTGCACCTGGCTCTATCCCAGAATCCTTTCTGCCTGTCAGATGTTCCACCTTCTATTTATTGCCTCAGCTTTAGGCCATAGGTTTTATTAATTGACAGGCAATGCATCCATATAGACACAAGAGATTTCTTCTACATATTATGTTTTAAATCTTAATGACTAGGAAATGTGATGTTTTCTATTACCTTTCACATGGTATTTCAAATTCTAAGGAAGGCAATTGAGATCCTTTCCTTTTCTTAAGACTTAAGGTGTTACCAGGGAAACAGGAGGGGATCCAAAACTGGTTATGGTGGTGAGAGTCAGCCTCAGAAACCTCTAAGCCTGCTAATGTCCTACCAGCCTCCTAACACAGTAGCCCCAAGTCTGACTTTGGCCACTGATGTGATCTTTAGGTTTGAACAGAGAAATACTTGTGCAACATTGCAAGAGGTATGCATAATGAAGCAGTCCTAGCTAAGGTGTGCTCTCCTTATCAGCCTCCCTCTGGTTCTGCAAGGTGGTCTGAAGAAGCCTTTATGTCATTATTTGATGGTATCGATCTGGTTCCAGCAAGATGATCGTTTACAGGGGCAGCTTCTCTGTCATGGACAGCTGCCCTCATTCAGGAGGCAGTCTGCCCTACCCTGACTTTGCTAGCTGCTTTCAGCAAAAATAAGGGAGACAGACAGGCACAAAATCAAGATGGAGAAACTGGGTTTTCATCCTATTTTTACTTATACCCTAGGCTCAAAAGAGAAGGCCATGCTTTTGAGCAAAGGAGGCTTCTTTGACATCCCATGGATAGTAAGTAAATGAGTGTGTTGTACAGACAGAGGAGAAAATAACCCAAACAGGGCTTGTTAGAACTTAAGAAAATTAACAAGGCATTTGAGGACCTGAGGCGTTCTTTTATTTCTGTATCCTATTCTTTGGTGGCAGGCAGCTTATAAGGGACAGGGCTCTGCCAGGTGTGTGTTGGTCACCGAGTAGGGAGAATCCCACAGCAGGTTTGGCCACCAGAAGAAGCAAAGCTTGCAAAGAATTATCATGAGCCATTCTGCTGACTGCACTGTGTCCTGTGCTGAGTCTGAGATGTTGCTTCCCTGGAGGGAGTTTAGTCACAGGATTTAAATGGAGGGCACACCCATGGAAGTCTGGAGAAAATAAAGAGAAATCTTCCCCTCAAAAAGTGCCTGCTCATTGTTTAGGGATTTTCCACAAATAGGCTAAGTAAGTATCAGGTGGGTCCTTTAAGGCAGAGTTAATAAATACTGAGTCAATATTTAGTGATTTTTTTCCTTCCTTCCTTCCTTCCTTCCTTCCTTCCTTCCTTCCTTCCTTCCTTCCTTCCTTCCTTCCTTCTTTCTTTCTTTCTTTCTTTCTTTCTTTCTTTCTTTCTTTCTTTCTTTCTTTCTTTCTT
>NW_026596149.1:11173397-11240646 GCF_907164565.1 Psammomys obesus | reverse complement strand
CTTTCTTTCTTTCTTTCTTTCTTTCTTTCTTTCTTTCTTTCTTTCTTCCTTTCTTTCTTTCTTCTTTGCCAGCTAACCGCTCAAGCAGGGGTGTTCTCCAAGATCTGTCTCCTGCATGCAAGCCATTGTCCCTGCACTGTGCACCTGTTTATGAGTGGCTCTTGCATCATGGAGGGGAAGTAATAAAAAAAGAAAGAAAGCCAGATTTCCTTAAATCAGAATTAAAATCATGATGATGATGATGATGTCGATGATGATAAAAGCCATTCTCAAGTACTGTTCAGGAAGTAACTTAGCTGTGCCATATAAAGTGATTTCCCCCAACTTTTTTTTATTTTATTTTGAAATTAAGTAGCAGTGTGTGCATGTTAGCTGCACTCCTGAGTTGCTCAGTGTGTAGCAAGGCTGATTAGAGGTAGTTTACAAAGCCTGTGGGCAGCAGCCTTGCCACCCTGACCTGACCTGACTCCTGATTTGATGTGTGTTTCTCTAAAATTAAAGAAAACTTCAGCCAGGCTGACCGACACAGGACCTGGGTAATCCCAGCAGTTGATGGGGTGGGAGCAGGATGTCAGAAGTTCAAGACCAGCTGGGGCTATGAGAGACCCCCATCTCAACCCTTGACCCCCACAACTGGAGGATATTGAAGCTGTTTTAAAGAACAGCAAGGGGGCTGAGAGAACATGTTTTCAGATCAGAAAGGGGCTGTTCCTTCTCTGTTGTTGGAAGTGAAAGGCATGCTGGGTTCAGAACTTGCAGCTTTTACAAACCAGCCCCTCCAGCAGCTTCAGGTGGAGGTGTGGAAGAAATTACAACTTTCAGCATTTACCACTTACCAGGAGCAACAATTTCAAAGAAAAGTGGCCTCGTGGGAATGTTCATCCCCCTTCATTGCAATTATTGTGTAATTCCCAAAACATGAGCTTCTCTGGCCAGAACATCCTGTAAAAGGTAGAACTGCCGGCGTTTTGGCATAAAGGCTGCTTTTCAATACCTTTGGAGTACAGACCTGTTTGTATGATGCCGATTGGCCAGACCCTGAAGTGGAGGACCAAAAACAAAACAACAAAAGAAATAGGAGCAAATGAAAATGAATGCAGAACATAACTCTTTACAAATTACCGTGTGCTATAACAATGGCTGTTGACCTGGTCATTCTCTGTGGAGCCTTCAGGGGCCCTGTCCAGCATACACTGACTCCGCCATTTTCTGTGGCACTTCCTGTGTCATTTTCTTGAGTACTGTGACTATTGCTTCCTATGTACATCTTTAGCTGTGGCATAGTTGTTCTGTGTTGCCCGCCCCATAATTATTGTTGAACGAAGGCACTTCAAGAGAGCATGGGTGTGATTCATCGCTCTCCTCCCCCCCCCCCCAGTTCAGCTTCTAATGAATTATATGATCTAGCTGGGTAGACACAGTGGCCCCATATAGGATAAAAGAGCTGACCAAGAGATTAGAACCGTAGGACCATAACATTTTAAGAGCCATAAGGAACCTGAGAGGTTTTAATTTAGCCTGTTTAGTTTGTAGACGAACAGTGATAGCTCACAGAGACTGAGTGAGTGGCTGGCGTCTGACGGTGGCGGCAGATGAGCTAGCAGGCTCTGTTACAGACACATTGGCTACCCGCTTAAACTGAGGCTTCTGCCGACCCATGTAATGCACCTGTTGTGGTGCATTTAAGTTTCATGTGTCAGCTGGGTGTGGTGGCGCTGCCGTGTCAGTGGTGGTGGGAACAGGGACACACTCCAACAGCCTGAGCTGCAGCTCTTTTCAAAGACCCTCACTTAGACAAACCCAGGGTTTCTAGCTTCAGTATGGAAAAGAATTTCCAGCCAAGCCAGCAAGGAGCAGAGTGAAGGTTTATTAAAAGACACTTTATTTAATCTTTGTGTGTGTGTGTGCACACTTGCCATGATGATTGAGGACACTCTTAGGTATGAATCCTCACCTTCCACATTATTTGAGACAGGGTCTCTCTTCTGTTGTTTGTCCCTGAGTATAGCAGGCTAGCTGGCCTGAGTTTTTCTCAGGATTCTCCTCCTGTCTCCACCTTCCATGGGTACTGTAGGCGCTCTGGGGTTACACACATACATGCCACTGTGCCTGCTTTCTGTATGGGCCCTGATGACTTGGACTCAGGTCCTTCTGCTCACATAACAAGCATTTTACTGGCTGAGTCATCTCCCTAGCCTTAAGGGAGATGCTTAACAGAGCTGGAATGCAGGGTTTAAGAGAGAGGCACTTGGACGAAAGTAAAACGCACCTGAGATTCCAAGCATGGTCTTCTTTAAGAGGACCACACTTTATAGCCCTTACAATAGTATAATCCACCATTTTGGAGGGATTTGAAGCTATTATCTTCAAAGGGTTCTTAAGGAAACTAATGAGGTCACAGGGTGGCTCCTGAAGGGGCCCTGACAGGACTCCACTTGATAACTTGAGACTCTAGATTAGAGGGATCTAGGAAGGAATCCTTACTGTAAACAAAGTTAATAGTCTTGTTTGTGAGATTCCCAGGAGATGTCTATGAGGAGCCTGGGGCTTCTCCAAGGTCTCATACACCTGCTTTCATTGCTATTTTAAAATGAATGTCTGTACATGAAAGGAGTACTATCTCTGCTGGCAGCCTTCAGAGCCAATGTTGGTTGTTCTAGAATTCTTGCTCCTTTGCTGGTGAGAGGGTTCAGCCAGACTCAGGGGTGAGAGGCTCACTTTCCTTCTCATGCCCTCGTAGCTTTATGTCTGCTTTATAATAGCATTTCAGAGGCTGAGGCTAAACAGAAACCCAAACCAAAATAAAACTTGGTGTGTCTGGTATTCCAGGCTAGCCTAGGCTACATAATAAATTCCAGGTCAGCTGAGGCTTTCTGTAAGGCCAAATAAATGAATTTCATCCATCTTTCTGCCACTGATTTCCCTTGAGAAACTGGATACATGTGTGGGTGTGCGCATGTGCACAAATGCAGGGCCACCTGACTGTGGGCGCCAGAGTCAGCATGGGGAGACTTCCCCAGCCAGTTCTCACCATGTTTTTGGAGCCAAGGTCTCTCATTGCCTCGTGTAGACTGACTGTCCAGTGAGTTTCAAGGATGCCCTTTGTCTGCCTCCCCACCCCCACCAGCTCCGGGTTTGTAGATACTTGCTCAGGTTTTTATAAGGGTGCTGGGGATCAAAGTCAAGTCCTCAGCTAACACTTTATTGGGTGAGCCATCTTCCCAGCCTGGGTAATAGAGTTCTCCTGCCATCCTGTTAGAATTGGAGGGCTACTTTCTTTCCTATCTACTTTCTGAACCATCTTCATGCCATTTTCAAAAAACTGCCCTGAGCAGTTTTCTGCCACATCCTGACTCAGAGGGGGGGTGGGAAAGAGAGAATCCGCCCAGTGGTTACCAGCCAGACCAGCCGTGGGCTCCAGCCTCGAGTCTGTATCGCCCAGCCCAGAAAGCCTAACGATAACCCCTATCCTGATTGGTCCGGATGACCCAGACTTGATCGATAACTGCCAGCTGCTCTCATTCTTGTCCTCATTTCCAACACAGAGGCAAAGGGGGACAGGCAAAGGTGCCCGAGCCAGCCACATGGGAGCCTCACTGTTCAGGCACTCCTGCAGAGATCCTAAGCCATGAGTGTCAGCAGGTCAGCAGTCTTCACTGGGGCCATAGCTGAGCCTTCCCTTTTATCTGCCCCAAAGCCTCATGCTCCCCCTCTCTGCTTTCTGTTGAGTCTCTGCCAAACCCAGGCACAGTGGCTGACTCCCTGTAGAGCAGGCTCTGAATAAACGACCTTCCTTTCCTCCTTCCGGTGGGCTGCATTTTCACCCAGGGGGAGCCCCAGAAAGGCGCCCAGCTCTACCTGCTTAGCTGCTTTGTCTGGTTATGATCATGCAGCTACCTCTGCGTAATAGTAGGGCTTAAAGGCTCATTTATCCCCACTTCCTCCACTTTTTCATGTGCATGTGTGTGTACACACGTGGTTTGTGTGTTCATGCCATGTATGCATTGTCATGTGGAGGCCAAAGGACAGCTTTGAGGTGTTGTTTAAGGACCGTGAGGCTTAGTATTTAAGCTAGTCTGGCTGGCCGGCAAGCCTCCAGAATAAGCCTTTCTCTGTCGTCCCAGCCCCGGAATTATAAGTGCATGCCACCATGCCAGTTTTTTGTTTTTTAAATTTGTTTGTTTTCAAATGTTGAAAACATTTGAACTGAACGCAGGCTTTAGGCTTGTGTGGCAAGCCCTTTGCTGACTGAGCTACTGAACTCTGCTGTGAGAACGTTTGAATCCAGTTGCTGATCAGGCTAAGGTATCTGCAACAGCCAGCCCCTTCTCACGGGCTCCCTACTCGGACATTACCTAGGACCCTGGCTAACAGGCTTCCCGGTTCCAGGAGTTTTCACCTGGGGAAGTGAGAGTGTTTATGTCAAAGCAGGTGTTTGGTGACTGCGCATCCTCCTAGCTGTTTCCATCTCCCCCATTCCTGTGTGGAAACTAGAGAGCCTGGCTACAAGCTAATGTTGTAAAACCACCCCCATCCTCAGGAAGGTCTAAGACAAGACTCCCACTCCTGTCATGTGGCCCCCGGTTTCCTGTCTTCACACGCTTTACCGTGTGGTCTGTCTTGGTGCCGGGGTCTGAACTCTCCTCGGTTCCCCTGCCGTGCTGTTGTCTGTCTGTTCATGGTGTTTAAAAACAAAACCAAAAACCTCTTTTAATAAACTTACTCCCCAACAATCCATCTCAGTGTCTGCTTTGAGCCCTTCGTCTGAGAAATTTCCCCTTACACATAAACATTGCGGCCTCTGACAGTCGTCGTGATAACTGGTAACAATGAAAATGTCTTCGAGGTGGCTCATGGGTAGGCAGCACCACTGTGGATCCACTGAATGAAAGGATGATAACCAGGTGAGATGAGGAGCTTATGTCACCTTAAAACTCCACAGACATTTTCTTATTACAAAATGTGGACTTTCGAGGGAGGGGTGTTAAGGCAGGGTCATATATTGTCCAGTTGTGGAAAATGGGGATCTTTAAGACAATGTCTCCTTTCTTTTCCTTGGATTCCCAGTTGATCTTGTCGTTGTTGTCATTATGTTGAGGTAGGGTTCTCATGTAGCCTAGGCTGGCCTTGAATTCATAACGTAATCTTAAACTTTTGATCCTCCTGCCTCTACCTCCCTAGTCTGTCTTCTTTCTGCCTGGCTCATTTTTTTTTTTTTGTCTTCCAGAATCCTTTTAAATATCACATTTCCAGGGACACCCTCCTAAACGCCAATCTAAATTGGGCCTCCCACTATGTTTTAGACCAAAGGTCGGCAAATGCTTTTTATAAGAAATCCAATTATAAGTAGTTTAGAATTCACAACCCATACAGCTACCTGCTCAACTCTAATGTCATAGCAAAAGATAGCTAGGTGGTATATAGATGAGTGCTTGGACCAAGTAACAATAAAACTTTATTTATAAAACAACTGGGCTATTGGTTGTAGTCTACTGTTATGGTTTGGATGTGAAATGGCACCCACAGGCCCATGTGTTTGAACAATTGGTCCCAGTTTGTGGTGCTGTTTTGGGAAGCTGAGGAACCTTTTGGACATAGGGCTCTAATTGGCAGGTATTTGGCTAGAGGTGGGGCTTGAAGTTTCTAGGCCAGCTCTACTTTTGGCTCTGGCTTTCTGCTTACTGTCTGCCACCAGGAAGTAGCCTCACACACCTGCAGTCACAGGTGTGAGCTGCCCCAGGCATGCTTTGCTCTCTGCTGTGAGAGACTGCGCTCCCCACCCCACACACCCTGAGAAGATGTTTCCTCTCTTAAGCTGCTCCTGTCCGGTGTTCTGGCTCAGTGAGGAGAACAGCTAAGGAATACGTTTTCCTCACATAGCACGTTTACTCAGTGGTTGGCTTAATGTCCCCTCGAAGTCTGTCTTGTGTTTCTTAACCTTACTTAACAATACACCACTGTCTTTAATCTGTTTGCCAAGCTCTTTTTTTTTTTTTTTGTCTTTTGGATAGGACCATTTCCTGAAAATAAATTCCTACTTCCTTTACAGTCTTTGGAAATTTTCTGCCCTCCAAAGCTTGGGCCTTCTGGTTGTCAATGCCAGTCATTGGTCACAGGATTTTCGAACCAGACGAGAACTTGCATTGCTTTCTTCTCTAATTAGGACATGGGGGGTGAAGCTGTGTGTCATTAAAAGGGCTGATGTCATCTTCAGAGCGATGGTATATGAGATTTGGCAGGAGAGGGAAAAAAACTAAAGCCAGCCTCCGCCTAGCAACCCACCCCAAGTGTTTTGAATGTAGTAATCTCTTTTATACCAGACAAGTTTGTTTTGCTCATCACACTTCAGTCTATAGGTTTGATCCTTATTTTTATAGGCAACTAATTTCTAGCGACGGTTTGGGACCTGCTGATTCCAGTTGTATTTGTCTTGTCTTCTAAGTGCCTTACAGTGGAGACTGTCAGCACTCATTAGCCTCAGCTGAGCTGGCCCCACAGAAGGTGGGAACGTGCACCCAGAGAACCAATGACGTGGACTCTGCATCCTTTTCCCTTCTTCATTCCGGCTATAAACTTTCACGGAGTCAATGAACTTGGGCGTTTGTGCCAGAAGTCTTTGCCTGATCCAGAAGCTAAAAGCTAGTCTAGGCTACAAGCTGCTTGACTACTTGACAAAATAAGTCATTTCCAGATATGTTCTTTCCTCGTAAAAACAATCAGAATAGCCGAAGACCTAAAAGTTGTATTTCCAGGGGCTTCTTTTCTGTCTAACCCTGCCGGAAGAGTCTGGGTCACTGAGCATGGCTGATGAAGACTGGGCAGCCATGCTGCTGTGGGTCAGCGACCAAGTCCAGGGGGCTGGGAAACCTCTGGACACTGGGCATGGCCAGCTGCAGAAAACAGCCATTTCTGGGCTGTTAAGCCTAAGGAGACCCAGTGTCAGGTGCTAATGGAGACAATGGAAGACTGGGGCAGGCTGTGTGCTGAGCCTCCAGTAGACTCCCTTATGCTTAGGTGGGGAGGTGGGGGAGGGTAAAAAAATGAGGAGTATCAGGACCTGAGGAGTCTCTGAGATGCCACAGCTTAGGGAATAAGCTGTTCCTCTGATTCTCACAAAGGAACCCAAGCCCATGTCTTAAGACCTTTGTAACCTCACGGACCACTCCGGGACTGTCTTGAAATTCCTGATTTTGCCTTGGCATTACTCTGAGCATGCTCAGGGTGTATGATCCCTCCAACCAGAAGACGGCCTTCCCTCTGCTCCTTGGTGGACTTCTAGGGTGTCTTCTTGGTCAACCACTCCTTTACCCTGCCCAGTAGCATTGCCACACAAAAGAATGTGGCCTTAAACATTAGAGCAAAAGTTACTTTTCTTGTTGCTGTAACCAAATGACTGACAGGAGGAAGGGTTCTTTTGGCTTACTGTTCCAAGAGACACAGTCCATCCCAGAGGGAATGGAGTAACAGGCAGCAAGCAGCTCACGTGTGCAGATAAGAAACCTTACCTCCTCACACCTTGGCAGAACAGGAAGTAGGGCTGGGCTGTAAAACATCAGGGTCTGTACAAACTCCCCTCCTCCCCCTCAGTGACTTACTTACTCTAATTCAGGTCTCCTCCTAAAGGTTCTAGAACCTTTCCAAACAGTGTCACCAGCTGGGGACCAAGGGTTCAAACGTGTGAGCCAATGGGAGATATTCATATCACAACAGACATTGCAAATGAGATTGTGGGGGGAAAAGGAGATTTTTTTCATACCTTTGATATAAACAAGCTTCGTTTTTATTTTGTTTGGTGCTATGCAAGTTAGCAGCCTTGGACCAGTCATTGTCAGCTCCGTGACCAAGACCGTAGGTAGCAGCCCCTGCCAGGGCTGTCTTTGCTGCTCTCCGAAGAAGTCTCTGCTTGGGGCAGAAAAGACTGCTTAGCAAGCCAAAGCACACCCTCCACTGGTTTGCTGACTACTCTGAGCTACATACATGTGCACAGGTGTGCAAACTCACTAACAAATAAATATTTAAAAAAAAGGCAGGAAACTATTTGGTTGGTTATAGACGGTGACTTCTGACTGGTTGCACCTGTATTCATTTTACAATTTCCGTTGGGTTTCTCTTGCAGCCAACTCACTGAAGGACCCTCAGCCTGCTAGCTCCCCAAGGAAGTCTTTTGAGGCTCAAGTTTAAGCAGAAGTCCTGAATCCCCACCTCAGTACCGAAACCTTATAGCTGGGTCCAGTCTGGATGTGAGGAGCCTCTGGAGCCCCCGTGGTGGCTTCTGGTCCGTCATTGGTATCCCATCCCCCTGCCTCCAGGCTCCCCGTCACACCCACAAGTTTTTCAAACTTGATCACTACTTTTCGTTTCTTTGTTTGTCTTGCTGCTGTCCAATGGGTCTGGTTAAGATCCCTGTCAGTGAAGGTCGGATCAGAATGTGCACTCCCCTCAAGGAGTGCAACAGAGGCTGTGGCATGTGAGTGCTAGGATGAAGCTGCCATTTGTGGGTTTTGGTGTCCACTTCAGCCTTTATGAAGAGCCTGGAATGTGCCCCTCAGCCCATTCTGCACACACAGCTCGTGCACTTGCTCAGAGCTTTCTTCGCGGAGTCACGGAGTTGGAGAAGAATGTCGAGAGTGATAGCCCTTTACCTCTCTGAATTCTCGGCGCTGAGCTGGACTCACGATTTCTTTTTCTGTAGAGGAAATGTCTGTTACCCTCTTGAAAACTGAGTCCAGCTGCAACGTTCTCGCTGAGAGTTCACTTTGAACTTCCAGGAATGAAGACCAGGACACTGTCTCTAGTTCACCATTCGGGGAACTCTAGGTCATCGGCCTTTCCCGTTGACTGGCTGCTCTCAGACATGGATTTGTGAGGGGGAGAGAGAGGATTTCTTTCCTTGGGAGGAACTTTAGCAAATGAGGGGTGGCTGGGAGGCATGTCCATGGAGCAATATGGCTGTTCTAACCCCATGAAGAATCAGGACTTTTTCTTCTTGTCCAGGCACCTCTGTGGTTCAGGTATTTCCTAATGGCAAGAAACACCATTCCTGGGGAGCTAAAGAACAAATGTCCAAAGCAGGAGCCTGTAGGGGGAATTTTAGCTTCAAGCCATAAGATGATTTCTTGGCTATGTCTTCCATGCCAACTTGCCAGGTCTGCAAAACAACTGGTAGGATTGTTCTCATCTACCTGCAGCTATTCACATGCCTAAAGACAGAGGTAGTTCAGTATTGGCTGAAGTGCCAGATAGTTTGTGCTCACTTCAGTTCTCGGGGGGGGGGGGGGGGGGGGTATATTCTGCTTTCAGAATGCTGGACATTACCTGGACGTAATATGTTGATGTCGGCATCATGTTTGTCGGCACTGTCTGTTTTACTATGCTAGGTGTTATGGGAGAGAAATACACACAGTTTTCATTTAGTTTTTAAAATTCTTTGTGTCTGTGACTAAGTCAGACACATGTATCAGTCGTCCTCCTCTATCACTTTTCATCTGATTGATTGATTGCTTGATTGATCGATCGACTGGTGTGTTTTAGACAAGGTCTCTTACTGAGTCTGGGGTCCAGCAGTTGTCGAGCTCAGCTGTTGAGCTCCTGGGATCTACCTGTCTCTACCTGCTAGTGCTAACAGATGTGGAGCTGCTTTTATGTTTGTGCTTTGGAGATGAACTGAGGTCCCCACGCTTGATCAGCAAGCGCTTTGTCCACAGGACCATGTCCCAGCCCACACACTTCTCTACTTTAAGAATCTGCGTTAAGATGGACAACTCTGTGAATCCTGTGTTTGCAAGTTACTGACATTTTTCGATGCAAGCAATCTCTAGCTACATCTCCTTGGTGAAGGATAGTTGTGGATTAGCTTCCGAAAGACCTTATTCATTGCCTTGATTTTCTGAATCGCCACATGAAAGCAGTTGCTGAACCTGGGACCCTGCAGTGAAAATGAAAATACTTGAGGATATTCTGTGGCTTTTCCATTATTCATGGCCATTGGTGGCAGAACATCATGGTTGTGCATCTGCTCAAAGCTTGTGATTATGGGTGGGGCCCTGCTGCATTCTGGGTTTGTTTCATTCCCTACAGCTGTTCTCTAGCTTGATAAAATCTGAATGGTGCAGATATTCTGCTTGTAAAAGACTCCCGAGGCACATGAGCTTGTGTCATAACCAGAGCTAGGCACCTTTTTACATATCCCAGGAAACAATCTAATTTCAAAACCAAGCAGGGGGGCTTGAGAGATGCTCAGTGGGCAAAATGCCTGCCGCTCAAGCCTAATGACCTGGGTTTGGTTTTTCAGAATTCACGTAAAAGCCAAACACTACTTCAGACATTCAACATACCCAACCAGAGTATGGGAGGTGGAGACAGGAATATTGCCGGAAGCCCCAGGCCAGCTAGCCTGGCCTATGTAGTAGTGACCCAGAGAGATCCTGCCTTACGACAAAGTAGAAGGTGAGGACCAACACCATCAGTTGCTCTCTGACCCCACATATATGCTATGGTGTGTCATGCACATACACATACAGAAACAACACAGACGTACACTCACACACACAAATGAGATATGGTTTAGTCACCCTACTTCCTGAAGGTTTAGAATGCCCCACTGAGAGGTTAAATTCCTAGGTGATCTTTTGGAGTTGGACCAGACAAAATGAGTGGCTTAGATCTACAAAGAAAGGAAATGTTTGTTGTTGTTGGAGACAAAGCCTATCTGTGTAGCCCTGGCTGTCCTGGTACCTGCTCTGTAGACCAGGCTGACTTCAACTTCACAGAGATCTCTACCTCCCACATGCTTAGATTAAAGGTGTATGCCGATATGCCTGGCAGAAATGATCTTTTTAATATTGTCTGGCTTGGGAAGGCAAGCCTGAAAGGAGGAGGAAGGATTGTATGTGGGTGTATTGGTCATAGTACAACTTTCTTTACTTCAAGATTGTTAACTGGGTTTCTGTAGCCTAGAGACCACCCTGGCCCAAGTGGCAGCAAAATGGAGCAACCATCACTTCATCTTTTAATGAGTGGCTGGTAAAAGACACACTGTCCATTCTGTTCAGGCTCCCTGAGTATAGCAAATCTATTTTTATTAGATCTACAGAGACAAAAATAGCTTAATATGTGTGATGTGATGTAATCTCTGCATTTGGGGTGGGAGTTGAACGGAGAAAGCATACTTGGGAGTTTGCAAAAAAAAAAAAGAAAAAGAAAAGAAAAGAAAAGAAAACAAAAAAACATCCACAACAGCTGTTGGATAATTCAAAAGAATAGTCCAGTATTCATAGGATGGAGAAAAGCTCTATCATCTCCCTGTGAAGTCACAAAGACTAGAGATAATCCTGGGGTCGTGGTGTCTCAGTGGTCAAGTGGCTGCTCATTATTATTATTTAGTGTGCAGTAATGAAGACACAGTCTCTTGGGTTACTTGGACCAGGTGCTTTCTCTTGAGCTCTGAAACTGGACCCAGGACTGTTGGGAGCAGATAGAGTTCTTTACCCCAGCTTGTCCCCGAGAGTCGATGGGAAGCTTTAGGGCCAGTCTGTGATGTGAGATGCTGCTCCCTAGAAGTGTTCATCTAGGAGGTGACTGGAGGTGTGAGGGTGGCAGAGACATATGGCTGTCTTGGTCATGGGAGATTTTGTATTCACTGGACATCACAGACTACGTTATGCAACACCTCAGAGGAGAAACCATGGTGACAGGCATACATAAAGGAAGGAGAGCCAGACTTTTTTCTCCTCCTCCTCTTTTTTCCCTCCACCCTTCAGTGTGTCCTCCCTCTTGTAATTTTGATGACTAATGTACTGGTGAGTGCCAAGATCACAGATGATGGGAGGAGCTCTCCTGTCACATAGATGAGATGATGTGGAAGCTCTTAGAATTGGGGACCCATGGCCCCTACTAAGTACTCCAGATGGGCTCAAAAGAGGCCTTGGGGCTTCTCCAGTGTCTGTTTCTGGAGATAAGGACTATGGCAAGAGCATAGGAATCCTTTGTTTTCAACAGAGGATTCTTGAGTACATACGTGAGGCAAAAGGGCTGTTGCTAGCAAGTGGCCTTTTGTTTGTGTGTACACATTGGAGGCTGTCACACATGAGAATTCGTGCACGTGGATGCTGGAGGTTGGCATTAGTGTCTTCTCAGGTGCTCTCCATCTATGGTGTGTTTGGTGTGGTGTGTGTGTTTGTGTGGATTTTTGTTTGTTGTGTGTATGCATTTATGCTTGCATGTGTGTGGGCATTCTTGTATGTGGAGGCCTGAAATTGGTGTCTTCTTTGATTGCTCTCCATTTTATTTATTGAGCCAGGGTCTCTTAGCTGAACCCAGAGCACAGTGATTGGCTGCTCTCAGGAGCTAACTTGCCTTAACAGTCCTCTCTCCCGGTCTCCCAGATTCTTGGATCACAGGTGGCACTGTACCTGCCATGCTTTTACATAAATTTTGGATATCTGAACTCCAGTCTTCACGATGACATGCCAGGCTCTCTACTTACTGACCTGTCTCTCCATTCCTCCATCCTGTCTTTATTGAGACAGTTTCTCTCTCTCTCTAAACCCATAGCTCCCTGATCAATTGGGTTGGCTGGTGAGCAAGACCCAGAGACGTTCCTGTCTCTTTCTCTCCAGCCTGGGATCACAGGTGTATCACCACACCTATTATTTTTCCTTGGGTGATGTGGATCCAAAATCAGATCACCAAGCTTATGCAGCAAGCGTTTTAATAGCTGAGACATCATCTCAGCCCCGACTGGCCCTACTTTGTAATCAAATAGATATGAATAGCAGTTTCCAAAAGTACCTTACCTAAAGGAAATGGAAAGAATTGCTCACTAGATTCAGTGCCCTGTTTCTGCAGGTAGGCTTTCCTCTTCCATTTATCTTAAGACCCCTTCAACGCAGGAGTGACCAAAAACAATGGGACCAAAGCAAAAGACTCCAGTGTGAACTCCAAGTCCACACTTTATTTTGCAAGGGGAAACCAAGAAAGAGTTCCCAGTCAGACTTCCTACTTATATTTTTGTTTGCTTAAACAAAGTATGGAGAGTGTCGGCGAACATGTGTTTGTAGTTCATGGACACAAACGTTGACCTGATTGCATGAAGCAATTAAAAATAAGAGAATTTTCTTAATTTATTCACCCCGAGAAGTTATTGCTTCGAGATCTTTAGGTCCCTTATAAATCACAAGGCGTAAAATTGTAATCCAAAGCATGATGACATATCCTATAAATAAAGAGAGCAAATTTGTAGAGTGTGTGTATAGCATGTGGGAATATGTTTGGTCAGACATGGGCCACTCACTCAATCACCCTTATGTTCTGTTCTTCAAGAGTCATCCATGTTGGTTTTTGAGACAGGTCTGTCATTGTCATGGACCTAAATAGCCCAGGCTGGCTGGCCAGTGAGCCCAAGGGACCCACCTGCCTCCATCTTCTCAGCATTGGGATTACAAGCATGTGCCAGCACATCTGGTTTTTTAATGTAGGCTCTGGGGGTTAAATCTAGGTTCTTATGCCTGTAGGGAAAGCACCGGGAGACTTGGATCATCTCCCCCAAGCCCTCAAATTTTCCTGAGTACCTACGGGCATGACAGGGAAAGCCCCTGATCTCTCTACTCTCTAGCTCTTATGATGGCGTGAGGCACAGCATAGCTTCAAGCCTGCGATTCTCAGTGTTCAGAGACACAGGTGCTAAGCACAACTTCAAGCGCTCAGCAGCAGCGCTGTGCTCTCACCTGTAGAACCATGTTCGTCGTGGTTCCTCACGTCCACTCACCTGGTATGCATTGGGCTACTGGGATAGGACAGTGAGGTCTCAGGGGAAAGTATACAGAAGCCTGTACATGGGTCTTCTGCTCAGGGAAGAAGTTCTGTGGCAAGGGTGACCCTGAAACCACTCACAGGAGGTGGGCATTTAGAATCTTCTGGCACCAGGGGAAGATTGTCTCATGATTTGAAATTCTAACCCCCCCCCCCGCCCCCGTTGGGGTTTCAGCCTGTCTCCTATTTCCCAGAGAACTATACACTTAGTTCTTGGTCTTTCCAAAGGTTATGTAATGATTAAATACTCCAGGAAAGGTCAGTATGCAACCATTCGTCCTGTCTACAGATAATCAAAAAATCGCTTAGACCAATTTCACTTCCTGTTTTCAACAATGAAAAGTGTAAACAACTCCCTCCCCAACAATGACATAAAGATACCTCAGTGACAGAAACTGTATTACAAAAGAGTGTGACATTCCAGGCAGAGCCTGGAGTGCAGGGCAGGGCCCAGCAGGCATTTTGAGTTAAATAGCTTTGCTCTTGTGCCAGTTGGCTCTTTTATTTACCTTTTTTTTTTCCTGTTGGATTCCCAGCAAACTGGAAAACACCTCTACTTAAGTTGGAGATAAAATGTTGTGGGTGGCTTTTGAACTTTTAGAGAACCTTCATTGTCTCGGGCTCTGTGATGGACACTGGGCCTGCAGGTGCGAATCTTGGCTTCCACACCTGGGCACTGTGCCTCTTTGGGAAGTGGGGGTGGGGCTAAGGACAGCTGGGCTCAGATTAGAGGTGTGTCTGGAGTCCCAGCCTCAACTGTAAATGTTACACACATCTTCTCTCTCCTTAATATTTCCCGGCGCAGTTCCTATTCTTGCTACAAGCTCAGCCTGTCCGTGCTAAACGTTCCTTATCCTCTCCCCAGACTGGCTTTTCCAGCTGTGCCCTGCTTCAGATGGTGAAGATGCCAATTGTGTAGTGCCTAGAGCCAGAGAACTGGGAGTCACCCTGGGCCCTAACCCTTGCACCCCTTTATTTGACCGTGAATTCCCATTGCTTCTTCCTCTGAAGGCTGCAGTTTCACTCCAGAAGCCATTTCAATCCTCATCTTTCATTTGGACTGTTGGAGTAGGGTCCTGAATTGACTCTTTCCCATCTTCTTCTGTCCAGTCTTCATTTTCTTACCTGGGCGGAGCTTTCTGGGTCAGAGCACAGCTCCAAGGCAGGGATAGACAGAAAGGAGCATAGGGCCGGTCAACCAGAGGCAGGTGAAGGCTTGTGTGAGCTCATCCCTACTCCCTTCCTACTTGATTCTTTCTACAAACAGACCTGAAGGCATCACTGTCTGTGCGCACATCTCTGTCTGGTCCGATTTCCCTCCAGAAAGACCAGACCTCTTCTTTTTATTTTCTCCACTAATTAATTAATTTATATCCAGATTGCAGCTTCTTCTCCCTAATCTCCTCCCAGGCCCCTCCCTCTTACCTCTTCTCCTCCCATTCCTCCTTGAAAAATCCTTTCCTGCTTTGTAAGAACGGACAGGTGCTAATTTGGTGCGAATGCCCCCAAATCTCCCATTCCTTCTTGGAACTTTCAAGTTATCTAGCTTCCCCCCCCCCCATGTTTTTTTATTGATTCTTTGTGAATTTCACATCACGTACCTCGGTCCCACTCATTTCCCAAAACTTCCGTATCCTCCTTCTACCTGCATAACCTCACCACCAAAATAAAATAAAAATTAAACATAAAAATCTTGCCATGGAAGCCGTGGTGTGTCACACCGTACGCCCAAATGGTTTTATTTGCAAATGTTCATTACAATGAGTCATCGGTCTGGTTCAAGGCCCCTGGCTTCGGCCACAGCATCAGTACTGGACTCCTCTCGGATACCCTGCTATCGCCATGAGTCATGGAGATCCTGCAGAACCAAAGTTGCAGGATCTCCCCTCCACGCCATCACCTGGCATCGGGTGGCAGCACAGCCCTCTCACACCCAGCTGTTCCTCACCCCCAGTCCCACCTCTCTTCATAGTGCGCAAACCGTTCCGCTGCTTTTTCTCTCCCGTCTCTCCACCCCATACTTGCTCCTTGTAGTGGTGCCTGCCTGGCTGCGCCATGGTAGGCTGGGCCTGTGGGTTATCTAGTTCTTACCACTCACCATTATGAATGTTTATTACTTGCCTGTCATCTCAGGTAGAAGGAGATCCTCCTAAAAGCCTAGGAGCCTTTTCTGTGCATCTTGGAATTCTTAGAACCCGCAGAAGGAACTGGCCGCTCAGAACCATTTCTGTGGTTAAAGAATATTGTACCTCAGACAATACCCTGAGATATATGTTGTGTAAGCACTCACCGAAAAAAAAAATGCCAGGGATGATAGTCGTGATATGTAGAAATCAGTGCAGGCACTCACACATTGGAGAATGATAGACATTAATGAGTAAGTTCTCAGATAAAACATGAAAGCGCAGTGCGTCTTTGACTTGTCAGCAGAAGCATTGGGTGGCTTTGCTGTTTCAGAAGCTGGACTCTCTTACTGAGGTCATACGTGGGGAGCCCACCTTCTCCAGGGAACTTTCAGGAGGTGCATATTTCATGCTGGTTCAAGGAACTTGGATTTTTAAAAGTGTGTGTGTGTGTGTGTGTGTGTGTGTGTGTGTGTGTGTGTGACATCGGTGCCATAAGTAGGAAACAAGATAACCTTGGATGTCCATCCTTGCCTTCTACCTTGTCCAAAGCAAAGTTTCTTGTTGTTTACTTCTGCATATGCCAGGCCACCTGGCTGCCCTCCTCCAGGGATCCTCCAGGCTCCTCCTCCTTTCTAACCAGAGGGGGCCCGGGATTGTGGGTGTGGGGTACAGGGCCCTGGTTTACACTCATCCTGGGGATCAAGAGTCAGGTCCCCTCACACTTAAGCAAGCAAGCACTTCCCTCACTGAGCCATCTCCTTAGCCTGAGTGTCACTCTTAACTGTCTCTAATCTGCCTTCCCGACACTGTGATTTACCACTTATAATTTAGGAACAAATTTCAAGCATTTCTAGGGATTGCTTCAAATAGTTGAAACTCCATTGAATTTTAGAATGCATGTGGACTCTCTTGTATGTGTTTAGAGGCACAGAATCCACAAAAGCCAGATTCTAATAGTTGTCAGGAATCCCCAGCAGTGGAAGAAGGGATTGTTACTGGTGGTAGCATGGGGCGGATACATACTCGGTTGACCACAGAATGGGTTTTTCTCCAGCTCACTGTACAACCGAACCATCATTTGGGAAATACTCACCCAGTGAAGTGTTCTTATTTCACTGAGAACATTTGAAGTCTGGGCCCACTGAGGTCGTGAGGCTAGAGAGGGGTAGAAGTGACATTAGAACCCAGGTGCTCTAGCGTCTGGGTAAGGGGTGCCCTCATTCATTCATTCACTCATTTCATTCATTCACTCATTTCCTGTGCGTGTGTGTGTGTGTGTGTGCCTGTTTGTCTATGTATGTGTGTCTGTCTGTGTGTATGTGTGTGTAAATGCCCCTTGGCCAGAGTTGGCACTGGGACAGCTGGGTAGTGTTTGTGTATGTTTGTACTGATTCTACCCCTGGATGTCCACTCATTTCCAGTACCTGATGGTGATTCCAGGATGCTCGGGTCTAGTCTGACCCAAGCAGTTCTTCTACAGGCTCTTTTCCATGACACGATCAAAGCTGCTATAGTGTAACTCCTGTCTGCTGGCTTCAAAAGGATTATTCAATAGAGGAGACTGTCTCACAGGTGTCACTGAAGGGGGCCAATGGAGAGGGCCAAGGCAGATAATGCTGCTGCCAGCTGTCAGAGCCACTTCCAGTGTGGCCTGTAGTTCTTCCTCAGCTATGGGCTGCTGCAGGTTGCCTCCTTCCCTCCCTCTTCTCTGGCAAGGAGCTTTCATAAACAGGAGGTGTTGGGAAACAAAAAGTAAATAGCCCAGCCTCTGATTGGAGTCTACAGCTGCTTCGGCCAGGGCTGAAGTGGTTTTTGCCAGAAGCTGCTCTGATGAGTCTACTGGGCTTACTGAGGAATGGGATGGATAGGATGGTATGGGTGCCACAGGTCAGCACTTGGCGATGAGACTTTGCCAAAGTTACCTGAGTCCCGACTTCCAGAGGCACATGGTCAGGATGGGCCTGAAAAACGACAAAAGTGATCCTCTATCCCAGTAGTGTTTGTTTCATAGCCATACAGCTTGGAGTGGAAAGCAGCCGGAATCCCCTTTTATGTGAGACAAAGCAGGTGGCCTTATGTCCATTTGACTGTGGAGCAGAGAGATTGTGACTCGCTAGATCTTCAGACCCGCTCTGTCCTCACAACCACGTGGCTATGTGTCAGAGAGACTAGGGTGCCGGGTTCGCCTGGCAAAGCTGGGGAAGCTCTTCTGCTGCATGGTTCTAGCCTATCTGTTTCTCTTTTACATGTTTGGCTGAGCATGACCACCTGAATGAGGAGGTAGGCTTTGGCTGTGACATAAGCTGCAAAGCTGTGAGAGCCATGGCCTCTCCTTCTAGAATGGGTCTCTTAGTTGAAGGTAGAAAATGCACTCTGGCTGCTCCATGATCCTGACTGCAGAATACATTGCTAAATCGTTTCTCCTCCTAGAGTGTGAGCTGAGTCAGAGAATGTACACACACTTCTGTTTGACTTCTTCCATTTACATAACCATGTCCCTTTTCTCCCCAGACATAGCATGTCAAACCAGGATCTCTCCATCACTGTGACAAAAGAACTAAAAGACTCAATAGAGCAAAGATTTATTTGGGTTCACTGTTTCAGAGGTCTTAGTCTATGGTGTCTTGGCCCCAATGCCACGGGTCTGTGGTAAGGAAGAACAATGGGGTAGGAGTATATGGCAGACCAAAAATGCTTACCTCACAGCAGCCAGAAAGGAGAGAAGGGGGTTGTAACAAGAGCAAAGTCTAGCCCTCAAAAGGCTGCTGAGATAGACCTGGTTCTTCTAGTTGGATCCAAGTTTCCATTGTCTCTCCATAGCCCAGCAAGCTATGAACCAATCAGTGGACTGATCCATTAATGAGTTCAAAGCCTGTAGGATCCAAGCATTTCTCAATACCATCAGTCACTGTGACTATGTTTGGGACCAACCCTTCAACACGTGGGGCCCTGGGGACATTTCAAATACTCACTGGAATGAGTTCAGTGAAGAATAAACACTCTGATGCGCACTTAGTCTTCCTGAACTCTGTCTCCCACTCAAAGGATGCAGGGACTTAAACACCACTCCCATTTTGTAGAAACAACCTAGAGGTATTTTACCTACAGTCCTCCAAGGGAATGACTATTTTAAGCCAAGTTCGTCTCTTTGGTCATTTTGTTCACCACCCAGCCCCAGCAGAGCAGATCCCATTCACTCTTTAGCGTGTTCTTGGTTATCCAGCAGATCTTGAGAAAGGGGGAAGTTCCTTGGAGCTCAAAGGTTATACAGCATCTCAGTATAATGTCCTGCTCTCTGTCCACAACTGTCCTAACACTCCCCTTCTTCCTTTAAAGCAGGGTAAGGAAGGTGAAAGGAGGCGAAGGTATATTGTTTTTTTGTTTTTTGTTTTTTTTTTTTTTTAATTTTTGTTTTTTTGCTTGAATACTTCTCCAGGGCCTTAGGCATTGGTTCAGGGGTAAAGCTCCAGCTGTGTGAGCATGAGGACTGGTGCTTAGATCTCCAGAACTCACATAAATGCTAGAAGAGCATGACAGCCTGCCTATAATCCAAGTGTGTGCAAGACAAGACAGGAGATCCTTGGGGAGCGCACACACACACACACACACACACACACACACACACACACACACGTGCACATGTGAAAGTGGAGAGATACTTTGAGGGTTGTCTTGGGAATCTTGTACTTGGGGCTTGGGGAAAGTCTATGGACTGAAAAGTGCAGGCCAGATGGACTGATGGTTTTAGCTGGTTGGTTCTTTGTTTCTCTCTCACGCCTTCCTTCCATATTGGAACATACTATGTTGCAGGGTGGCCTCATGCTTTTGGTCCTGTTTTTCCAGCCTTCCAAGTAGAGGGGTTATAAGTATATGCCACATGCCCAGTGCCAGTGGGCTTTAAACTAAGCCAATTTTTCTACCCACACCCCACACACCTCTCCTTCATTAGTGAGGATGATCTCTGTTGGCCATATGAGGGCTTTCTAACAAGCCACCCAAGCCTTCCGGTGAATAGAGAATGCTCTGGAGAGGTGTTGTGGACATTGTAAAGAGAGGAAAGCAGAAGCCCTGTGTGCCGCTGAATGGAGTTTTTCCCCCAGGAACCTCCACCAACACTAGTCACATTTGCTCAGCACCCTGCATCCCTGCATCCCTGCATCCCTGCATCCCAGCATCCCTGCAGAGACCCCGAGTCTACTGCAGACAGAAACTAAAGCCATCCAGCAGGTACCTGACACTCTTGAGTTACCCTGGGGAACTACATCAAGAAACAGCTTTGAAGACTTGTTCAAAGGTGTTGTGAGACTTTGACTACCTAGACACAAAGAGCATCTCCCCTTTAAAACAAAAGAAAACTCATGGCAAAACTCGTTTTGTTTTTTTTCAAACATAGTTTTAGGAAACTGAGCCTGACTAGCAAAGCGAAGCAGATTCACCAAAGGAAATATAGAAAAATAAATGAAACCAGGGACAGAACTTTGTGGTTTAAAGTTTTTTTTTTTTTTTTTTTCAGAGAGATTTAATTCTCTCAGTTTTTGGCAGTTTTCTCTCCATGATGGATTGATGTTTGTCACTGAGGCAGTGGTGGGAAGGAACCACAGGTTATTTGTTCCACATAAAATCCAGCCTTGTGAGACTGAAAAAATGGCCACTGAAAAGAAATCACACTACAAATCAGGATTTGATTCCTTCTCTTTTTTCCTGGTGCTGGGGGTTGAAGGCCAGAATCTCATCACTGCTACCTATCTGCTTCATCATTGACCTAGCCAACCTACTAAGAAAAAAGATGAAGTTAAATTGGAATTAGAAACTATTTAGTTTGTTCAACAGATATAATAAATATAATAACATATAGAAACTATAGGACTGAAAAATGTTCTCTGACCTCCATTCATGCATAGGCACATGTATGTATGCAAATGGATATGTGTATAATGTAATATCTATCTATATGTATTATTACATCTATGTAATATCTATACCTATCTATATGTATATACAGATTTATGAACTGAAGAATGCTCAGATACAAAATCTTCACCTCTTCTCCATTCTTGCTTCCTGAAATGTGTGTTGGCTGCATTCCCTGGGCGCATGGCCTTGTGGGCCAGTGGTTAAGTGCATTGGCCCTATGGGGTCATGTCAGTGTGTGCAGACTTGGGCAAATGATTTCAACTCTGAGTGTCAGGTGTCTGGAGGGTGAATCCCCGGGGTGTGGGGAGAAAATGGAACACGCTCCGTGGAGCACTTGGGTCTGTGCTTGGCGGCCAGCAATGCCAACAGCAGCTGTTTGCCATTATTATTCTCCTTATTGTTGCTGTAATTCAAAGTCCTGGCTCACAGGGCCCTCATCAACCAGCAAGGAGATCATCATGTGTGGTGCAGACAAGGACAGGTGTGTGGCAGCCACGGGCATATGCCAGATCAGGAACCTGAGGGAGGAAGTAACAGGCTTTGATGAGCAGGCTGTTTTCTTGTGTTCTGAGTTAGGGTTTTGTGCGTCCAGGCTGGCCCCCAACTGTCCCTGTAGCTGAAGAGCGAGCGCCTTGAATTTCTGAACCTCCTGCTTCTGCTTTCTGACTGACGGGCTTACAGGCCTGCACCACCATGCCCGGTTTATAAGGTGCTGGGAACTGAACTCAGGGCCTTGCACATGCTTGGCAAACACACGTTCAGCTGAGCTTTGTTGCTAATCCTGGCTGTGTATTTATTTTAATAATTAAAAATACTTCTTTTCCTTCTAGCTAATGGATTCTTTGACAGTGTCATACATATATATAGTATATTTTGATCATTTCCATCCCCTATTTTCTTCTCTTATCCGTTGCCCTCCTCTTCACAACTAGTTTCTTTCAACTGTCTTATCTTTTTGTGTGTGTGTGACACACTGAGTTTATTTAAGGTTGCCTGCATGAATGGAAGGAGGTCATTTACTGGAGCCTGCACAACTTCTCAGCAGCTGAAGAAAATGTCGCCCCACACCCCAGCAGCCATGAACTGTCAATAGCTCTCCAGGGAGGGGCGGAGCTTCGGGATCCCTTGCCTCATTGGCAACAGGAGGTTGATGAGCCCCCGTTCTGTGCAGATCTCATGTAGGCAACTGCAGCTGCTGTGAGCTGATGAGCACAATCAGCCTATGCTATCTGGAAGACAACGCTCTGCAGAACACCCTCCCACCTTCTGGCTCTGTGTTTGTTCAGTGCCTTCTTCTGTGACACTCACCTAACTTGTAGATGCACATTTATCCAGGAGAGGACTGTTGGTGCCATTGATGTTGCGGATATGATGGTGGAAGGGTGGCTCATAGAAAATGTGCTAAAAACAGAAAAAAAAGTTGTAAGGCAGTTTTCGATCCCAGGCCCAAGAGCAAACTCAAGAGGAGGACTATGATTAGCTCTCAAACACTATGATAAGTTTGAGAAAAATAATGACTAGAGAGTTCCCATTAGACTTGTTTGACAAGGAAGACAGTTTTGCTTCTATTAAAAGGGTATTTTGGGGCAAATGACACCAATAGTTTAAGTGGTATGCTGGTGAAACTTCAAGAGCTGGCTCTCAGGGAAGCTGGGATGAGGAAGAAGCCCTGATTTGTACCATTTACCCACACCTTAGGTACTATTCTGTTGCTGTGATAAAATATGGAGACAAAAGCAACTTAAGGGAGAGAGTGTTTATTTGGCTCACATTTCAGAGGGATACAGTCCATCATGGGAGGGGAAGACGACATCAGGCAGAGAAGGCATCACGGCAGGAACAGTGCAGTGCTCGTATCGCATCTGGACTTCGAACCTGAGAGTACACAGGCAGTGCATTAGCCCTTACTGACCTGTGTCTTCTTCCAGTGAATCTTTCCCCTAAAGTTTCTAAAACCTCCACATGTAGATGGTGACCAAGGGTTCCAACATATGTGCCTAAGGAAGACATTTCATGCTCAAACCACAAAGACCCTTTTCCATTTGGAAATGTGTCTGACATGAATGATTTAAAGCCACCATTGTGGCAACAGTTTAGATCTGGAATTTCCCCCCAAAGGCCCATGTGTTGAAGGCTTGGTTCCCAGCTTGGCGCCATTGAGAAGTGGGGTCTAGAGAAAGGCTTTAGGTTACCAGATGCAATGCTCCTGAAAAGTGCAGTGGGACTTTGCCTCTTCCTCACTTTTTTCTACCCTACTTATTTCCCACCATGATATTCCGACTCATTGACTGAAAACCTCCAAAACCATGAGCCTAAAATAAATCTTTTCTCTTAAGAAGCTGATTGTCTGAGAAATTTATTATAGTAGCATAAAAAGAATAAAGATGACCACCAACCCACATAGGGTTGAGATGCTCACACTCTCCCCTTGGAAAGGCTGTTTTAATTGGCTCCAGAATATGACTGTAGAGTAGCCAGGGGAAATAAGCCAAGATGGGTAGATAATGTGAAGTTTCAAGTTCATACAACAGGGAGCTGCATTCTTCTCAAGACAATTGCCCTCAGCTGACTCTTAACATTTGTCCCCACCTCCTGCTCTGGATAAATCCTCGATTCCATGGGGTTCTCTCCTACAATCTTGTCAGCAAATGCCACTTCTGCCATCTGTGCCTCAGACATGTCTGCTATATCTGCTGCTGTAGATTAGCATAGCAGCAACAACAACAATAATATAACATGAAATATAAAAAAAGAAGGGCTTGAGCAGAAAGAGCTGATGCATCTGTTTTTACCCTATTTCATGGAAGAGGTTGTTCTGACAGCTGACATTAGTTTCCCCATGACAGGAACAGCCACAGCAATGAAAGGTGACTCAGCCTTGGATCTCTTGGCCACTTGGATGGATAATAAGACTCAGTGTCCAGAAAACAACCTTGGGTTTTAATTTGGTTTCTCTGGGAGATCTACGTGAATAAAAATGTACTACCTCTATGTCAGAAAAAGCAAAATATCCTGTGTTTCTTCTGCTCTCACACTGTGACACTCAACACAGGAGACGTTCCATGACCCCGCCCATAAGTGAACAAGCAGGGCAAGCTGAGCAACTTCACACAATCCAGTCATGACATTGTCTACCTAGAGATGACAACGGCACACTGCAAAGATGAAGGGCTCCACCCCAGCACTCCTTACTCCACCTTCAGATGCCAGTTACAAGTCCCACGTATTTGACCTGTGCTTTCCAGTCACGTCACAGAACTCCATTAATTTCTGGAGTGGCTCCCAGAGCTTAGAGAACCATGCCTAGGATTTTGTTATAAAGGATGTTATGGAGGACACTGACAAAAGTCTAACATAGGCCAAGTGAGGAAGGAGGGGTGAGGAACCTCCAGATTCCTGTCTAAGTCTCCTCTAACAACTTCCAAGTGTTCCGCCACCTAGAAGCTCTTGGAAACTCGTGCTTTGGTGGTGTGCCTATTATCTTATTTACTTTTTGCTTTGCAGGGACTGTGTACAGATGCATGTATAACAACAGATGCATGTATCCTGTTCCTCAGCTGCAATGCACATTTTTTTGAGGCAGGGTCTCTCATTGGCCTGGAGCTCACCAAATCGGCTAGATTGGCTAGCCAGAGAGCCCCATGGATCTGCCTGGCTTTGTCTACCCAACACTGGGATTACAAGCATATGCAATTATACTTTGCCTTTTTTTTTTTTTTTAATGTAAGTTCTGGGAATCAAACTCGGGTCTCCATGCTTGTAAGGTAAGAGCTTTATTGACTGGATCACATCCCAAGCCTACCTCTTGCTTTTTTTTTTTTTTTTTTTTTGTGGTGATCTCATTGTGTAATCATGACTGAGGCATGGGCAGCCATGTTCAAATAGGAGTGGATAAAAATGATGCCATCTCCTGCTAATGGACTGGATAGGAGAACCCAGCAAGGCTCATCTGCTTCAGTATTCTTCTTGGCTTCTTTGTGCAGTATCTCTCCCTCCAGGTATGGGCAGAGCCTCTAAGGAGTGAGAATATGTATTAGAATGTTTTTTTTCTCTTTTGTAAAGACAGGATCTGATGATGTAGCCGTAGCTGCCCTGTAACTTGCTATATAGACCAGACTGATATTGAACTCACTGCTCTGGGAGTCAACTCATTCTATCAGGTCCAACTCATTTGAATATATGTAACCGAATATAAGGCAAGCACAACTTAAATTATTTTGTGTCATGGTTTCAGGGGGATCAGTTTTTCATGGCAGAGAGGATGTGGCAGAATATAGCAGAGGATATGGCACATCACAGCAGCCGGGAGGCAGAGCAGTGGCCGGGGTAGCATATATTCCTCAGAGACATGCCTAGGTATCAGAAGTAGGCATTGGTTATAGACCAACTCCTGGTTCCTGGTCCACTATTTTGTGAATAGTTCTCTGTCACACAGTCCCACTGCCATGAATTCCCTGCCACAACTGGTTAAAATCTCTCTGAAACCATAAGCCAAAACAAGCCTTTCTGTTTTAAGTTGTTGTTGTTGGGTATTTTGATCATCGCAGTGCAAAGGTAACTGGTACACACCCCCTTTGCCCATGCCGGGACAATGTAACACAGGCAGTCATTGAGCTGTTAAGCAACTTTTTCCTGTGTTGAACTAACATTCCCATTCCTCAGTGCCTCTGCCCTCCCATGACTTCTTTGGTTTCTGGAGACAAATCTGTGTTTATTCTGGAACCACGCACTTGCTTCTGTTTGAGGCGGCCCAAGTATGTATCTTTGGCTGGGAGAAGTTGTGTCAAGGGCTGAGAAGATGGCTCAGTAGGCAACATGCTTGCCACCCTGGAGTGAGTTCCCGAGTTTGAATCCCCAGAACCCATGCAAAGCTGGGCACAGTAGCATGTGTCTGTAACCCCAGTGTCCCTACTGTGAAATGGGAGGTAGAGACAGGAGACTGTCTGAGAGCTTGTGGGGCAACTAGTCTCGGGTACCAGGTGGTGGAAAAGAGGTCCTGTGGCAAACAAGGTGGGAGATGAGGATCGACACCCGAATTCGTCCTCTGATCTCCACATGCACCCCATAATATGCACCCTCCCAATAAGCACTCACCTTCACATATGCACATTGATTTAAAACAGATAGTTACATCAGCTGCTCACTTGCCTGACTACAATTGACTCCCCTCCTCTGTGTGTCCCTATTTCCCTGGGGACTGATGATCATTTGAGTTTCTTTTGGTCCCAGTTACCTTGAAAATAAGGCCGTACCGTTCTGCTTCATTTCTCTAGTGAGGTCATTAAGACAGGAAGGAAATGGGAGCTTGGTGGAAGCAGTAAAATCAGAAGCTCTCCAGCTTATAGCCAGCCTCCTCTGCTCTTCCCAGTGCCCTTTGCCTTGGACCACAGGGGATGCCTCTGTGAGCTGTTGTCAGGAATTTGGACTTCAAAAATCTAGGCTGGAGGAAAAAAAAGCAACAAGATACCTTCAAGGGCAATGGAGAGGTCTTAGCGAAGGACAGAAATAGCTTCCAAGGCAGGGGAAGGGTTGCCATCCCTGGCATGAGTGTGTTTATTGTCTTGGGTTACCTTTTAACACTGTAGATTCGATGGTAGCCTGGAGGGAAAGGCTAAAGGCTGCTGGGCTTCTGCCTGCTCCTCCTGGTGGAGAAGAGAGATGTTTGCCGAGAGAAAGGGCGTTCTGCCTTGGAAGTAGCAGGGCAGTCCTCTGCGTTGGGTACAATTATTGTCGCCTGCATTATGAAGACCCAGAGACATAAAATCTGCAGTTTTGTGGCAGCATGAAAGTCTTTAGAAAGTTTTGCTGTTGGTATTGTTGTATAAAAACCGAACAATTAGATTTATTTCCCCCTCCGCCACCAAGAGCATGAGGGAAGAAGTGCCTGCCCTTCCTCAAGCCAGAGACATGGCAAAGACTGCAGGCCAAAAGGCAGTGCTGTAAGGTGTTCAGAGTTATGGAAAAAGACACCTGCAGTCACCTGCCTTCTGGTGGCCCAAGACATTGCACGTCTGGGGCAGCTGAGACACTGACATATTAGAGTCCCCTAGAGAGACCTGTTAGGCCATGATGACATCAAAGTCCCCCTCCTGCCTGAATTCACAGACAAACGCTTACTGTGATCCGGAGGCCAGCTTGCAGCGCACCAGACAGTGCAGGGTCAACACCCCAAGCCGGGCCTGATGGACAGAGAAAGGCTCAGCTGTCTTCTGATCGCGGTTGCTTTGTGTATTCCTGGAAAAACACTGGGGTTGATTAAGCTGAGTCCACTTAAAGTGGCTAATTCTAAATATTGTTGTTGTTGTTGTTGTTGTTGTTTTTTACCATAAATAACCATTCCTCAAATCAGACTATCCTTGGCACACGGGTCTTATCAGAGACCCAGTTTTGAACATCACCTTGGGGATATGAACATGAGGAGCGGCCACTCTGCCTCTAGACCTAACTACCTGACGTGGGGTAGCTGCCCTTGTTCCTTTCCTCAGCGGCAGCTCTAAAAAGGAGGTGAAGCTGAAGGCTGACCATCCATGTCCCCCTACAGTTTAGTGATAATGCATCCTGCTGAATTCTTGAGGAGAAGGTTTATCCTCTAGTAGCCTTCAAGGCCCCAGGAAACTTATAAAAGTAAGCTTTTATAAGTTTATAAAAAGTATACTTTTTAATATATAAAAGTATATATATCTGGAGTCCATACCCATAACTCCCGCCTTCTAATCTGGCACCCAAGGATAATGCATAGCTCCTGAAAACGCTGGTGCCTGGGGCAGCAATCCTGAAGTAGTAGCCATCAGTAGCCTGCAGTCACAACCGTCCCTGTTACCTCAAGCTATGAAAAGCCATTTAAATAAGGCAGTGTTATTGGAAACCCTGATTCCATTCTCAGTGTAGAAGTATGTGAGCTGGGTTTGAAAACCACACAGCTTTCTTGTTTTGAAACTTGGGACCCACTTCTGTGCTTTCTTTTTATAGTTGTCGAGGCCTGAAGAACATTTTCTCTTGTTGGTATCTGCCACTTGGCTTTGTTAGCAATTGCTCTTCTGAATCAATTGGTCCTATTTTGACTATTAAAAAAAAAAAAAAAAAGGAATGAAAAGGGAATAAAATGAAAGACCATTAGAAGCGTGTAAAGATTGAAGGGCACTCTGCTTGCTCTTTACAGGACTGGAGCCATACATTTTACTAATGCTATCTTTAGGCTATTTCTATTTTGGACTGGAATATGTGATCCTGCTTCCAATGGACTCATTTTTAAAATCAGAGGAAAGGGTCCTGGACCACCTGGTGGATCTCTTTCCAGAAGTAGGAGAAAGATGAGACATCACTGTCTTAAAAGTCTATTGGGTGCCCAGATTTTTGACTTCTCAGTGAAGGCCTTGTGTGAGACAAACTTTAAGGGCGTGAGGTACTGGCCATGCATGCGGCAGGATCAGGGGCTGCTTAGGAAAGGAGAAGGAGTGACATACAGGAGGCCAACGGGCCCCAAAGAGTGAGCTTGTGCAACAAGGTGGGAGAGGAGGCACATGGCAGGGCCTTGTGGTTGAGGTCTCCTGAGCCATCTTCAGGAATGAAGACGCCCTCACCTCTGGAGTGGTTGGGAAGCATTAACCACTTCAAAGAAAAGGACTACTTTTGCTTCTTGATGGAGGTTTTGACTAGATTTTAGTCAAAATCTAGAAATTCATTGGAGTGATTACTTCCATCAAATATACTTCCTAATTGGAAAGAAATTTAATTTCTGTGCCCCTCTTTAGATCTAGAGTTTAGTGAAAGAGTCCACGTGTGCATGAGTGTGCAGAAGTGTGTGTGTTTATGTATTTAGGTGTCTTTGTGTGTCTGCATGACAGCACGTGCAAGTGTAAGATAAAGGTAAAGACTGACAAGAAAACATGAATCAGTTGTTGCTGTGAAAACACAGGTCTCAACTCAAACAGAGCAAGAAAATGGTTTGTTCTGGAGCCACATAGGAGTGAGCGTGACCTAGGAATGTGAATTCAGGTTGTCCCACAGGCCGTGTTTCAACGTGATAACACTGGGGAGCTCTTATGGTTATAGAACAAAGGAAAGTCATCGGCTAAGGCACCTTTGAACACACTGATGGGAATGTTGGTGACATCAGGGTTACAGCAACGTGGAGAGATCTCTGCTCTTGGACGCTGTCTGATGATGACATCCTTAGCCTCTGGGATGGTGGGAGCTGGTGGCTCATTAATCAAACATTCCTAAAAGATTTCACTTAACAGTCACAAGAATGCTAGGTCAGCCAGACAAGGCCACTACAGGGGCTGAAGACAGCCCCATATAGTTTGGCTGTGGATCTTCAACTTCCCAATTTTCTGCAATCATAAAGTTCCAGTCAATCAGGTCTGCCCCTCCCCCTGCCCCCAGGAACTTCCACTTCCCAAATGAAGCTGGTTTTCCTTTTAGGGCAGTTAGTATGGGCAAATGTACATTTATGATTTAATGTTTCAATATTTGAAAAAATATTGATTTTGTGTCATGTGTATGAATAGCTTGCCTGCCTGGATGGATGTATACCACATTCGTGCCTGTTCCTTCAGAGGTCAGAAGAGGGTGTTGGGACCTCTGGAACTGTAGATACTGATGGCTGCGAGCCACCATGTGGGAGCTGAGAACCAAACCCAGTTCCTCTGCAAGAGCATCAAGCTCTCTTAACCACTGAGCCATCTCTCCAGTCCCTGTTTCAGTATTTACTGAAAAACAAAACTGGAATTATTTAGGGTAATAACCATAGTAGCTAATATTTGTCATTACTGTAGTGCTGCCATGATTTTAACCCCTTTTCATGAATTAGCTTACTTAATGATCCTGTCCAGCCACTCAAGAAACTGCTATTTTTACCCAGTTTTCACCAAAATAAATCCCAAGAATGAAGATTGAGCAGAGAGAAGGGGGGATCGAAAGAACCTGCCCCCTGAATTCTCATAGGGACCAGAAGTATGGCTCCTACTTCAGGGGCATTTGTTAAGCAACTGTATGTGTAGGGGAGACAGGGCAAGACGCCAGTGGGAATGTTTTTTTCCGTATTCTTTCCTTTTTGGTCCCCAGCTTTCAAGAGCTGTGTAAAACCCAACTTAACCTTCTTCATGACATAAGCAAGGTGCATGCGTGGTACACGTCCTCCCCAGGACACACCCAGTCAGTAGTTAAAAACACGTGTGAACTTTGCACTGGTGTTACTAGTGTGCCCACAGAGCATGGTTAATAATATTTTTAATAGATTAGTGGTTGCTTTTAGTTTATCTAAAAATTTCTTTCACAATGACTGAAGCAATACTTGTTCATACAACACAAAGAAAATTTGCATAAACAAGATGAGGGAAACACTCATGATCCCACCATTCTGAACTATCCACTGATGTGTTAGCATCACTTAGGTTTTTTGTGTCTTCATTCCACACTATCCTGGGGTTACAAGTGTATAGCCATGCCTGGCTTTTACATGGTGCTCAGGGTTTGAACTCAGGTCATCACACTTTTGCAACAACATTCTTGCCTGCTGAGCCATCACCTCAGCTCCATTTGGAGGCCGGCTGTGTTGTGCAGGGGATTGACTAGGGCCTTACAGATACTACAGCACTTTTTTTTCTCCCCTTCCCAGAATCATTAGTTAACATTAGCTTTCGTTGGTACTGGAAAATGAGCCTCTCTTTGTACTAGATGTGAGTGATATGACCAGAAATTAAGTGATCTAAATAACTCAGCAGTTTCTGCTTCCAGAGATAGTTATCCTCAGAGAGATTTTATCGTTCTCCCTTCCACCAACACCTGCTTTCTGACTGAAGGATCACACAGCAGGGTCCACAGTGGGGAGCACACCCTGACTTTAGGTTGCTGAGATATGTACCTTGCAGTGGCCTGTGTATCTGTTTACCAGATGACAAAGATGGGCAGCTACAAAGTAGTGTTTCATCACTCACTATTTTGCATGGATGGCATTCTGGAACAGTGCTCTTCCAATGTAGAGCATGAACTTGTATGTTTCCAGACTGTTGATTTTATTATGTAACCTGAATAATTGCATCAGAGCCCCATTGCCTATACATTTGAAATGCCAACTCAAAATGGCCACTTTACAGCTTCTAGCTCTTCAACAAGGCCTAAGAAGTAGACTACGGTCACTAACAAATAATTACTTTCTTTTCTTATATCGGTCCTTACTGGCTTTAGAGTCAAGTATGGAGACATGATTTAATTATAGCCACTCATTTATGATTTAGATAGCTGCACATTTGGGACTCTCCTCCGCTTTATTTTTCTTCCTCATCATCTTCAACCTTCCTCTCCTTATATAGATACCTGTCACAATCAGTCAGACGTATGGCGCTGAACACATAGTCATCCTCTCATGATTTTACATTTTGGGGTGCAAGAGTGTGTTTGTATGTGTGTAGAAACGTGTTCACACTCATGGGAACCTCTGTTTTATTTTGAGATAGGTCCTTACTAGGCAGTGCAAGCTGGTTTAGGATTTGCTAGGATTCAACCTGTATTGCAAACTGGCCTTGAACTCATGACCATCTTCCCGGCTTATTCAGCACACCAGTTTGGGGATTGTTTTTTTCTAAGTTGTTGTAATTTCTTTATATGTTACTGTTCTATAGAAAATTCTACGGGGCTGAGGATATTGTTCTGTTAGTAAAGTGCCTTCCAAGCTGCATGAAACCCAGTCAATGTGTCATGTTTCTAAGAAGAAAGAAAACGTGTAAGATTATGGAGGTATAATTAGTGATACATTGTTTGTAGATTCCTGTCCCTACGTCACACACCCTGTGGCGTTTGTTCAATGACACACACTTGTTAACCTCTGCACTCTGGCTGCTTTTGGCCCCTGAAGGTGGCACACACACCATTGAACACTGTCATGTTGCTCTGGACAGTTGAACTTCGTGTAGACATTCTGAAGGCAGATCTAGGATTGTAACTCTTGCCTTGGTTGAAAAAGATCAAAATAACACTTATCTTAGTTGAAACCCAAGATCACGAAGCATGTACATGTTACAGCATGCCATGCGGTATTTTCATACACGTGGGGATTTTCTTGTTGTGGTTTTGAGGGTAGAAATGAGGCTTTGTGCTACCTGGCTGGTGCTCTGCCACTGAGTATGACCTGGTGTGTAATGTTTAATTCAGGTAAACATGTTTGTCTCTTGCAATGTTTGTCACTCGAACCTTTTGTGCTAGCTTTTATATTTTATTTATATTTTTAATATTCCATAGTATTGGGGATGTAATCCAGAGCTTCACACATGCTAGGCGAGGTCTCCACTACTGAGCCCCTCCCCAGGCCCTCTTGGTTAGAGGATGCAGTCCATCAAGGTGGGTGGGCAAGTCCAGGCGGCAGGGGCTTGAGACAGCTGGTGACGGGACATCCCCAGGCAGGAAGCAGAGAGTGGTGAATGTGCAATTAACAGTAAGAATCAAAGCAATAACAATTTGCTTATTAATTACTGGTTCATGGGGGAAAGGAGAGAAAGAGAAAGTTCTAGGGAACTATAGAGAACATGAACCCACAACCTATAAAGCCCGCCCCCATATTGACCCCATATTCTAAACATTCCACCTCCTTCCATTAATGCCACCCTGGGGACTATGGCTCCTTACAGGACACTTAGCCATAGCATAGTGTAATGCCAGGAGTGTGCAATACAAATCCAATTACTGTTGAAAAGCCAGTGGAGGGTGGCTAAGTCAATTGTGAAGGACGCACAGTAAGGATGGTGGCACCACTGAGCTTCAATCCAGGTCATCTTTTCTCTCAGTATGGAGGTAAGCTCCTTCCCAAGGTGTTTGATTTTAAAAGGAGCCGTTGAGTCTTGTCATATGTTAAGCATTTAGCGAAGTGAACGTGTTTGAGTTACTGGCTGAACGAAGAGTGGCTGTGAATTGTTGAGTAAGATTTATATACTCTCTGCTTAGAGACTTTCTGTCTAATAGACGGTTGAGGCTCATGGTAATCTTATAAAGCTGATGTTATTACTCTTATCTCTATTTCACACTAAAAAACTCAAACAAAACAAAACCACATACTGATGCATAGAGAAGAGAGCAAATATTTTGATAATTTTTACACTAATTCAGATTTTTAAATTAAAGGCTGCATTTTGAGATTGTTAGATTCACATGTGACTTTAAGAAATCATCTGGGGAAACTCCATGCCCTCGTTTATTGAGCTTCCCCTCCTGGAAATGTTTTGGAAAACCATTCCCTAGGGCCGGGGAGACGGCTCAGTGGTTCCAGCATCTACCAAACAAGCATAAAAACCTGAGCCCAGGTCCCAGGCACTTGTGTAAAAGCCGGGCACAGGGGCATATACCTGTTGTCCCCGTGCCGGGAGGTGGGGCCAGGCAGCCTAGGGAAATGAGCGAGAGACTATGTCTCACGGAAGAGGAAGGGGAGGTGGAGAATGGCTGAAGAATAATGTAGCTCGCCTGCACACACTCATGAGTATGCGTGTACCTACATGCCCCTGCCCCCACAGGTGATTGCGTACACACACACACACACATGAACAACACACGTCACAAGGCAAATAGAAACTGTACTGCAATATGCACCACACCAGGATACTGATGGTGGACCCCAAATCAAGGCACGGAGTCTTCCCAGAGTTCTTCATGCTGCTGTTAGCAGTGAATTCATCCCCTCCTGCTCCCATTCTCACTGATTTTCTTCCCATGTCCGTAGCCGTCACCTCAAGAACGTTATATAAAAAGACACATACCACCTTTGGGGTCATGTTTTTCTTCCAGCATTACCTGGGTATGGATCCAAGCTGTATATATCAGTGGCTCATCCTATTTTGTTGTGAAGAAGAAACCTGTGTTGAGCCTTGATATAAATAATTATAATTATTAGCATAAATCCATTGATACATTATGCTTGTCCATTTATTTATTCTCTTTTTGTTATTGTGTATTGTTCTGTGCTTTTTCTCATCATGGGGAGTCTTAGGTATGCTTTGTTAACATGTATATTTCATTGTCAATGGTAACATAAATGGCTGTCCACATTGTTGCTAGTACAAAGCGATACCATTTTCTATTCTATGACTTCGCTGAACTTATTTGTTATAAAAATATGTGTGTAGATTTCTAGACACTTTTGTATTATGTTATAAGGCTGAATCATATTAAAATCTTGGATTTTTGGTGACTCCGCTCAAGGAAAGAAAGGGTAGGCACCGCCTAGGCCAGGCTCAATGTGAGGCTTCTGTGGATATCTGTGGGGTGCTATTCTTCACTCCTGAGTGGGAGTGAAGATGTGGTGTCATGGGCGGTCTCTGTTGACATGAGGATAATGCAGTCAGGAACAGGTCTTGTTTTTGTCTTCCCACCTTGGACCTGCTATGATCCCGTGTTGGACCACCTTGGAGCGGTGATGGCTCTTTCTGAGCATCATTGGATGGGGTAACAGCGGTGCCAGTTTTGCTTTGTAGAGCTTAGCCCATTACTTGAGAATTTCTACTGCTAGGCTTCCCTTTCTTGGTACTTTGTCAAGAAAGAAAGAAAGCAGGTTTTATCACTTTTAAAAGAAATTATTTAGTTTTTGAGACAGGCTCTCATGTAGCCCAGGCAGCCTCCGACTCACTGTATAGCTGAAATGGCCTTGAACTACTGATCTTCTTGCCTTCACCTCCCAAGTGCCAGTGTAACAGGCATATACCTGCTATTCTCAGTTTTTGCAGTGCTAGGAGTTGAACCCGGGACTTTATGGAGACAAGGCAAGTACTATACCCACTGAACTGCTTGCCGTGATCTGATTTGGGGCTTTCTGGGTTTCCCATATGGTATATATGAGACAAAACCAAAATCCCAAACCATGTTGTTCCTTGGCTCCTCAGGTCCCTCATCCATTCCTTCAACGCTTCTAGCATATTCCCGTGTTTGTTTTATATACGAAATTTGGGATTTTAGTTGTACTTAGCAGGAGAAATAGAGAGAAATATACCTACCGGTGGGAAACAGGCACAGTCATCTGGACTGAACCCCCTGGTCCTTTGTGCTCTGGAAACCCCCAAGGGACAGGGAGGGTGAGGCTGCAGGCCTAATGAGGGATTTGTAGACCAAGTTGGAGTGCAGTTGGCCAGGGATGAGAAGTATGAAGAGCTACAGGAGGGAAGAGGTTTTCGTGAGTAGAGGCCGAGGAAGATGGGGGTGAGCAGCGTCTGTCTGGAAAGGCAGGGTGTGCTCCTTTTTTGGTGCTGCATTCTCAGCATGATTTTGGGCATCCTCCTGCTACTGTTACAGCTCCTCAGTGCACGTGAGTACTCATTCCATAGCAGAAACACACCGCAAACCACTCGTGTACACGCCTGTGAATGAATAGTTGGAGCATCTCCAGTTTTAAGCTGCTAACGCTTTTCACGAATGTTTGTATCTGAGTCCGTGTGAAGGCACACACCTTCTCCTCTCTTAGTCACTATCCAGGGGTAGAATTGCCAGGAGATTTGACAGCTGTGTGTCTGTTTTCCGGAGTCCACATGCTATTCTTATTCCCTCTAGTGATATTGGTAGAGAATTTTAGTTTTTCAGGAATGTTTGGTACTAACACTCTTTTAATTTTACCCATTTGAGTATATGAGGATTCTTGGCTCCTTTTGTGTGCATACACACACACCTGTGTGTGTGTGCATACATGTGCATGCTTAGCTTACTATAGTTTTTAAAACATATTTAGGTTACAAAAGAGTGCAGTGAGTTCCCACGTCCTTGCACTCCTAGCTCCTTCTATCACATCTTGCACGCAGGTGCCCCTTGTGTGAGAACTGGCGAGCCAGTGTTGTTGATACTGTTATTGAGTAAGGACCATAGTTTCCATCGTGGCACACTCTTGGTGTCCTACATTCCGTGGCTTTGAACCAATGCACAGTGATACGGTCCCAGCACTACCTACCTCACAGAGCGGCTTCACTGTTCTAAAAGTCCCCTGTTCTCTACCTGTTTTTCCCTTTTCCCTTCTCTCCTCCGTCCTCTGGTCTTCCCTTTACTGTCTCTGTGACTAAGCGTCATGGTTGGCATCGTGCCGTGGTCTTTCTAGACAGACGTCTTTCACACCCTTAACTTGCCCATGTCTGTGTGTGGAAAGCTCACTTCTCCTTAGTGTCCCGTCTGTCCCAGTGACTGTGCCATCAGTGTGTGTTTACCTACTTGGCTTTTTCGGAGAGCATCCTAGTTGCATCAAGGTTTGGGCAGTTATAAATCGAGCTTTTGTAAACATCAGTGTGTGCGTGCTTGCTAGGGACAGAGGCTGAGCTGCAGAGGGACCTCTGTTCAGTCGCTTGTTTTCTCTGAAGTAGTTTTTATCTCTCACTTATTCCTGAGCCTGGCAATTTCATCTCTCTAGAGAGCAACCCTTGGCCCCTCCCTAGGCTTACTTCAGTAGAAGACTTGAAAATCCGGCTAATCTTTGTATGTCCTGACCTAGTCCTTTGACCTTGCCCAGCCTTTACAGGTACCCATTTCTTTAGTTTCTGGGCCCCCTGGCCTCTGGGAGGCCAACCAGCCTCATTTTTATAGGCTTCCCACCATCCTACCCCTGCTCTTGAATTTTAGATTTTTTCTGGTCCCTAAAACTGGTTACATCCTGTCCATCACTTTTCCATTTTCAGTGTCGTTCCTGTCTTCCCACCCCCACTACCCCGCAGCACTTGCCCGGAAAGCCCTCTACTGCTGAGCTACATCTCCAACTCCTTCATCTATCTCCATGCCAGTCATTCTATTCTCTCTGTCTGGTCTGCCTCCGACTCATTCTCCCAAATGACATTTTCATGCTGTACCGTGATATGACTTGTTATAATTAATCACGTGTTCCCTGCTGATGGAATTTCAGTGTATTTATTTGCTGTTGCCTCTAAATCTAATATTCAGGCACACACCCTTCTCCATGTATTCTTTCATGCTGGCTTCTTTTGTATGTACAAAGATTCCCATATGTGATGTGTATGCTCTGCATATCGAAGGGATCATCAGATTAATTTATCAAAAAGCTTATTGTACTTGACACTAACCAAGACCAGAATACCTCTCGTTTTCCGGCTGAGAAGACCGGGCTCCCCGGAGGCCAGGCATGTTGATTTCTTTTAAGCAGTGCGCTTGCTCTTGCATGGTACCTTTTCAAAAGTGCCTGTTGAGAGCTGGGGCTGGGATGTTCTTACAGCCAGGTGGGAACAGAAGGGAAGCCACGGGCCCGCAGGCCTGCAATGGAACACTTCCCTCCGCTTTGTGGCAACAATGCCTTTGATTGGAGACCTCAGAAATGCCTTCTCCCCAAGAAAGAGGTGGTTGTTTCCCTGCAGAGGCTCCTCAACATCCGTGTGCTCGCTGCAGGGCCTACTTCAGAGAGTGGGGAGTGCGCCTGGCTCATCAGAGGTTTTCGTTCTTTCAGGGACAAAATGTTCCGTTCAGGAGGGCCTTTTCATGTTCAATGTGCTTTTCTTCTAGGTCACAAAGAACAGAGCCCGGGTGGGTTTCAGAGTCACTTTGACCCGTCTGTACTTGATGCTTTTACACAGACAGTTCTGATTGTGTGTTCACCTGTCACTGTGTAGGGGTGCATGTGTGCGCGTTTGGAGGTCAGAGCATAACCTTGGATGTTGTTTCTCAGGACGTCATTCACTGTTTTGGTGGTGGTGGTGGTATCTGTTTGTGTTGTTTTGGTTTTTGAGAGTGTCTCTCAGTGGCCTGGAACTTGCTGACTCAGCGAGGCTGGCTGGGCAGCGAGCCCCAGGGGTGTGCCTGCCTTCACCTCCCTGGCAGTGGGATTGCACAGCACACCACCATGCCCGGCTCTTTTATGTGGGTTCTAGGGATCAAATTCAGGTCTTTTTCTTGCCTGATTGACACTTTACCAACCAGCTCTCATGGCTTTGATTTAAGAAAGAAATCCAGCTGGAGAGATGGCTCAGAGGTTAAGAGCACTGGCTGCTCTTCCAAAGGCCCTGAGTTCAATTCCCAGCAACCACATGGTGGCTCACACCCATCTATAATGGGATCTGGTGCCCTCTGCTGGTATGCAGGCAGAACACTGTACATGTAATAAAGAAAGAAATCCATATTGTTTAGAGAATGGAAGCATGCATGTGTCTGTGGGAAGCTCTTGTCATATGACTTGATGGCAGGGCCTGAATGGAGGATATGGCCACACAGAGATGCATGCATGGAAAGGGAAATGGAGTAGACCAGGGTGTCGTCATTGGCCTACCTGGATGAGGAGGGAAGAGTGGGTGCAGCAGTCTGAAGTCCTGGGTTCAAGGCTTGGCTGGGACCTTCCTAACATTGTGCCAAGGACAGCTCAGGAGCTCTTAGGATGGCCAGCTGGAGAAGTGGACATGCTCTTGTCTGTCCTGACGCCAGGTGTTCTGGATGAAGGCCATTTGCTAAGTCAGGGTCCCCTTGGACATTCTCCCTTCAGCTGTCTTTCTGAATTTCTTCCCAGTTCAACATACATGTCACAGGTATGATTCAACGAGAGCAAAGGCCATGTATTCTCCTTTACCCCAGTGTCATCAATATTTACCACAGTACTTGTGAGTAAATGAATGAGAAAATCCAAGCCCAGAGAACTGGCTTTTTTAAAAATATTTTTTTTAACTTTTTAAATTTTAAATTTTTATTTTTTACCATCAGAGATTTAAGATGTATGGCAGCCTGTAATTTTTCTGGTAGCGGTAGCAAACTCGGTGCTAACGGCCCCTCCCTCTGTGCCAGGAACCCTGCTGACCACCTCAGATTTTATTATGCTTTCCAGTACTCTGTCAAAATGCTGGTGACAATTAGCTTATGAGGAGGAAAGGTTCATTTTGGCTGAGAACTATAGGGGTTCAGCCCGTGGTTAGTGACTCTATCTCCTCTGGGCCAGTGGTAGGCAGTGTATCATGATGGAGAGTACACAGTAGAGCTATATGTTCACCTCATGGTTGATCTGAAGCAAAGAGGGAGAGAAGGGGAACGGGGTTTCCAGTACTTACCCCAGGGGCATGCCCTCATATGTGTGGAAGATTTTCAAATAGGTCCCATTGCTTAAAGGTTCTGTCAACTTCCAACAGTGTCCTGGCTGGCCAGCAAGCCTTTAACAGAGGGAACTTTGGGGGAGGACACTTACTTAAACCATAGCAATAACACGTTCTAGGATTTCATCATTTCATATTGATCTATGTCATCCTTGCCAGCAGCTGTGAAAGGCATATCCTCTCAAGGGTCAGCTCATTGTCACCACTGAAGAAAGCCAGGCTTTGGGTCAATCATGTGTCCTGTGACTCTTAGCTGGAATTAGAACCCGTATTAGTGGCTCAGGATTTGCTCACGCTCACTACAGTTCTGTTCTGGTGCCTGCTGTTCCCATGGTCAGTTGTCTCCTCCTGTCCTCTTCCTGGGTGCCCCATGCCACGAGGTCATTGCCATCTGAGAGAAGCTTTTCCCTAATAGAGCAGATGAGTGCCACTCATGTGCAATCTGGACGCAATTTAATCAGCTGCCTCTCTTGCGTATTCCCAGAAGTTTCTTTCGCATCTCATCTTTTCCTCCCTCGGGTTTACTATGTGGAATTATCTGTCAATGTGTCAGAAATACATGCTCACTATTGATATGTTCCAAGTTCCTCAGATATACAGATTCATTTGATTCTAGAACAGCTGCAGAAGTAGGTATATTCTTCTTCTTCATTTAATAACTGAGAGGACTGAGGTCTGCAGAGGGTATGTTGCTTGCCCCACACCCCCTCTCCCAGTGTGGCTGGTAGGCCTGGGTTCAGCTCTGGGAAGTCTGGCTGAAGGCCACGCTCTTAGCCACTGTGCTCTGCTTCTGTTGCTGACTGGCAGTGCCTGCCCAGCTACGAACCTTCCTGAGCTGCACACATCCTTACTGAAGGATGTTCCCGGCCTTCCCACCGACCCCGAGTCCTCCAGAACTGAGATCTACTTACTCTGTCCAGGTTCATTTCTGGGAATTAAGTGAGCTGCTCGCACTCACAGCCCCCTCTTTCTCTCCACTAGATGACTGTGTCTTCTACACCGGCAGCTCAGTGTCAGTGAACCTTTTGCATGTGTGGCTTATTCAGGATGGAATGAGAATGATCAGCACCCATTGCCAACACACTCCACTGAGGCTGAAGAAAATAGAGTGACAGTTAAGCTGCAGTGTCACCCACTGTGTGGGCTGTTGAAAGGTCCCTCTGATCCCAGTTCTGGCCCCACATTTGTCTTGAGTCTGGAGTGAGCGGGTGTTGCCTTTGTGTTCTCACTGGGGACAGAGAATAATGCCTAATGCTCTGCGCTGGCTTCTTTCTAGGAAGGAAATGAGGGAAGGGAAAACAGAACAGCTTTCTGTGGTTTCCTTGGAATAGGTAAAATTATAAGCATTATTAGGGATACTGTAAACTTCCCTGGGACCATAAACTCTTAACTCTGTTCTGTAAAGAGCTATAGACCATTGGAGCAAAAACAAATCATTATCTGCATTTAAAAGAAATGGGATGTTTCTATTAGACACTGAGTTTTTCTAGTCTAAAACAACACAGAACAGCCATAAACCAAATATTGCCCTTGTGTTTAATTTGCTTGACTGTGATTTCTGACACTGCAGTTTTATATAACAAACTCTGTGCTTGATGCTGTGAGAACACCCTGTTCTAAGGTATTGGAATAAGTAGATTTCCATGTAAACATGAAGTCAGGTAGATGAGGGGATAGAGTGAGAGGTCTGCACAGCCACTCCTGCGCATGCTCCCCATGTCCACTCTGGAGACCGAGCGTGAGAGTGTCTCAGGAGTGAAGTGAGAAGCTTGCTGCTGTGAACGGAAGAGCTTACTGCGCGGGAGGTCTTGATGACAGCCATTACAGGCTCTTACCTCTGCTTTTGTTTCAGCCTCCACAGCATCATTCTGAAAGTGCCACCTTTTCTGAGGTACAATACTATAAAACTAGATTTCCGCATTTTCTCACAAGGCTTCACCTCTCTCCACTCAAGCCAGTGTTCCTTGGTAAGATCATCCAAAGCCAGGGACTCTGGGTACCAAAGCAGGGAACATCCATCAAGGCCCAAACAAACACTTTAAAAAATATCTTCATTGGTGTGTATTAATTATACAGAATGGTTTCATTATGACATTTTCAACATGTCTATTATGCATTTCGATTATATTCATTCGTCATTACCCTCTCTTATTCCCCTCTTACTCCTATTGATTCCCTTCCTCTTCCCAACTACTTATGCTTCTGTTTTATTTGTGTGTTTGTATGTGTACGTGAGCATCTGCATGTGTGCGTCTGTGCTTTGCTCACATGAACATGAGTGAGGGCTCTCTTATAAGAGCTATCTCTCCCTCCCTCATCAGTCGTTAACTGCCTACAAATCCTCAGGGAAAAGTGAGGACATTTGAGGCTTCTTGCCTCGTGAGGCCATATCCTTCCATGCAGAGAGTTGATGGGCCCAATCTTGTGCAGGGCTTGTATACAAGTAATCACAGTTCCTGTGAGGTCAAGAGTACAAGGGCCACATCTTCCAATATGTGGAAGACTATTCCACAACACCCGTTTCTTTCCTTTTGCTTGTACATTCTTTGCGTCCTCCTCTGTACTATTCTCTGAGCTTTGGAATCCTATTTATGGCTGAATACCAAGCAGTCATTTACTCTCATCACTAGTGTTGAGTCTCTGCATTACCTTTGCTTACTGCAAGAACTTTGTCAGGATGCTGGAGAGAAAGTTCAGTGGTTAAGAGCACTGTTACTCTTGTAGAAGACTCAGGTTCAGTTCACAGAACATTTGTGGCAACCTCACAACTGTCTGAAATTCCTGTTCCAAGCCATTGTTTGGCATGTGCAGGCACCGCATGCTTATGATACACAGAGATAATACAGGTAGGCAAAGCACATGTACACACAGAATAAAAATAAATGAGTCTTTGCCAAAAGCAAGAAGAAGTACCCTCTCTGGCCAAAGTTAAGAACTGCACTGAACTGTAGAAGTGAACAAAAATATTTAGAAGGCGATTTCATGTCTTAGCCTAAATCTATTACCTTGGTACTTGGGGCCATTTGAAACTTGGTTCCCTTACTTTGATACTTACTCTCTCTGTCAGGGGACATGTTTCTGTCTCTGAACCATGTCTCTCGTGTTTCCTACTGATCTCTCTTCCCTTTCGTTCTATACATGCCTCGTGGTTTCTTGTCTTACCCAAGTTCCACCCAGTGCGATGTACTTTGTCTCTCCTGGAAGGCTCTGGTAGTTCCTTATCTCTATCTCTCTCTGTATCTCCTGTAGTAAGAATTCTGGAATTTTGGTTTCTTTAAAAACACAGAAATATTATAAGAATGTGTTTTTGTTTTAATCCCAGGTGTGGGGCTACAGAGCTGCTTTGGAATGTCTGCAGCAGCTGATTATGACTTGCCTCTTGCTCTAGCAGAATCATAGTTTTGCCAACAGCAGATAATTTCTGCGATTGTGTGGCATTTGGAATTCTAGGAACTTTTCCATGAGTGTGTAAATGCTGGAGCCCTGACAGGCAGGATCTGTGGTCATTGGTCATTGAGGGATATTGGTTGTGATTTGTTAGTAGCCATGGTCAAAGAAGAAACAAAAGGAAAGAAATTAGCTTCAGGGATTTTCAAAATTCCTTTCTCCCCTCTATCCTTTCTTTTCTTTCTTTTCTGGGGGGTGAAACCAGAGGGATAAAAGGTGGGGGAAAAAGAACCCACAAATTGGCAAAGATCAGCTACAATCTCCCTTCTTGAATTTCCTCTTTGACCCCTTATTGCACTGCACAAGATAGGATTTTATATAGATGTTGTCCTTGGGATGAGTAGTCTTTGGAGAGGATCCCTAAGGGATAGTAGATGAAGAGGCATGACTAAGAAGTATAACAGCAGGGAGATTGATGGCAGCCCCTATTCTGTAGCAGAGAAATAACTTCTTTAATGAAGAACACAATCCTTAGGATTCCTTCTCAAGTGATGATTTGATATCAAACAAACAAATATAAACAAAGCCAAACCAAGCATAAACAAATACAATCAAGGCCAGAGTCAAGATCTCACAATCTGGTCTTCCCTGGCTAGCCTGGAATTCACTTTGTAGACCAGGATGGTCTCCAATTTGCATCTACCCTCCCATCTCTGTTTCCCAGGTCCTGGGATTATAGGTGTGTGCTATACCCAGACAATCGAGGAAATCTTAAATTTTCAAATTATTGAGCATGGCCAAAAAAATGTTAAGCCATTGTTCCTCATTTTACTGCAGCCACCATTCAGATAGGAACAATTGAAACCATGGAAATGAAATGAATAAAACAGAGCAATGGGATCAGATGGATGAAGAAAGACATTTGTCGCCATGTAAAATTTATCCAGTGGCATCAAAAACTACAAGAGCTGGGATTTTCAGTCCCTGCTGCAAACCCTTTCACACTGGAGTCACTCACCAACATTTTGTGGAATGAATGAGTGCATGGCATAAACCCTAAAGCACCATTCAATAGTTGGCTATCACCACTCTAGTCCAGCTGGTCCCAGTCCTGCTTTTCTGACTGATGGGCAGTATCACCCTCATCACTGTGGCTTCGGATTCTGTTGTAGGTTTGCCATTGGTCCGTTAACTGTATACTTAAGTTTGGCTCCTGTCCTGCTCCCAGAGCCCTCTCTGGCATGGCATTGGCTTATTTTAGGTGGGGATTAAGAAAATGTTTTATCAGAACCTGGAAATTCATGGAATAAGCTGTATCTGGGCATAAGACTAACCTCCAAAAGAGAGCAACTTTAGATTGACAGAGAAGAGCAAGAAGGCTCCTGTGGCTGGAACAGAGGATGTGAATTCATGGTCAGAACAGCTACAGGGCCAGGTCAAGCCTTGCAGACCACTGTGAGGAGACTGGGGGACATTCTCATTTTGTGAAGGAAGCCCTTGTATTTGAACCTCATGGAATCCTACTGTCAAAAAGTCAGGTTGTTATTTCCATTTTAGGGGTGAAGAAAACAAGACTCTGAAGGTTTGAGAAGCTGAATCCCAAACTTTCCAACAGCTCCCTGGGTGTTCTCTCTGTTCTACCTCCATCCTGATCTCTAACGTTGAATGCCTCCCTGTCTGTGGCTTTTCCCTTGGGAGATCCCAGGGAGCCAGTCTGTACTAAGTCACTTGTTCCTTCTCTGTAGGTATGAAGAAGCCAAGAACTATTTTCTTTCTCCTATTTTGGCATTAGTTGTCACTGGAGTGTTATATTCGGTTTTGGCCACTATCCTTAGGGAAACTGAGGAGACATCAGAGAGGTTCAGGGCTGATCAAGACAGCCATGAAAGAATGCATTAGTGACTGTCTAAGAGAAGGTCGATGAAAGTGGCGGTGAGAGGTGAGATAATGGTGATCCTCAAATAACTGAGCTTTCTGCCTGGTTCCTCCCTATCTCCTTGGTAGACAGAGCTGGGGAAGCCAGGTTCAATTGTAGTGATACAGTGGAGAGTGACTGGGTATAATGAGCTTGTTAACAGCCAGCAGCACTGCATTTCTAAGAAGGCCACTCAGGGTGGCTCTAGAAACTTGGCCCCTAAGGCTGTATAAACGTTAGTTATTCTTAGTCAAGGTTAAATAGCAATACTTGGGGTACATGACAGTTTGCTCATAAACTCTAAGAAATTATTCCTAATTGGTTGATTAAAAGGCCTAAACCTGAGCAGAGCACAGTGGGGTAGGTGTGGCCAAAGTTCGCTGGCTTTGGGACAGGAGAATCACTGGAAGAAGATAGATAGGAAGAAGAGGAAGGAAGGAGAATGCTATGATGGGTTAGAATGGAAGGAACCACGTGGACCGGGAGAAAGGATTCCAAGAATGGTGTGGAAGGAAATGTCAAGATTAAAAACAAAAACAAACAAACAAACAAACAAAAAAACATGAGCAAGTATTTATAAGATTATGGATGAAAGGTAGCCCAGATAGAAATGGTTAAGGCAGATAGGATGGGATGGAGGCTGGGAGATAATGGAAGGTAGCTTGGGAGGTAATATCTGCCATGCCCAAGGAGAAATAATGCAAATCTAAAATCTATTTTTTTTTAAAAAAAAAAAAAAGAAAATTAGTTATTCTTAAAAAAAATTAAACATTGTTTTTTTTTTCAGTGGTTGTTCTAACCTTTTATAGTCACTCAACTCCCCAAAGGCTCTTTAGCTATGACACAGCCTGTCCTTAGGCAGGGAACTCCAGATGGTTGCTTTAGGCCTCTTGGAGTACCTTTGGTGATGAGGTCAAAAGGTGGTGCACATGGCTGACATTTGAGGGTACACTGGTGTTCTAGTTTCCTTTCTATTGCTGTGATGAAACACTCTGACCAAAAATAACTTAGAAGAGAAAGGGATTGTTTCATTTTACAAGTTAAAGCTCATCACTGAGAGGTGTAAGGTCAGGAACTCGAGCAGGAACTGGCAGTAGAAACCATGAAGAGGTGCTGCTTGCAGAGTTATGCTTAATGAGCTTTCTTATATATGTCCCGGCACCACCTGCCCAGGGAAGGGCACCATGCAGTTTCCCTGGGCGCGGGTCCCTGTCTGGGCCCTTTTACAGCAATCCGCCATCAAGACAACACCCTCCGACAACATGTCCCCAGGCCAATCTGATAGGCAATTCTTTAATTGAGGTGGTCTTCTCAGGTGATTCTAGGCTGTGTCAAGTTGACAGTTAAAGATGACTAGCACAACCATATTTTCACCCACAAGAGTTTTCTATTCGTCTGTTAATAAAGACTTCCAATGCATCTTGATTGAAAGCAGTTCTTTCCACATTGTAAATAACCATGTGTCTTGGATTCCCCCTTCCTCACTTGCACCTGACTTTTCTCAAGCTGTGCAGAATGGAATGTGTGATGACTCAGCCGAGAGAAGAAAGACAAACTGACCCCTAAGAACACCATCTGCTTTGTCAGGAGACACCTCCAAATAGACAGATGTTCCCATGCTCTTTTGGCAGATGTTTTTAGCCATGTGACAGTTCCCAACTGACCATCCCACGGTTCCACCAGTCATCATTTAGGTCGTAGTTCAATGGGGACAACAAAGCACAAGGTACAAGGTTGCTCAGCTCATCGCCTTGCTCTGTATCACAGGCACCGAGGAGCTGGTGTCCCCATCCAGACTGAATGTTTGTCCCTTCTCCTCTGTCTGACTCTGTCTGCTCTGTAGATGGTCTGTGTAGCACTCCAGGATGCTCAGACCACCTTTCCTTCCCACAGAATGTCACCACAGTTCTCGACTTTCCCCAGATGCAAGTGTTTCACACTGATGTTACTAGGGTGTGGTGCAGTTTTCTTTCTATTGGTCCCCTAGCATTCACATTTCTCCGTGGCTCAGAAGCAAGTATCAGGGACCACAAAGTCAAGCACCTCATATGGTGCTGGTGTCTTAGGGGTTTTAAAGATAATTTATTTAATTTTATTTTATGTGCGTTAGTGTGAAGGTGTCAGATCCTTTGGAACTGGAGTTACAGACAGTTGTGAGCTGCCATGTGTGTGCTGGGGATTGAACCCAGGTCCTTTGGAAGAGCAGACGGTGCTCTTAATCACTGAGCCATCTCTCCAGCCCAGGGTTTTTTGATTAATTTATTTTTTATTGTTCCTGTGATAAAATTCTTTGAAAGAATCAACTAAAGGAAGAAATGGCTTATTCTAGCACAGGGCTCAAGGGTAAAGTCCATCATGACTAGAGCATCAAGGTGGCAGGATCTAGAAGCCACTGGTCCTATTACCCCCCTAGTCAGAACAAGAGAGTAACAGGTGTACGCATTTTTAGTTTGCTTTATCCATTTGATCTGATCAGGATTTCTTGCCCTGAGAATGGGTCCACTCTCAGGGAAGCTCGGTCTTTCCACATTCATTAATCAAATATCAGTCATCCTCCACACGCAAGCTTAGAGGCTAATGTAGCCTAGATAAACCATTACAGGTATGTCTAGATCTTGCCCCCTTGGTGTTTTTAGATCCTGGCAACATGATGAAACTACCATACCTGAGCATTTCAGGTCATTGTGGTGACTAGGACCCGGCCACACTGACAACATGATCAGAAGGAGATTCATTTCCCGTCTTTGCTCATCAGTTGTTTGCTCTTTACCCTCATTCATTCGCGTGTCAGGTGCCCTGTATTGCACTGCCCTGCACTGTGACATAGGATCCCACTGTGAGACAGGCAGACTGGTCTCCATGTTGATAGGATTTCCATCGGAGGATAAAGAGGCAGTGGACATGGATAGTAAATGAAAAAATTTCAGGAACAAATAAGGAGCCATGAAAGATAAGAACTAGGGTGGCGCGAGTTGAGTGGCTAGGATGGAGGAGGAAGGTTTGGGTGGCCATGGCTTATATGCTGAGAGCCCAGAATGCACCAATTTTATGACTGCTCAGGAATGGCCTGAGACTGGCTTGCAGAGGACAGTACCACTGATAGCTGCCATGTCCTGGGACTTAAGCATGGCTAGAGCAGGTGGTTGGCCACTTTCCTCTTTCTCAAGAGACTCAGCGCCCTACTAAGCTATCGGTTTTAGTAAGTAGTTTAGTAACCAGAGTCAGTTCAAAACTTTTCAGACTTTATTAGTGGTAGTAGATCAAGCATTGTCCTGGTTACTGTTCTATTGCTGTGAAGAGACCAAGACTAAGAGAAGAGAGTGTTTAATTGGGAGCTTGCTCATAGTTTCAGACAATAAGTCCATGGTCGCCATGGAAGGGAGTAAGGGAGCAGGCAGGCGTGGTGCTGGAAAGTAGCAGAGATCTCACATGATCTACAAGATGCAGGCAGAGAGACACAGAGACAGACAGAGAGAAGGAGGGGGAGAGATTGACTGACTGACTGACTGACTGACTGAATGAATGAATGAATGAATGAATGAATGAGAAAAAGCCCACCCCCAGCGACACACCTCCTCCAGTAGGGGCACACTTTCTAACATTTTTTTCTGACCAAAATAGTCCATCAGCTGGGAACCAAACATTCACGCGTGGCCTTTGGAGGCCATTCTCATTCAAACTGCCATGGGCATAAAGTTATATTTATTTAGCTGTTGTTTGTTGTTTGTATCCTTGGAGCCTATGGCAGAGCGTGGGAGATCCTGACCTCAAGGTATGCACCTGAGGACAGGTGGAAGGATGGACCCTTTTCCAGGCAAGACCAAGGGGTCTCTGCTACTCACGTCTTTCATTCTGCTTTTGAAAGTGTCAATAGAGAATGAAAACGAGCCCTGAATATTTTTCTTGGTAAAAAATGACTTTATTTTTGGTGCTAAACCTAAGTTGAGAATGGGAGCAATGAACTGTAGAATTAAACGAGGCATCTTATCTCATAATGATTAATTCTATTCTATTTTCCCATCTAAAACACACACTAACTGATAAAACCCAGAGGTTCTTTTTTGTACATTTAAGTGATACTCCAGAGAATATTTCATTAGTGACAGCTCACTACTTAAAGTGCATATTTCAGTAACGGGCTGCAACTCCCTAGATGTCTAAGAGAACCAAGAATTCTAAACCTGCTTTGCTCTACAAGCTTCTTGGTGGACAGTTTAACCGTTTTCCAAACCAGCCTTGGGAATCTAACCTCTTGATTGTGGTAATGGGTGTATAATGTAATGTTTCCTGTTAACTCTGTTTGAGCATCTCTGTGACAGTAAGTCATTGTTGAATGACCCTCAGCCCATCATCCATCCACAGAAATGGCTTTTCTCTTTCTTAGCTCTCAGAGTTTTTTGTAGCTTCTTGTGCTAATAGATATGTCTAGTGTCACTAGACAAGACAGTTCTTGGTTTCAGTTTTCGAATGGCAGCTGGTTTAATTTCCATCAGAACTCTATAAGGGGATGTGACTGTGTGCGCACATGAGTGCGTTGCACAAGCACACGCTTATCATAAAAATGTGTATCTACCGGGAAGAGCATAGACCAAGTGGGACTAAATAACAGCTTTCAAGTGTTATAGCAAACACATGGTGGAATGGGAATTCAAACCCATGTCTCTCTGAACCAAATGTCTTTTCTGTGACAGTGCCGATTTTCCAGTTAGAATGTTGAGGGAGTCTGGTTCTGGCATTGTGCCTCATGGCAGGTAGCTATTTTCAGCACAGATTAGCCTAGTGTTAATGTTTTTCTCAGCATGCCAACCATGTTTCCTTTGAACGAACACACACACACACACACACACACACACACACACACACACATATATATATTTTCTCCATAAATTTGAGGAGCCACTGAACTAGGCACCTGTAAAAGCCACAGAAAATTAGAAGTATTCTTTTTGTTTTAAATTTTTTTATGGCGCTAGGATAGAACCCAGGGCCTTGTACATGGTAGACCGTCACTCTGCCTGTGAGGTTCTTCCTCCTTTGATTTGAATGAGGATTTGCTCATCATGTGATTATCCCATAAACGTTGCCGTTGATAATCATTGGGTCTGGTAAGACTGTCTTAGTTAGGGTTCTATTGCTGTGGAGAGACGCCATGACCAAGGCATGTCATTGAGGGCTTGCTTACATTTCAGAGACGTAGTTCATTATCATGATGGTGGGAGGATGACAGTCTAGAGCAATGAGGAAGTCACTGGGGCAAGAACTTGGGGGAACTGATTACATCACACTCACAATCAGAAACAGGGAGCAATGAACACAGTCCAGGATCCCCTGCCTAGGGAATGGTACCACTCCCAATGGGAGGGTCTTTCTACCTCAGTTAATGTAATCACGATGACCCCCAGAGGCATTCTCAGAGACCCATTTCCCCATTGATTCTAGGACATGTCAGGTTGACAATTACCACTAAATATCACAATGAAGAAGTGGATCTGTGATCACAGAAAAAGGCACCCAGGTCTTTGATGCCAAACACCTGAACATCTGATCCTTTCCCTTCTTGGTCTCAGTTTTGGCTAGGTATATGTGGAAATGCCAGCACCAGAAAATGCCCAAAGAAAGGTCCTGTTGCTCTAGAACATGCTTATGTCAAGGTGCATAGAAGCATAAATGCATCAGTAATCCTTTGGGAAGAGACACCCAGTTAACACAGTAAAGAGCTATCAGCTAAGCCTCTGAACTCCCTTAGTCCTTGAGCTACTATATCAGGCTCCGCATGGGAACACCAGCCATATGGCAGCAGAGGGAAAGAAACACGTTCTCTCGTCTGACATGCAAATAAGAGGAAGGCTACTGCAAAGACACATGCTGGCTTTTAATATTAGAGAGGGAGAAGGCCTATCCAGCCCAGTGGCGTCATCTAATCCCTTGATGTGCGCCTCCAGCCACCAGAGACAACAAGATGGCGGCGGCAAAGGGAGGGTGCTTCAGAGACGTTCAGTGCGAGAGGGGCTTCTGGAAATGAAGGGTGTGTGCTAGGTTAGGAGGAGGCCTTCTCCTCACCCCTGTCCCTTCCTACCCACTTTTGGAACATATCGCTCATTGACTAGAAATACACTGAAAAGGACTAGATGTGGGGAAAGGCCAAGCTCCTGGAAGACGTTTCCAATTGTTTCTCATGTGTGCATGCAAAGATTTTTCCTTCTTGGCTCTTCCCAGTTATTTGAATGCTCCATCACTGCCTTCTTCTCAAGGTGAATATTCCTGTCTAGCTGTTCTTCACAGTCTAGCTCTTGATTTTGGTTTTACCTATCCATAGTCATAGCCACATCCATATTGACCCATTGTCCTCCTTGGTTCCTCATCTCCTTACAGTCCAACAACTCCAAATCCCGAAATTCCTACCTCAGGCCTTTTGCTATGATTAATCTTTCTGCTGTTTGAAGTGTGTGTGTGTGGGGGGGGGGGTGGTATGCGGTGTGTCTTTGTTTCCTATCCCTGCCTCCCTTTTCTTGGATAAATCCTATTTATCCTTTATTTTTATCAGAAAGTCTTTCCCAAGCCCACTAATTTGTCTTAATGTTGCGATCACGCAAGAAGCAGCCAGCAGGCCGACATCTCTGTAGACAGTCCGGTTCTCATTATTTCACGAGCTGGAGCTCACTGCATGTTTACTGAAGGAGTGGGCGACCCAGCTCACATCGGCTGTGTGTCTTCCCTGCCTACCCCACGTTCCATACCATCTGATCTATAAATGTAGAAAACGGTGGGAGGCAGGGAAGTGAGACTGGCTGCACCGTTCCCCTGTGGAGGAGAAAGGCGTCCACCCACCTTTCTCTCCCTCCTCGTCCCTGTGACAGTCTAGAATGTTCCTGCCTCGCTGCTGTCTCTTCCCACCCCGCAACACTACTTCATACGGGGCAGGTGCGTAGAGGATTAACACTTCACTCCCTCCGGGGCGTGGATAGGCTCCTGTTTGTGGAAGGTCTAAATGAGTCTCTTCAGGGGCTCCGGCAAAGAGGACATTTACCACGTGACAGACAAAGCCTTGTTTTGCTTACTTCCCTTTGCAAATAAGGAGAACGAGCTTCTCCGGGTTGTGTGTGTGTGTGTGTGTGTGTTGTATGTATGTGCATGTGTAGTATGTGTGTGAGTGTACATGTGTACGTGCTTGTGTGTATTCTGTGTGCACGTGTACTCGTGTGCATCTGTGTGTGTAGTGTGTGCATGTGTGTGTTGTGTATGTATGTGTCTGCACGTGTATGTGTGGGTGGTATGTGTATATGCGTGTGTGTAGTAGGTATGTTTGTAGTGTACATGTGAATATGCTTGAGTGTGTTCTGTGTACATGTATACTCATGTGCATCTATGTGTGTGCAGTGTGTACATGTAGATATATGTGTATGGTTCGTATGTACATGTTTATGAGTGTGTACATGTGTGTGCAGTATGTATGTATGTGTATATGTGTGTGTGCATACGTATGTGCTTGTGTACTTGTGTGTGCATGTGTACTCATATGTATCTCTATGTGTGTGTGTAGTGTGCGCCTGTGTGTGTGAATGTGTATGTATGTGCATGGTATGTATGACGCGTGTATGTGTGTGTGCATGTGTGTCTATATGTGGGGTGTCTGTGTCTGTGTCTGTGTGTGTATGTTTGACCCCCAGAGGCATAAAAGGCTTTAAGTACACTCTGGCCCTGCTCTGAGGATTTATCAGTAGCATTTTCAGCTGCATTCCCTTTAGGACACAATCATGTGAAAACTTGTCTTAAGGGAGAGCTAATGTTTATTTACTTTATAATTAACATTTGTTTGGCTTTTTGTGTGTGGGGTGTCCATCTGTTTATTATTTGTTTAGTTGCTTTGATTTGCATACCATTGTGTTAATTACCACATAATTTAAGCCCTTAAGTATTTCTCATGATAATGTTCTTGGAAAAGGGTTTCTGTTTAACCGTGGGATGACAAGAGAGCGTCTCTTTCTTATTTGGAGTTTCTGCCTCTAGCTCCTGCAGTTGAGTTCGGGCATCTGGACATCTAACTTTTTCAGACATCTCTTGGGCTCTGCTTGTACAACTAGTGCTTTTGAAAGCACTAGAACCTCGAACTCTGACTTTAGTGAGCGTGAGTAACCTGTGATGGGGTGTTCGCAGAGTCTCCTGTGCATGACAGGTGTCTGTGTTTCTATTCTGTGAAAGAACTCCTTCCCTTGCTGGCACGGGTCTATGTTCCTAGCATGACTCCTCGAGAACTCTTCTCAACACCTTCCCAGTGAACAGGCTAAGGGGTTGCCTCTACCCCTTCTGGTTAGATGGGCTCTGAGTTACAAAGTTTGCCAGCAGAGAGGCGACTGATAAGTGGACCACAAAACCGCCAGCCATGGTACCCAGCAGCTTCGTGTTGTTGGCCCCCAGCCATGAGGGATAGTGATGCCCTCCTCACAGGTAGGCCCTCCGTGAGCTAGCTCAATGCTCTCAGTTTATGTCTACTCAAGTGTCTCCAGTAGAGCTGAGTCTCATTGGGGGATATTTTAAGCCTGTTGGATGAATAACAGCTATACAATTTCAGAAGCAAGTGGTACTTTATTTTCTCAGTGGCAAGAAACCTTGAGGGAAAAAACTCTCGGCACATAAGAACTTTTCCGTCACAGACTGTGACCAGGCAAACATTTGCATCTTCCTATACTTGGTGAGAAGAACATTTTATACATGCTACACATTCTCAAAGACTGTTCCCGATATCCAGTCATCAGTGGCTGGGCCGTGTGCCACACTGTAATCAAGTTTGTTCCAAGTGTCAGACCTTGGCTTTTCTACACGTACCACAAGATTGCAAGTCTCTTCACTCAGCTGCTCATGGAAGGTGGGAAATTCTTCCCTTCCCATTGGTTATGAGTAATGCTGTGGCGATAACCACAGATAACCTTTGGGTGATGAAAGAATTTTTTTGTGAGCGGTAGCTGTCAGTTACACTGGCTTGCTGTGTAGCCCAGTCTGGCCTCAAACTCTCGATCAATCCTTCTGGGTTTAGCCTTTTGAGTGCTGAGGTTGCCAGTGCTCACTACCTTACGTGTATTCCTTCCAATTCAGATTTATTTATTTGTTTGTTTGTTTGTTTGTTTGTTTATTTATTTATTTAAATTTTAGTGTGAGGACTCACACGTGAAAGTCAGCTAAGTGCACTGCCATTAAGATCTAGCCATAGCCCCTTACAGTATTTATAAATAGCTTAAATGTGCTTCATAAACAGAGATTGCTCATAAGTCGAGGCATTCAAATCTGTGATGCTAAGGAGTAAATCGGTTCTGGTTAAACATATGGAAGAGATGAGGGTGGGGCCTTAAGAAAAGGAAATGGAGCACTCAGGGTCACAAGGGGTTGGGATAAAAGGTCATGTTTTGCTTACCTTAGCATGCTATCAAGATATGCTACTTGCTACATCATTTTGACAGAGGTGGGACCCAAGAACCTATATCTGTCTTTTCTGTCCTGGGCATTAGACTGTATCTTATCAAAGCCAGAGAAGTGTGTCATTTCTTCCATTCACAGGACCCAGCACAGGAGATGTCTTTAATAAATGGTTCTGGAATGAGTTAATGTTTATCCTTGTAGATGCCATAGAAAAATAGAAACTAAATAATACCACAGTAAAATGGCTACCTGTTTAGCTAAACCATCATAGCCAACGGCTCTGGTATAATGAACCAGCACAAAGTTGAAAGGAAATCCTAAGGCTTTTCTGCAAGCTAGCTCAGAACGTACTCTTTCCAATATGGAAAGAAAATAGGCTGGATAAAGACATGAAAGGCCTGCTTATTGAATTTACATATCGCCAGAAGCTAGATCCAAAATCAACTAAGCAGGGCCCATAGAGGCTCACAGAGACTGAATCAACAATCAGGGGCCTGGACAGGTCTGGCCTAGGCCCTCTGCATATATGTTTTGGTTGTGTGGCTTGGTGTTCTTGTGAGACCACTAACGGTGGGAGTGGGGGCCATCTCTGACTCTTTTGCCTGCTTTTGGAACCCCTTTCCTCCTACTGGGTTGCCTTATCCAGCATTCAGGGGAAGAACTGGGAGGTGACAAGGGAGGAGAAAACTGGTTGGAATGTGATATATAAGAGAAGAATGAAAGAAGAGGAGGAGAAGGAAGAGGAAAGTGTGCTGGCAAGCATGAGAACTTGAGTTTGAATTCCCTCTTCTGGCCTCCACATGTGTATTTATGGACACATTCGTAAGTACAAGTGCAGGTGTGTGAATACATGTCAGTACACACACACACACACACACACACACACACACACACACACACACACAGTAATTTTGGTGGAATGAATACCATAACTTTTTTTTTTAATAACTGTTAGACATTAGCTGCTTTATTTTTCTGACCAAAGTGTTCGTTCTTTTTTTTTTTTTTTTCTTTTTTTTGCACATCTGTGGCTATTTGTATTCTCTTGGTTGTCGGAGGCCATGTAGGCTCCAAACCTGTTTTCCGTCCCTCTGGGCCTACCTGAACAAACAGAACAGAGTAGAATTAACCTTGTGTTTCAACTTTTTTTTTTTTTTTAAAGACAGTAAGTTTGAGTGAGAGTGAAAGTATGGCTAGGAGGCAAAACCTAAAGTTTCTAACAAATGAGCAAGCCTTTGACATCAAAATCCACTTCTTTTTCTTTTTGTGAGAAATCAGATTATTCGGTGTTTTAATGTGTCACTAAAATGAGTATTTCTTTATTTCCTTACTAAGACTGGGGTCTGGAAACTGGAAACGTCCATCATTTTTCTCCTCCCAGGTTGGCTTGTCTTGGCTGTGTTTTGGCCCTGCCTGCCTGCCTGCTGCCTGCTTACCTAGCCCTTTCCAGTTTCCCTCCAGACTTCCTACTGAGCTGAAGTTCCTGGGTTTTTGTCAGCCTTGGCTGTGGAACTGACAGGCTGTAGTGGCCTCAAATAGATGCGGCATTCCTGAGTTTCTGAGGGGGCTTCTAGCCTTTCCTTCTGAATTATACATTTTCCTCATCGCAGTGTGTGCTCCAGCTCTGGTCTTTTGTGGCTTCGCAGAGAAAACGTCTTTTGACATTATTTTTTCATAAGTCATTGCAGTTAATATTAATTTCACATTAATATTCCTGCGGGGCTACATGAGAAAGGCTACTTCCTGAAGGAAGCGGAGATTGGTGTCAGTAACTCACATAGACATTTCTTAGGTTAGGAATAGAGTTTTTTTTTAAACTGTATTGTTATTTTGTGTGTTGAGAGGTCACATGTGTGACTCTATATGGCGTGTGTATGAGGTTAAGAGGACAGTTTCTGTGTGGTTCATTTTCTGTTTTTCCTTCCATCACTGTATGGATTCTGGAAATCTCACTCAGGTCATCAGACCTGCAAACCTTTGAGTCACTCCCTGGCCCAGCAATGGATTTCTAACACTTAGGAACCTCAGTAAAAATGGAAGGCTTGATAACCTTCCAGAGTCCATGACTTCCCCACCCCCACCCCAAACAGCTGTTACTTTCTTTTCTCTTTTTTTTCACAATTTATTCATTATCCATCCTAATTGAAGTCCCCTCCCTCAACTCCTCCCAGTCTTACCCTCCCTACCTCTTCCTCCCATCCTGTTCCCCTAGTCCACTGAAAGGGGGAGTTCTCCTGTGCCATCTGCCCATAGCTTATCAAGTCTCATCAGGACTACCTGGATCCTCTTCCTCTGTAGCCTGGTAGGGCTGAATCGCCAGGGGCAAGGGATCAGAGAGCAGGCAACCAAGTTCATGACAGAGGCAGCCCCTGCTTCCTCTACTCGAGAACCCCCATGGAGACTGAGCTGCCATTCAGCTACATCTGAGCAGGGGGTCTAGGTCCTCTCCATGCATGGTTCTTGGTTGGTGCATCAGTCCCCCTGGGCTCAGGTTTTTTAAGCTTTGTTAGTCTCCTTGTGGTGCCCCTGTTCCTCCATGTCTTTCTATCCCCACCTTCTTCCAGAAGACTCCCTGCACTCTGCCCAAAGTTTGGCTGTGAGTCTCAGCATCTGCTTTGATCTCCTGTTGGGTGGAGCCTTTCAGAGGACCCTCTATAGTAGGCTCCCAGCCTGTTCCACCACTTCTGGTGTCTATCCTGTTTGCCATTCTGAATGAGATTTAAGCCTCATCCCTAGGGTCCTCCTTGTTGTTTAGCTGCTGTCATTTTCATAGCATCTAATCTATACCATTTGCTTCGAGTCTTGTTCATACCTGCCCCTGCTTGCCTTGCTCTTTTTAAGTGGCTGAACATTTTCATGAAGTATATAAGGTACAGTTAACATCCCCCAAACTCTTTGTTCAACTAACCAGCCATTTATCTGTCACTACTTTTAGTCAAGCAATGACATTCATTACTGAGCTGCCACTTGTAATTTTGTTTTTAAACTCAGATATGAAAGAACACTTTGTTGTTTATACACACAGAACAACAGTGAAGAATTTTAAACCTCTTCCCTAGTTACACTACCGTGTCTGGTAGGATGTATTTGACCGTAGGCAATAAGACTCCCAATAGCTTGAACAATAAGTAAGGTTCGGTGTTTGTTGTGTATCATTGCTCAGATGTGTGGTTTGACTGAATGAAACAATGTTGCTGTCGAGACCTTGGCTTGTGTCGTTTGGTCTCTGCTCGCCATAGCTTCTTTCCATAGTTGGTTCCTTTGTGTGGTCACAAGATGGCTGCCAGTGACTTCTATAGCACTCACTTGCTTATTTGAGGCCTGAACCTAATACCCAAATCCCAGCCAGGAAGGGAAACAGCTCTCCTTCGTAGCACTAAATGTAGGTCGGTGTTGTGATCTTTCGATGGAAAAATGGAAAGAAAGGGGGTCGGCTGGTTAGTGGAATCACCTTGTATCCATCATCTTAAAATGCTAAGAAACAGAAGTTAAGCAAGGAAATGTTAATCTCTCTAGTTTCATCATGAAGCTGTTTTACTTAAATCCTTTTTAGATACAAGAATTCTCATACATAATCTATTTTTATATAAAAAAACATCATTAAGTAGAAGCTTTTATTCAGTATCTTCCACTAACAGAGAAGGAACTCCCACGGGAAGATTTAGTTTAATTGTTTTGTAATTTTTAAATTTTTTATATGAGTGTTTTGCCTGCATGCATGTCTGTGTAGCACATGCGTGCCCGGTGACCACAGATGTCAAAAGAGGTTATCAGATCCCCATGAAACTAGATTTACAGGCAATTTTGAGATGTCAGATAGGTGCTGGGAACCAAACCCAAGGTCTTCTGAAAGAGGAAGAAGTGCTTTTAACCTCTGAGCCATATCTCCAGCCTCAGAAAGGATTACTTTAAAAAAATTCTGTCCATCTTCTTATGTAGAAACTGAACAAAATCTCAAGGCTTTGGATGGGAGGTGATTACAGAAATCAAGTATTCTTATAATTGATTCTAAAGGATTATTCCCTCTAATTTTCTCCTTAAAATTAGAAGTATAATTTCCTGAAATACCAGTGAACAGCTTGAAAGTGACTTTGTTTAATGGTCTATACATTCTCTGCCTGATGCATATCCCTAATCTGACCACAGTTAAAAGTAAAATAGGAATTTGAGAAATTCTTTTATGTAACTTATATTGCCATAAGAGTTCAGAAATAGCAAAGTTCCTTTGTCTGGAAAAATGTACCTCTCTTATAGAAACAGAGAAATGCATCCATAATTTCTTTGCAGCATCTCAGAGCCATTAACACTGTAGAAAATGGTGCACCCAGAGAAAGAGCAAATTGTGGGTCTGAATATAGTTATGTCATATAGCTAATCGTGAGAGCATGGGCAGGTTGTCTGCCCCTTGAACCTCAGTGTTTTTTTTTTTTTAAAAAATAGTTTTTTTAAAAAAAGTAATAGTTTCCTTCCCTAATTTTCAGATTTTAAAATTAAATATTGAAAGGAAATATTGATTAGCTTTGTGTCTCACAAAGCTAATATTAATAACATCAGTTATTAATATTACAAAAACAAACAAAACAACAAAAACAGAACTGAACAAGTAAAGGTGCAGAACCTGACTGCATTGAAAGGTGCTATCCTATTACTTCAAAAGTGCCATTTAGTTGGATTGTCAGATTCTGTGGTTTTTAAAAAATACAGCAATGTACTACGTGCCTGTTTCTTAGAAAGTGTGCATAATAGGTAAAAATGTGGCTAGGTGTGATGGCACACACCTTTAATCACAACAGTCGGTATGCAGAGACAGGCTGATGTCTGTGAATCTGAGGCCAGCATAGTCATAGTGAGTTCTAGGTCAGTGAGATCTAGTGAGATCTGTTTCAGATAGATAGATAGATAGATAGATAGATAGATAGATAGATAGATAGATAGATAGATAGATAGATAGATATGATAGCTATAGATTATAAGATAGATATAGAAGATAGATGTAAATGATAGATAGAGAGATACAGATGATAGATAGATATAGGTGACAGAAAATATAGATAGATGGATAGATACTTAGATAAACTATATATACATCTGTATATGTAACTTTATGTGTAAAGGGAGGGAGGTTGGCTTTTACTTAGGCATGAATTACTTTGTGTTCCAGAGTGTTCCATTCTTAGACCTGGGCCAAAGGACACCTGCTTTAAGGCATTCTGTCCTGGCTTTGTACTGCTGTGTTCTTTCTGTGGAGTAGGTACTCTGTGGTTTGGAGACACAGATCAAGAGGACCTTCCTACTCAGTACTTGTCCCCTTCTTTGGCTACAGAAATTGTTCTTTTGTGACTTCCAGTGAACATCTAATGGGCCTATGGGATTCTGTCTGGGTCCTTCCTCCAGGGAGTTGGCAGTACCGTGGACATCTGAAGCCTGAGGCATGTGTGTATGCAGCGTGTGGATAGCGTGAAGAACAGGCCAACGTTCTGGACACCCAGGAAAAAGATGGGACATTAGCTGAGCTGCCTGTGGTGGTTCACACCCATGAGCACCCTGCTAGGGAGGCTGAGCAGACAGGGCTAGGAGCTGCAGGCTACAGCCAGACCCCTGAGTCCCTGCTGAATTGGCTGAGCCCACTGCCCAAACCACAATCTGGTAAGGATTCTGCACGCATATCTTAGTTGATGGTTCCTTGTTTTGATTTTATTTACTAGAAAGCTGTTTGCTGGGCGTTGGGCTTTGTAATATATCAGAAGTAGAAGACATGACCAGCAGGTGCAAGGCTCAGGGCTCAATACCCAGCGTTGACAAAAAAAAAAGGGGGGGGGGGAAGGGGACTTGTTTCTTCATGGCAAATAAAGAACTTATAGTCTAAGCCCTTCTGTCACCATGACCAGCTGAGTGCTGCTGGTTTTCCCATCTGAATGGAGGCTGCCTTGATTAGGTCCCCAGAGGTACCTAACCATTTGAGTTCCCAGGGCCTCAAGCTACATGAATCCCACATTCCACCTGTCTGGGTGTTTCAGAAGGCTTGTCTAAGAGCTGGAAGTGTGCAGAACTCTGCAGCGACACCCTACATCTCCCTGCTCCTGCGGCTTTGCTGTCCCCTCTGCCAACGGTGTTCCATGTTACTCTGCTTAAGCTCCAAAGATCCTTTTTCTTTCTAAACATAAATGAGGAGTTAGTTCTGACCAGAAGACATTTTTTTTAAAAATATTGGTTGTTTCTTAAAGCTTGTTCTTTGCCGAGTTTCAATCAAATGCCTCTACATCCATTGCTTTGGTCTTAACACAGAGCAACTCCCAGGCTCCAAGCCAGTGAATGTCAAGCAAAGAGAGAACCAGTTCTCCTGTTTCTGGAAAGAGGAGAGGGCTGGGTAATGAATGAACAGAGGCGATGTCCTAGAGGAGCCCTTGGCGGCTTCTGGTTGATGAGAGCATCCTTGCACTGTCAGAATTCCTCTCGAGTGGGTGGCACATTTCTGTTCAAAGTGTTGGATGTTGGGGCTGGACTGAGAGCACGGTTGTGCCGATCTTGCTGTGTAAACGTGAGGACCTGAGTCCACGCTGCAGAACCCACCCATGCAAAAAAGCCAGGCATGGTGGAGCATGCTTGTAATCCCAGCACTGGGGGCGTTGAGATCCCTGGGGCTCAGTAGCCAGTCAGCCTAGCCTATTTGGCGAGTTTAATGCCAGCGAGAGACCTTGCTTCAAAACAGAAGGTGGAGAGCAACTGAGAAAGATACTTAAAGTTGATCTCTGGCCTCCACATACATGTGGACCTGGCCATCCCCTCCCCACACAATCACATGCAAGCTCATGTGTGTGGACACACATATACACACACACACAAAGGCATACATACGTGCACTCACACATGTGCTTGATGTTGGTGAAGGTAAGGAGGTCTTCATGACATATAGCGTGTGTTTCCTGAAGACAGTCACAAGCACCCAGGCGGTGACATTAGATACATGAGTACTCTGAAGAAAGAAAGCCCAGATAATGACAGGCAGCCATTCTTTCTCCCCCTCTGCTTTTCCTCTAGAGGGAGGGAAATGCTGGCGAAGAGCTGTGAGCTGACGATGCTTCACAGGGCTTCTGATCTCGCCATCGTTGCCTGCTCAGGGCGTGTGAGTCAGCCTTGTTCTCCAAGGAAATCTAGATATTTACACTACAGTCCATTTGACTTTCCCCACTTGCTCGTGATGAAAGAGGACCGTGTAAATGAACGGTCTGCTGGGAAATTAAAAGTGGAGTGGAGTAAAATTTCACGGTCCGAGGCACACCACGGGTGGGAGAGAGCAGGTCGGGACTCCAAGTGCGGCATTCAGGGATCTCTCTCATGTGGCCCAATTAGATCTTCCCGGGTCAGAAACCCTATGCTTGCCTCTCTATGAGAGCTGGAAGTTTGACTCCTGCATATTGCTTTTCAGTTCTTTAACTTACAACCTGGGGGTAAAACTAGCAGTCAACCTCTTACAATGTGACACCTACCCTTGGAGTAGGCTGCCATCTTTCTGGAGCTTTTCCTGCTTCCGCCACGCCACGTGCACACCCCCATTGCCTGCTCCCTTCCATTCCCTTCCCAAGCCTCTTCCCTTCTCTCTGTGCCAGCTCACTGGCCCAGAACACGGGACTCCTGGGGTACAGAGGAAGACACTGAGCCATACTGTCCCTGGCTGTGCTTCCGTGATCCCACACTGTCCTGTGATATTTACATAAACCTCTGTGTTTCTGAACTGGCCCGGGAGCCCTTTCCATCGTGTTCCTCATCTTTCCAACTTCACTGCTCAGTCCCGTGGCTGGCACTCCTCTATCGCTGTTTTGGTACTTTAGGAAGCTTGGGTCTGTGGGTCTTACGCGCTTTCCACACATTGCATGCTGGGACGCTGCTCCAGGCGGTGACCTTTGAGAGGGAGATGGTGACAGTCACAGGTCTGTCTCCCTGCCCACCTGCTCCAGTCGGAAGCACAAACAGGAAATCCCTGCACCCTCATCCCTCTTCCCCTGTGACGCGTGACATCGAGTGTTATCTCGGGAAGCACGGCTCCTCTGGGCATAGTCACTCAGTAAATATTTGTCTCCAGTTGTGAACACCACAAGCAGTGCCATCTCTTTCCCCAAGAATAAGTAGAAAGAAAAAAAAAGATAAACAGGAGAAAACAAGACGAGAAGGGCACTAGATGGTCTCTTTACCTCCACATCCTCAGAACAGATCCCCAAACTGCCAGTCTTGAGAGTCTGATTTTCTTTTCCCTTAAGTGTCTTGAATGAACCATCTCTCCACTTTGAGTCCTCCACTGGTTCCTGAGAAGTCAGTGAAACAGTGATCATCAGAGGTGACCTGGTTTTTCTAAGGCTCTTGGAATATGTACCCCTCAAATATTCTTTGAGTTCTTTCCTGCAGTGGAGTAAGCACTGGCGGCCATTTACCCATCCCAGCCTCTGTGTGAATTTGCCTGATGGGAAATTTCCATATGTGTTTATGTGTATGTTTATGGGCGTTGGCATCTCCTCGCCTCTTCCCTGTCCCCATAGTTGTGTCGTTGGCTTCTTGCTGTTATTAAAAATTATGGTTGGGTTTTAAAGAAATCCTAAATAAGCTGGAAAATTTAAGTGTATAGTCTATAGTTAGAGACAAATCTCTCTCTCTTTCTCTCTCTGTGTGTGTACATATGCGCACACATGTGGTTGGAAGTCAGAGGTTAACATTACATGTCATCACTCTATTGCTCTCCAGGTTATTTTTTGAGGCAGAATCTCTCTCTGAACTTGGAGCTCACTGGTTCAGCTAGCCTGGCGGGCCATGAGCTCTGAGAATCCATCTGTCTCCACTTCCCTGACTACGAGTGCCATACTGCCCAGGTTTGACACAGGTCCTGGAGACCTGAACTCAGGCCCTTGTGCTTGCATGGCAAGCACTTTATGCAGTGATGCCAGTGAAAGCCATCTCCCTAGTCCCAAAGATAACTTTTTGGGCATGAGGGTGGGACCTGCCTTTGTGTTGAAGCATATCAGTAATAACTGTTTTCACAAGGTAGAGTGGAGCAGACAGTGTTTTTTATTGAATTTCTGAATTGTTTATATCAAACCTGTGCCCTCCCCCTCTACTTTTTATTTTGTTTTTCTTCTTTTCAGTTTTTAGTAGTGGATTGTTTTTTTGTTTGTGGAGCTGGAATTCAAGCCCAGAAACTAAGCAAACACTCTATAGATCCCTGAAAGCAGAACATTTTTTAAATGTTCTGCTGAGTAGGATCTACTACCTAGACAGGGAAGTACATTGTTGATAGGTGTGAATTTTCGACTTCTGATTTCTAATGTGATGAATTTTGCCAGGGAGGACAGTTGTTGCGTTGACAGTATTACGGTGATATCTGCTGCAAGTGGACCCCTGTAGGTTTATGCAATGAATTTTCTAAAATAGTTGAGAAACCAGAGGACTCAGAAGAACCAGTCAAAGTGATCATAATGAAGTCTGGTACTCAGGGCAAAAAGATCTCTCTGCCTGGCTGCTGTGATAAGACAGTGTCTCTGTACCCAGTGGCCTGTGTGTGACCTCAGCCTGGCCCAGACCGCCCTGGCTCTTGGCTTGCAGACTGTGACCACCTGGGTGTGTCAGCTGCTCTGCTTAACAGGAGAGCAATGACTGTCACACTCCTTATGCCTGCTTTCCTGAGTGTCATTGTCAGGGTTCCATATGGTGGCATTATGTCCCCTCTTTCCTCATGGGACTATTGAGTTCTGAATTTCTCTTGAAACTCTGAAATCTCTCTCTCTCTCTCTCTCTCTCTCTCTCTCTCTCTCTCCCTCCCTCTCTCCCTTCCTCCTTCCTCCTTCCTCCCTCCCCTCCATCCGTCTTTTTCCACCCACCTTCTCCTTCTCCCCCTTCTCTGGGGTGTGTGTGTGTTTCTTGTTCACCCATTCACCGTGCTTTTTGACACAGGACTTCTACTTGCCTTGATATTCCAAGTTGGCTAGGCCGCCTAGATTGGCCTGTCTGTTTCCCTGTGATGGGAATACAAACTTAGGCTGCCATACCTGTTTTGTTGTTGTTTTAATCTATACTCTGGAAACTGAACTCATAGCTTTAGCTTGCAAAGCAAGCACCCTACCAACTGAACTGTCTTCTTGGTTCCACACCTCTGAAATTTCTAGAAGACTAGGTGAAGAGCAGCTAGTTGATTTCCACAGCCTATTTATTTGTACTGTCCCGAGTATGTTGTAAGCAGTGTTCAAGCTTACCCTAAGATACTTCCTAAGAGCTGACATCCTTTGGGTCTTGGTCTTTTCTTAGCAGGGCATCATCAAACTGTTAGCTCAGAGCTGCCTCAGCATGCTCAGCCATCATGGAGCCATGAAGCCAAGAGGTGAGGTCTGTAGCGTGTTCTGTTTGAAAACTCAGGGACAAAGCAAAACCTGTTTCTAATCATGTTTCTAATCTTGGTTATGGAGAAACTTGCTATTACTTTCTCAAGAAAGAACACAGCCTTGTGCTTTTCGAACACGCAATGGAAACAATCAGAAAACCAGATCTGAGATTAAAAACAAACATACAGCTAATCACAAACACCCTCATGGATATCTGACATGTAATTGCTTGAAAGAAGGTTCTCATTCATTAGAATGTGCCAGGTTTTCTGCATCCTGGTGTGGCCCAGACAGACTCTGTGACAGCATTAATTACCACAATGCAAAAGCTAAAGAACAGTGGATCCTGCAGCTAGGAGTGTGGGCACGTTCCTAGAACACCAAGGCCTGACACAGTGGAACGTTAGTCTGCAAAGCCGCAGACACTAGGCAATTGTTCAATTGCTCTGTTTTTCTTCTTGTTCATCTTTTTATTTGACAATCTGCTAACTGCTCTCTAAATAAATGTCACCATATTCCATGTGCTTTGCCAAAGCACCTAGGATTGTACCACTCGGTCCCAGCTGCCTTGCATCTAGAGTAAACGGAGGCAGCAGCCCCAGGGCCTCCTCTTTCCTTCTCAGGCCACCTGGGTCTCTGTGGCATCGTAGAAGGTCCTGCCTCCTGCCAGGCCATGCGGTTGAGCCTGTGCTTGTGCAGATAGTAGCCTGACATCCTTCTGGGGACTCTAAAGCCAAGCATCTTTTATGTGGTGTAGCCAACACAGAGAAAGTACAGGGCATGAGGGGGAGGACATAAAAAGGAAACTAAGATTTTGCCCAGGGTGTTGTTTTGAAGTCTTCAACCCTGCGAGTGTTCTGAGCAGGGTGGGAGAGGGGTGCTTGGCGAAGTCAAGGCTCAGAGCTAACACAACTGCAGTCTAGGCATTCATGCCTGCTCTGTGGCATCAAAAACATTCTATACAGGAGTGACTGCTCTATTCTCATTTGAATATCCATAGTGAACCTGGAACCAACTTAGAAGGCGCCTTTGGATGCCTCGTGTTCATATCAGCAATGACGGTAAATCCCCTTTAAGAACACCAAACACCCTTATGCCCTCCCAGTCTCCAGGTGTCTGTGTTCATGTTCCAAGCACCCGGGTCATGTATATTACCCTTCAGCAAAGGCACCAAAAAAGGAATAATATTCCCATAAAGGCCTTGCCAAGCCTTCCTAAGAAATATTATAAACAAATGCTGCAGGTGGCCAGGTGGGACTTCTCAGTGCATCACACTCTTCTGGGAGGAGTAATGGGCTCGCCATGGGGCCATGAACCTCTGTCCTCAGGACACTGTCAAGAAAAATATATCCCCTAGGGTAACTTTATAGTGGCCACTAAACCTGTGGAATTACCAGTCATCTAAACAGCTGGGTTCTTTCTCTGTAGTTTAGCAAATGACCCGTTTTTGTACACTGAAATCATTTGAGAAGGGGTTTGTTTGTTTGTTTTTGAGACATGGTTTCTCTGTATAGCAGTCCTGGCTGTCTTAGAACTCACTCTGTGAACCAGGCTGGCCTTGAACTCACAGAGATCCGCCTGCCCCTGCCTCCCAAGTGCTAGGATTAAAAGTGTGCGTCAACACTGCCTGGTGAGAAGTTCTAATAAACAAATCTCATCCCACATGGTGTGCACAGGCAACACCGCAGGCCGACTAAATTAAAATCTCCAGGGGCAGAACTAGGTATCAAAGGGAGATTGTTGTTGTGGAGATCAAACCCAGGGCTCTTTACATGCATAAGCTGCATCCCTTGCCGGGTATTGGTATGTTTTAAAACTTCTCAGATCATTCTAGCACAGGATTGATCTTGTGACCCACTGCCTTCTATCATGGGTAGTAACAGAAAGCAAAAAGAAACTGACAACCAAGTATTCCAACTTTTTGTAAGCCCTTCAGCCTTTTGAGTATCTGTAAGGCTTTATGAATGTTAGAGTAAATTGTTTATTCTTTCATTGAGTTCTGGGCTAAGTACTGGGCGCACACACACACACACACACACACACACACACACACACACACACACACTGTGAATCAAAGACAACCAGGCCCCAGCCAGATCTTCTGGAAAGTATTCTACACATAAACAAATCATTGAGTATTTTTTTCTATGAGTTCAGAGCAATGTTAGGTTGATTATGCAAAGAGAAGCTGGTCATTCTTGTATGAATGACTTCACAGTTCAGTAAGTCCCACTTATCTAATTGATGAGCTTAGCCACACAGAATTGACTGTTGAAGTGAGTTTGTAACAAGGCTCCTGGGTAGCAGAGACTGTTCTGGGGAACGTGGACTCCTGGAGTCAAGCTTCATAAGCCTCGTGTATTTCTTAGTTGGCCTCGTTATCGTTTTATATTCATCGATTGGAAGCATTGGAAAGAACTTTGAAGAGTATCCCATTGGGCTAGGTAATTCCAAGATAAGAAGACGGAGACCTTGAGCACTGACGTAGCTAGAGAGTGGCCAAATAGAGAGAGACCAAGCCCTTCCACACCTCCCAGAGTACCTCCAGTCTGCCTCACTGCACTGGAGAGCTGACCGCTGTCCTCGGCTAGTGTGCCTGGGTACCTAGTGTGCTCTTAAGGAACTAGGACAAATTGTGAGCATGAGTTTTTATTCTTTCCTTCCTTTTCTTTGAGGCAGGGTCTCACATAACCCAGGCTGCCCTTGGACACACTATGTGGACAAGGATAACCTTGAACTTATTTGCCTGCTTCCTCTCACTGTGTGCTTGGGGTTACAGGCACCTGCCATAGTATCTGGACCCTCACCTCTGCTAGGTAAGTGCTCTAGCAACAGAGCCACTTCTTCAGCTCGTCTTCATTTGCTTTAAAAATCATTTCTATTTTATGTGAGTTGCATTCTTCCTGCATGTATGTCTGTGTGAGGGTGTTGGATCTACTGGAGCTGGAGTTATAAACACTTGTGAACCATCATGTGGGTGCTGGGAATTGAACCCAGGTCCTCTAAGAACAGCCAGTGCTCCTAACCACTGAGCTGTCTCTCCAGCCTTTATCTACTTTTAATAATTCAAAAAAAACTCATTTCACAATTGTTGGAGATCAGCACATTTTACTTAATCTTTAAACAGTAACAGCACATATGGCAAAATTGGCTCGTAAACTCAAGATGTCTGTTGACTATGTTAGGTGCTATAGACTGCCCTCTGTGGTCTCCTGTTGATTATGGCTCCATCTGCTGGTAGCAAGGGGAAGTTTTGTTTTGTTTTGTTTTGTTTTGTTTTGTTTTGTTTTGTTTTGT
>NW_026596149.1:11158919-11173387 GCF_907164565.1 Psammomys obesus | reverse complement strand
GTTTTGTTTTGTTTTGTTTTGTTTTGTTTTGTTTTGTTTTGTTTTGTTTTGTTTTGTTTTGTTTTTTCCTGAATTCCGGACGTTGTTCCCTAGAATGGCTCACTTACTTTTTTTTTTTTTTTAACCGACAAAACCTCAGCACAGCCTATGAGATATATGAATGCTTATATTTATTTGATGCAAACATATGTATATGTGTTGGAAGGTAGTAAGATAGGAAAATCGTATATTTTAGTGTTTGTTTACAAGCGAGCAAACCAGGTTAGAAAGTTTAAGCCACACGTCTGAACTCTAAGTTAGACCCATCCGGGAAGAACACCGACCGAGTTGTCCACTTGTTTGTGCAGTTTGGCTGGTCAGTACGGGATTCTTATTTTTTTTAAATTTATGTTAGTTTATATTAAATGTCAGGGTGTTTGCCCTGCATGTTGTCTGTGCACCACTTGTTTGCTCTGTGCCCCAGAGGCCAGAAGAGGGCATCAGGTCACCCGAAACCAGAGTGACATATGACTGGGAGCCACTGTGTGGGTGCTGGGAACTGAACCCAGGTCCCCCAGAAGAGCAGCCTAACCTTTGAACCTTCTCTCCAGCCCTAGCGTGTGACTCTGTGGGCAGCAGCATGGATCTATTTCGGTGCGCTAGAGGTGGATGATTTTGATGAAGGACTCTTAAAAAAAAAAAAAAAAACTACTCTTAATAAAGTCAAGAGATAAAACAATCTAGCAACCTGTTGCCCCTTGAGTTCAGGAAGAGAAGACAGAGCTAATGTCTCACGCTTCTCCTGAGACCTGGAGCTTCACTGTGCACACTGAATCACACTTCTCCTGAGAACAGAAGCTGGTGCAGCCCCTGGAAGCTGTGAGGGAATAGTTACGTGAGTCAAATTTCCGAGTTTTGAACTTCAGACATACAACCCAGTCGAGGCAAAAGTATAAAGTGAGACCTCCCCTCCGCTTTAGCGTTTTCTGAGCTAACTGTTACTGGTTGAATGCATTCGTACCCTTCTAGACTTGTTTTCTCTACGTATGAAAAGCATGTACCCAAATGCTCTAAGGTTCTTGGGACAGACGGGGCATGAACTACAAGGTTAAAAAAGAACTAGAATGGGGAAGAAGAGAGAGGGATTAAGTCCTGTGAACCCTTAGGAATTAGTAAAAGTTCTCCATGGAGATGTTTTAAAGGGCACCTCAGTAAGAAGAAGCAGGGAAGAAGAGTGCTCGTTTGTAGCCAGAGAAAAGGTGTGCACGGTTGGGCATGGTGCAGTGTGGGAGAACTGCCTGCCCGAACTCGTGAAGTTTTGGTGCAGAACAGTAGTGGAAGAAGACTGGGAAAGATGTGAAGAAGCTGTGGGTGCCTTTCAGTCAGGGTGGTGACTTGGACTTCATGCTGGACCACCAAGGAGCCAGGGCCGGAGTTTAAGGCAGAGCGTCTGCTCAGCTCTCTAGTGAGAGAACACAGGGTGCTTAGGAAGGGAGGAGAGGAGGTGGCTATGGACTGGGAACGAGGCTGTCTGACTGTAGAAGGTTGTGTAAAGGAAGAGATACTATCTGCCCATGTCATGAAAGTTAAAGGCATTAATTTTGCTAATATCTGGTAAATATTTTGAAACCCTCACTTTCTCCTCTGATGGACATTATTTCATTTTCTCAGTTATAACCTGTGCTGTGTATGTAATTTAGGAGGGGGAAAACTTTTGATCTAAGAAAGCAGGAAATACAGATTTTTTTTTCCTTTAAATTTGAGGAAAAGTAAGTGTTTACTACATTAACAGGAATACCTAAAACTAAGTATTGTCAGAATATTCTTCAATTCCATGCCAGGGAGCTATGCTTTTTATGTGTGGGGAAAAAAATTATACTTTGTAGCCTGCTTAGAAAAACCAAGAGTGCTGGGTGCTGAAGTACCGTGGTCTTTCCATTGGATTGGTTTGCTTTTCAGGAGAAAGGCCTTTCCCACACAGGACTGCCAGCCCGAGAAGATGCGGGAAGCTGCTTGCAGTTCCTTGTGAGGCTGCAGTCCTTGCCGAGAAGAGACGCTTCTTGTGGTGGTTTGAATAACAATGGCCTCCGAAGGTTCATATATTTGATTTCTTAGTCACCAGGGAGTGACATTACTTGAAAGGATTAGAAGGATTAGGTCTTACTGGAGGAAGTGTGTCACTGGGGGTTGGCTTGGAGCTTTCAAAAGCTCATGCCAGGCCTAGTCTCTCTCTGCCTCCAGGTCAGGATGTAGGGTGGCTCCATACTCCCCATCATGATGATAATGAACAAAACCTCTGAAACTACAAGCAAGCCCCAATTACAGTTTTGTTTTGTTTTAAATAAGAGCAGCCTTGGTCACGGTGTCTCTTCCCAGCCATGGAACATTGACTAAGACCTTCCTGTCATCCCTGCCCTGCCTTTTCTAGTAATATGCTTTGTTCCAGTTGGTCCTTTCTGAGCACATTCTGACCCACGTGGAAAGTAAGGGTGATGCAAAGGAAAGGAATTTCGTTGCACTTTCCTTTCTCTAAATTCTTTAGAATTTGCCTTCACAATTTTCTTCTTCCTTCAGGTCAATAGATCACGATGGAATGGAGAAAAAAAAAAGTACTGAACATTCTTTTCTTTCCTCTTGTGTGTGTGTATGTGTTTCATCCCTCACTTATCAAATAATTGAACATTTGTGGATTCTTCAACTGTGAGAACTTAGGCCAGAGGGGAAGATGTTGATATCAGTACGTACGGGAATGTGTGCAAAGCACGCCTTTGGTCCTGATGTTCCCTGCAGCTTGGGGGCTTTGGAACAGGGTCTGTGTGTACATTTGACACTGTGGGTTTCTTTCTGAATTAATTTTAAAATGTTCTCTTGGCTTCTTCTGGCATGGTTTGTGTGTGTGTGTGTGTGTGTGTTTGGCTTGGCTTTTAGTTACAGTGCGGACAGGCATCTGTTTCAATACCCGTGTGCTGTTTTCCCATTCAACTTTCCTTTCTCTGCCCTCTTTCCATCTGCCTGTTGTTCGAGATTATGGAGACTTTACTGTAGCTCTCATAAAGTATTGACCCTCAGCACATACATTGGTCATCTAGTGCTTCCTGTGGGCCTGATAGATTAGTGATGAAAATTAAAAGAAATTCTTTTTCACACCTAGGCTTGGGTCAGCTTTGTTATTGACTTTAAATTATGCACACTTCTGAGCAGTTTGCTGCTCTCCAAAGGACATATCTCATGGCATATGGCTCCCCTTGGCCATGCTTTGGAAAAGCTGAATAGTGACTTAATAGGAGGTCAGCTATATGATTTGGACAAAGCACAGCCTCCACATGGGCTGTCTCCGCATCTCCATCTCCTTTCTCTGTGTGCTTTCTCCCAGTTTTGATGGAGAAAGCAGAGATGAGTTCATGAGAAGTCGTTTGTGACTTTTAACTTCTGGACCTGTATGAGTCTGTTTGTGAACACATCTCCTCTGTTTTCCTTTGACCCGCTGAGATTTCATCAGTCAGAAGGTTTACAACCAAGTACCTTGACAGTATTCATGAAGCTGAGGTGGTTCACCAAGCTCAGTGTCCTCAGAGTGGACCCTATATTGTTCATGATGAGATTGACACCCCCAGTTTAGGTGTCGGAGTCTTATGCAGACAACTCTGGAATTATATTCTCTTATCAGTAGTTCTTACCTTCCTAATGCTGTGACCCTTTAATATTCTTCCTCATGTTGTGGTGACCCCCAACCACGAAATTATTTCATTGTTACTCCATAACTGCAATTTTGCTACTGTAATGAATTGTAATGTAAGTATCTAATATGCATGATATCTGATATGTGACCCCAAAGGGGTCATGATCCACAGGTTGAGAACTTCTGTCTTAGATGTATTTGTTATAACTTAGTGTCCTACTTTGCTTTATGTTGCTGTGATAAAACTATGTTAGGAATGGGTTCATTTGGCTTAGGTGCCTGATCTTAGTCCGCCATGAAAAGAAGTCAGGGAAGGACTCAAAGCGGGATTCTGGAGGCAGGCATGGAAACAGACTATGGAGGAATGTTGCTTACTTGCTTCCCATAGCTAGCTCAGCTTATATATATATCACTCAGGTCCACCTTCCAAGGGGTGGTAATATCTGTGGTAGGCTGGTTCTTTCCATTTCAATCATTAATCAAGAAAATGTTCCACACACTTGCCTAAAGGCCAAATCTAATGGAGACATTTCTTTCTGCTTGAGATTTCATCTTCCCAGATGATACCAGCTTGTATCAAGTTGACCGAAAACTAACTAGCACATGTGGTTAGTAGAAATTATATATGTAGCTTTTACATGGGCTTTGTTGTAAGAATAAACTTAGATCAAGACCTAACAATGCTAACTATGACTGTTATCACCTTCAATACTTGACCTCCAAGATGTTTGCCCTCCCCCTTTAAAAACAAGGAAAATAATGTCTACTTTGTACAGTTGTTGTCAATATTAAATGAAATATTTAAAAATTCTAGGGCCTGGTGGTGTAAGTGAATGGTAGGTGCCAACTTAGCATGCTGGAGGCCTCGGGTTCAATTCTCAGCTCCAACAAAAACCAACACAACTTAGTACCATCTTGACACATACTTAAAGCTCAACAAATGTTGTACTAAAACAGCGCTGTAAGTAGGCTCGAAAGAAAGGGATGAAATTGGTTCATTGCTAAGTTTAGGTTTGTTAGGCCCCAGGGTACTCTGGAAATTGCTCTTGTTACAAAAGAATCACAATGGAGCTGTTTCGGAAGACAATATCAGGAACATTGTCAGAGTTTGTAAACATAAAATGGTAGGCTCTGAGATCTGCAGACTGACGAGCTGGACTTCAATGCACAGTAACATTCTGGAAGAGAAGATTAAGCAGATGGTTTGTGACCATTTAGTGAAGACTGTAGTGGTTGCTAGGAGCTAACGGGGGTTTACCAAGAGTGAAATTTTTCTGAGCACCTCACTTCTCTTTTTAAATAGTCTTGTGTGGCTTATATCATGGAGAAATGTCATTTCAGCAAAGTCTCCGTATTGTCTCCTGGATAAACAGTAAAATAGGGGCTCGAGGATAGTGCTCTGGAGTTTGCAGTTAAGTGGCAATCAAAGTCAGCTATCTTGGTGGGAGTCTCTTGTGGAATACAACTGTCCCATTCAAAGTTTTAGATAGGAATTTTCAAAAGAGAACCGAGTGGTTGCATTCTAAATAAGCAAACAGCCCAAAGTTGGGAAGAGTAGTAAGTACAATAGATGAGTGAATCGATATTTAGAATACCTTGGTTGTCTAAAGTGCTACATGGATTCCCAAAAGACTGAATTCAACAAAGCTTGGGGCTAGAGGTATAGCTCAGTGGTTGAGTGATTGCCTCATATGATCACGATCCTGAGTTCAATCCCCAGAGGTGTCAAAATATGGCAACATCAACAAAACAAGTATGGTGGTTTAAATGTAATTGGCCTCCATAGGCCTACAGGGAGTGGCACTATTAGGAGGTGTGGCCTCACTCACTCATTCACTCATTCATTCACTCACTCACTCATTCAACAAATATCTTTTAAAGACAATCTCTGTCACACCCTTCTTTAGTACTGGGGAGACAGTAGCGACTGAAATCATTGAGATTTCCTACCTACATAGAACTTACCTTCTTATGCATGAAAACTTATTCAGCTGATGAAGGCAAGAACCTTACATAACCAGTCATTTGCATATGCATGATATATAGTTCATGTTGAGCAATAGCTTCACTGTTATTCAAAGCTCTGCTTGTGATAACTGTATTTTCATACCTGGGTCATTACTTTTGCTTGAGTAACACAGTCTGGCCAAATGAAAGCCACTAGATAAGAGACATAGCAACTACTTTGTAAGATGGCAAATAGAAGATGGATCAATGACAAAAAGAAAAGCCTGGAAGGAGGCATTATGAAGCTCAGTGTTCTGCATGGAAGACATTGTAGGTTTAATCTCTGTTGCTCCCAGAAGTAATAATTAATGACATGACACTAATTTCTAGTGAGTATTGGACTCCCTGAGAAGGTTTCTTGGTTGTAGTCTGTGTGCTCATGGGGGCTGAATCTTCCTCTTGTTTTGTTCCCCACTGACTTCCTAATTCCAGTGACTGTGGCTGGTATATGGTGGCCTCCCAGCAGATATTTGTCGGATGAATCAGGGAAAGAAGAGTCTCTGTTTGTGGTTAAGCATTTGTAGCACACACACTGCCCTAGCCTCAGAATGAGTGGATATTTGTCTGGTATTTTGTAATGATAATCTATAAATTTTTAAATGTTAAATTTAATCTGTCTCTATCATAAGGAGTCTGGAGTAGAAATAAGTGATTAAAAGGAGATGTAGGAGGCCAGAGTGTTTTCTTTTACTATGTTTTAACAGCTCCAAGTTAATTAAGCCACTTTTCTTAAGAGACATTGAAGAGGCCATTTTAGGATTTATTTGAAATCACTCAACTACGCTTATTCAAACATTAACCATCGCAACTCAGCCCCATCATTTTCTTAAGATCTTTGCTGTAATTCTCACCCACATGGGACCAGCTTCCTTTAACCTTAAAGGCAATCCCAGAGTTTGCCATTTAATGCCTAATTGTTCATGGTTTGCTCCACTGACACAAGATTTCCCCCTTTTTTTCTTATATTCTTCCAGATACTCAACAAAAACCCAGTCAGGGACAAATTGCTCCATTACTGGCTCATCGAAACACGAGTTGAGAAGGAGAGAGCTAGTATGGTAGTATATTTTCAGCTGCTTTCATTTTGGTTTGCCCCTGCCATCTGTGGTTCCTCTCTAGAATGGTCCAGTGGATACAAAAAATTAATCTTCTGTCAGCACTCAGTGAAGACACATGGGCTCTCTAGTCCACACACCCAAGTCAGGCACTGTGGCCCTTTTTACAGCCTGCCATTTTGACTAGTCGAATGCTTTGTACACAGCTGAGTCTTTGTATGCAGAGAAATGGTTATTAACTGTTGAGTGACTGAACTCTTGGGCTCAAAAAGCCTTCTTGGTTCAACTTCCAAAGAATATCAGAACCATAGATGCTGGTCTTTAAGCTCATGAAAACATCAGATTTCCAGTGGCGCTTACAAGCCATATGACTAACAATGCAATAGCTGGGACATATTTATACTTTTAAAAGTGTGTGTTATTTTCTAGAGTTTGGAGGCAACTGTCACTCCAGTATTCTGTTTAGCAGCTCTTTGTGTGGTCCCATTCATCTCAATTACCTATAAATCTAGGCCCTGACAGCCCAGAGTAATGAGACTAAGTAAAAATATTTATGCTCTTATAAAGGAAAAAATGCACTTAATATATACTTTCTTTGATCGTATTCTCTCAAGCAGAGGCAATAATGACAATCCCACAAATACATAAGATCGTAACAATCTCCATTTAAGCACCAAACTTGTTTCTTTGGTGGCAAGGTTATTTGATATATTGGTATAACTCATTGCTGATACTATTCTGCTTCACTTGTGCAGTGGCTATTACTGACAGATAGGTAGGCAGGTGAAATGTGAATTTAATGTCATCATTTTAGCTCCCACAAAAAACCATGTTTACTAAGAGCTGTAGACCTCAAAGCAAAGCATTGCCGCTCTTCGCTAATTATCTTCTCTTCTTCCAACTCAAATCAAGAGAACCCTCTGTTTATTCCACCTTTTGGTTTTGTTTTTGCAGAGGGAGCTATCTGATGCTGGGGAGGGGGAGATCTCTCCATTTTCACAAGCTACCTATGGAAGGTTGCTTCTTGTTGTTTAGTGGCAATGATCTTTAAATATCACCCATCTATTCATTCAGCAAATATTTACTAAACAGGTCTGTTGTAGGTACGAGGGGGAAACAGATGAGTTGTGTGAAGCTGCTATCAAGGGGCTCACAAGAATCTGCGTGCTCCATCTTGTCTTTAAATGGTTCATCGAGGGTGTAAGCAACAGGCATGTGGTAAGAGCTAATTAGCTCATGGAGGAATGAAATGACTCTCCCCTCATATGCATTCAATAAATATCGAGCCTGACATTCAGAGCAGAGACTGCTCTTCATGGATAGCTCAGCTTAACAGCTAGAATGGATCTGTTTCCTTCTTCTGGGCTGCCTTTGTCCTCCCAGTTGGAAGTGTGGTCCTTAGGATCTGCATGTTGGTGGGAAATATAGATATTAGGTCCCTAGCCTGGACCTACTAGATCAAAACCTGCCTTGTCACCAGATCCTCAGGGGACTCATTTGAGCGCTGAGTGTGCTGAGATTTGAAAATTGCTGATCTTATCTCCTTGTCTCTCGGGTCTCTTTAGATATCCACATTGTCTGATGGTTTTAAAACACATAGTGTTTGGCTTCGCCCTGGTTTTGTATTGCGTAGTCAGAGCCTGAGCATTTGCATTTGTGCCAAACTCCCAGGATTCAGATTGTCCTTGTAATCCACGAATCCCAGGGATTATCAGGAGAAAGAGGAAATAAGAAATCCAACTATCCAGACAGAGATGACTTAAACCTGTATTCTTTTTCAATTTTGAAAAATGTAAAAGTTAGATTTCCTAGCCACTAGTTAGTTCACTTGGGAACTGAATTTGCTGGCGGGACAAATGTGAATTGCAGGGAGGGCATTCAGGTTGGTTTTCCCCAGCCTACACTGAACATCACCATGAAACTGTTCCCTGGTGTATATTTTCTGTATAGCAGCACAAGCAGCTGATTGGACTAGTCTGATGTCCCCACATTGAGACGGAAGAAAGAAGTTGGGCTCTACCCAGGATGTCAGCCGTTTGACATGGGGCTATGTGAGGAAATACAGTGTTGAGAAATTTGGTCCATGGCATCCGTGTACAGCAGCAGTGTTCAATCCAGTGTTACTGTGAGTTTCTAAGGTCTTAGAAATGACAAGGGAAGAAGGTTGAGAGGTTAATAACTTGAGAAATATGTTTAAACAAGGTGGTGAGTGGTAGTCTCCATTGTGGTATCAAGGAGTTGGGATTCTACCATGTAACTTTTTTTTTCCCCCTGTCAGGACCTTGCTTTCAAGTACAATTGGCCTTACAGTGTGTGTTGCTTTCTTTTCCACTTTTAGGATTAAGCATGAAAACATCGTTGCCCTGGAAGATATTTATGAAAGCCCGAATCACCTGTACTTGGTTATGCAACTGTAAGTACCTTTTTGATGAGGGCGGAGGGGTGTGAGCCCCAGCACCTCAACAAACAAATGCCGTGGGCTGTGTGAGGTCACCAGAGAGCAAAGGTGGCCCCAGATGGGGCACACTGGCATCCTTAGACCTGAGTGGGCCCATTCTGTGACTGTGGGGTCCTCATAGCTGGGCTCCATGCTAGTGTTGCTCTGTGTCTCTATGACTGCATCTTGTGCCAGGGCCAAGTGCTGCCCAAAGACACTTCAGTGGGGAACACTTTGCTCTCATCTCTAGGAGGCACTCCCACCCCTGTCTTCATTTCCAGGGGTGCTGGGGAGGAAAGCAGATGGCACTGTGTGCTCCGACCCTTCCCATCTCTCCCTGCGGTGGATAGATAGAGTCACTTGTGAGTGAGCTGGGGATCCGTGGCAGACACGGTAAAGGAAAGTATTACCAGAGTCAGATGGTGACCTTGCCGCCTCCATTAGACGGTCTCTGCAATCTGCAAACACCTAGGATTTCCAAGACAGGGAGGAAGTGAGACTATCAGATAGAGATGACTTATAAGAATTGTTGTTGGTTTTTTTTTTTTTTTTTTACTTTAAGGTGAAATTGTCATTCTCCCTACAACAATGCTTCACTTTAAGCGTGTGATTACCAGGAGTACTTCATTCTGTATTTACTAGACTTAAGTATTAGAAATCGCTCAGAATGCTAGGCCACCTCCATGGCCTGCATGGGTGACTACAGGGCCATCACCTTGTTGACTCCTGAGGTTTTGAGGACTGTGAATTTGATTGTTTATTAAGAGAGTCAGACCCTGAATTGCCAAAGCTGTGCTTCCAGGAAGTGGTGGCCAGGGGGAAGCTGACGAATGCTTTTCAGGTGTTTTCCTCCTTTCGGATGCTCGAACGACTTTATCTCCTGGAGACCATGTTGCTACAAAGAAGTATTCATCAGTTCCCTTTTAAATTTTTAATCATTTCATTGCTTTTAAGATAGTCTCATAGGTGAGAATATCATGGTATTTTGGGTAAATAATGTAGAAGTGTCCCATTTGAAAGCATTAGTCTGACTCTAACATTGACAATAAGTCAGGTTATTGCATGATTTGGGGTAGACTGTCTAGTTCCCCAGGAATCTTTCATATATATATATATATATATATATATATATATATATAACATTTATTTTTCTGTCACATATATATGTATATATATATGTATACATATATACATATATATGTGTGTGTGACAGAAAAAATATATATATATATATATATATATATATCACATTTCTGTTTTTCTTTCTTATCAAGTAATAACTCTCCCCGGATTTAGAGACAGTCTTTACTCTCTAAAGATAGAAATGAGTTATTTTCAAATATTGACTTCCCAGCAGGAAGAATATAACATTTTGGTGATGAGCAAAAGCCCTATAAAGTGTCAGCTGTGTATTGAACCGCGTGACATTTATTTTTTTTTGATAAGACAAAATGACTAGTACTAGAGCCAGAACCCAAAGGTCTGTGCACTTACTTACTTCAGGCTTTCGTGTCTAGAAATACATCACACATCACTTGAAGTACCCCAGAGATGGAAATCGCAGCAGTGCCACCAGCTAGCTGGATGAATTTGGGCAAAATAAGCAGACTTTACTGAGGAACACTTTCTGTAATGGACAGAGGGAAAGATGGCAATGTTTGCTTTAGAGGTGTGGTGGGGAATGTGTGGGAAATGAATGGGTCCTGAATGCATGCAGCTTCCTTGTGGACATCTGTGTCACTTAATCAAAATATCTCTGCAGAGGCTCTTCAGCTTTAACAAGATGGAGTTCCTATAGACCTCAGCCTTGATTCTCTGAACAGCCTGGCTGTGTGCTCACCAACATAAGCATGTGTAGGGAGGAGTGAGCATGAGGACAGCCAAGAGTCTAGAACAGACCTGATCTTAGACCAGAGCTTGGCGAGCCTGGGTTCAGCACAGACACTATGCTTCTCAGATAAGAACATCCTCTCTTGTTGCTTTAGAAAGCTTCAGTAACAAGGACCACACTCACAGAGATTTCCTAGTGTCTCAGAGAGGATTTTAGGGAGAAATCAACTACATTTTGGTGGGAGCTCTGGGTAGATTTGTTAGCTAAATCAACCACAAAATCCTGAACTTAAGGTGATGGGTGTTTGAGTTACCTGAAGAGCAGAGCTATGTATCTGCATTGTTAAGCTTAGAAGTGCTGGATATGCCAGTTACAGCAGGAGAACAATCACGTTTCTTTGGTTTTTATTACTCTTTCAGAATCTATTTTATTGAAGTGTAAATCACAAAATATATTGCATTTCGTTGAACCGGACATCTCAGTGATGAACATAACACCACCATGTCTGATCTCCCCAGTCCCCGCCCCTGAAAAAAGCTTTCTTTTCTTGTGTCCCTTCAACACCTCCTTCACTAACCAATGAAGCAATCAATGATTTAACTTTCACTAGAGATTTTTGTTTTTGTATTCTGAAATATAGAAATGGAGTCATATAGTCTGTACTCATTTGTGTGTGGTTTAATTCACTCATAAGAGTATTCTCTATTCAGGGGCTTTGTTGAAGAAAACTTTAATATTCTCAACTGCTTTGGTAGCTTTGTCGAAAAGCAATTGCCTGGACCAGTGAGATGGGCCTGCAGGTAAAGTTCGTGCTGCAGAGCCTGACACCTTGAGTTAATCCTTGGGTCCCACGTGGTGGAGAGAGAACCAGCCTGATGAGTTGTCTTCCGGATTCCACAAATGTGCTAATGGCACATGCACACACACACACACACACACACACACACGTGTGTGCACACACACGATAAATGTTTTAATTAAAATATTACTTGATCATATTTCTGTGCTCATTCCGTTCTATGTATCTGTCTTTGTGTCAATATTATGCAATATCACAGCTCTAAAGCACATCTTAAGAGTTAGCTAGTATAATGCCCTTTATCATTTATTATTTTATAAAACAACCTTGACTTTATGAGAATAGATTGTTCATATAATTTTTAAATCAATTTTTGACATTTGTGGAGATGTCATTTTGATATTTGTAGAAATCTTGTTTGGGATTGCATAGAATCTAAGCAAAATTTCGAGAGCAATTGACAACTTAAATTTGAGCTTTAATTCAGAAACACGACCTGTTTCCCTGTTAGGTCACTTATGTAGGTCTGCATTTTACAATTTTTAGTATGTGGGCCTCTCATATCTTTGCTCAGTTTAATCTGAAATGTTTCTTCTTGTTGATCCTGTTGTAACCGGATGTTATTTCATTTTTCCAGTTGCTTGCTAGTGGGTAAAAATACAATGAACTTTCATAAGGATTCCCATGGTAGTTTAAGTAGTTGTTTTATGTAAAGTTTTTAGCATTTTCTGCACTAATTCTTGTTAACTCCCAAAAGAATTCTATACAGTAAAACTTTGAAAGTTTAGTTTCAAATATCAAGTATATTTTAAGGTAATATTGTATGTCTTTGAAATAGCTTTTGTCTATTTTGGGAATTCAAATAAACAACCCAGATCTTTCCTCTCTTCCAGCATCTAAATCAGATGTTTTAAATGTAATGACAAAAAGAAAGAAGAAAAAGCAATGGTGAAACCCCCTCCATGTATCGGAATACAGTATTCTTGGAAAGATGTAGCCTTGCTTTGGGGATTTTTTTTTTTTTTTTTTCACTGTGTGGTTATTTCCGTCATTGTTTTGGGTTTTATTTGCCAAGGCTTTGATAGCCTTTGCTTCTGAGGTTGGTTGTATGGTTTTTGGGTCTGGGTTAGTAGAAAGTAGTTTTGTTCTTTTGGTTTTTGTTTGCTTGTTTATGTTTGCTTTCACTTCTGAGTCACTTGAAAGTCCTTGATTTGTAAATATGTAGGATTTAGAATTCAATATTAGGGAGTACTGGATTTCACAATGTTTGTGCATGGGAGGGTTGTAGAGACCTAGGGAACATTGTCTTCAGCACTGAGGTACGTCAGCACCTTAACTCTAGTGCACTTCTAATTGCTGACTCCATTCTGAGGGTGGAGTGTATTTGTCTTATGCCGCCATAGGGAAGATTAATTGTTTAAGGGGTATTTATTTACATTTTATTTGGGTTTTAGACAAATATATATTTTTTCTCAGAATGCTACTTGGGGGACACTCTTCTATGGATAGTAAGAGACTGAGATCAGCTCATTTATATAACTGCTATAACCTATAGATGAGAAATTACTTTATTTCTCATCTATCTTTGCTTGTGGACCATCAGTCCTCTATTTGGAAATGAAAAAGGGCTACCCCCCTTATCACATCTATAGTGGGCTGAATAAAATGGAGGCTGATACAAGAAAGTATACATTTAAAGGGCTGTGGGTCAAATACTTGGCATGCAAACATGAGGACCTGTGTTCATATTCTCTGAACCCACATAAGGCTCGATACAACCGCACACATCTGTAATCCCGTTATTCCTACTGTGGGATGAGAGATGGAGATAGAGTTCCAGGAAGCTCATGGCCCAACTAGCCTGGCATACGCCAGGGTCTTAACACATACATCATAGCACGCACCCCCACACTCATGAGCACATGTACATACATGCATACTTATGTGTACACCTAAACAAACAAAAGATTATATCGGAAGTACTTTTGTAGAAAAGAAATGGATTATATTGCTACTGTGTTTTTCCCACCTTTCCAATAAGGCTTTAGGATTCACACATGGGTACCTCTTGAATCTGTCTCCAGCCTGGAACTACTTGGCAGCGTCACTTGGTTGTGTAGTAAGATCCATTCAAAATTCCCTCAAAAGCTCCTCCTGGTATCTGTCTCATCTTAGCAAATTGACAGAGCCCTCTTCCCAATATCTTGAACTCAACACCTACAGTCTCCCTACAATCTTCTTTCTCCCCCAACAAACTCAGCTACCCAATGTGACCAACTACATAGTCTCACAGCTATTATCCGGGCCCAAGGGACCTGTCTTTCTTTTCTCAAGCTTACCACTGGTCTGCTGGCTTAGTATGCTAGCCAGACTCTTGTTGAAGACTTCCATTGACTACCTACCTCTTTGCCCATTGGCTTTGTCTTTCCAAAGACTTCACAGCATCCTCTAGGACTGCCTCAGCTCTAACCTACTGTGTAAAGTCTCTGATCTCATATCCCACCTCTCTCTCTCATTCACCTGCACCCAGACCACATTCTTTGGTATTCTTCTAATGCCTGAGCTTGTATCCCCACCAGGACTTTGCCAAGACTTTGCCACTAGTGAAGATTATCTATCTGCCTGCCTATCTATCTATCTATCTATCTATCTATCTATCTATCTATCTATCTATCTATCTA
>NW_026596149.1:11106293-11158909 GCF_907164565.1 Psammomys obesus | reverse complement strand
CTATCTATCTATCTATCTATCTATCTATCTATCTATCTATCTATCTAACTTATTTACTTATTTTGAGTGCACACACATTACATGTGGAGGTCAGAGGACAGCTTTCAGTAGTCAGCTGTCTTCTTCCACCACGTAGGACCAGTGGTTTCAACTGGGTCGTCAAGCTTGATGGTAATCTGAGCCATCTCACTCACTGGCCTTCCCTTGGATCTCTTAATGCTGTCATGGACTGCAGGGGATGCTTGGATTTCTGTCTGCTACATGCCATTTTTAAGGTTTTTTTTTCCTCAGCTCATTTGTATAAAATCTCAATTCCCTCCCTCAACTCCTCCTGTAGCCATGCTTAGTCCCTATCCATTCCCCCAACATTAGTTCTCTCTATAGTACTTTTCACTCCAAGAAAAGTTCATCTCACCTTATTGCCTATGAGACTGGTTCTTATTCATACTAAAAGTCTTTCACTTTTTAAATATTTGTTCAGAGGCTGGACAGATGGCCCACTGGTTAAGAGTATTTTTTTGCTCTTCCAGAGGATCCGAGTTTTGTTCTCAGCACCCATGTTGGGAAGCTCTCAAATGCCTGTGAGTCCCGCTTTAGGAGGTCTAATGGCATCTTCTGGCCTCTGCAAGCACCTACATCCACGTGCATATATGCCTCCATACATACAGACACATAATTAACAAGAAATAAGTCATTAAAAAGAAATCTCTGTTCAATTTATATCACTTAGAAAAGGAATGGTGATTAAAGAAAATGTCTGTTTTTCTTACTTAATCTCTACAGTAGACTTGAGAGCTTGTATAATATAATTTTACATGGAGAAGATGACCATAGAGACTTAATCATTTAATTAAGGCAGCAAGTAACCCAATATGTACCTTTGGCCAGTGTAGTATAATGTTCTGATAATGTTTTCTAAGGAAAAAAAAAAAACTTGTAATACTACTAATGTGAATAATTCAGTTTACCTAGAAAACCTTATTAATTATGATTCAGTAAATATTTTAAAACTGTAGAAGAAAGATTATTTAATACTAGCATTGGAATTTGGCTGAATAATCTCATTCAATTCACAATTATTCCAGTTTTTTCCTTATGTGATTTTTAAAAAATAATTACTATGAATGATTTTTGTCAGTATGTTAATTTGATTTTTTATGGTTTTTCTAGGTGAGATGCAAATATTTTAATATTTATTCATCCCCTGATAACGCTCAAATATGTATGATATAACCAGATACCTGCTGAGGTTGAAAACCTAAGAATTAAACACATACTCTATGAAGGAATATTCATTTGGTTCCCAAGGAGCCCAGGATATAAGAATATATTCAGTTTCCAAGAGATGTGTTTTATCTCCTGTGCTAGCATGCGTATGAAGCTGTTTGAACCGTTCCTTGTTTGGGGGGTGAGGTCACCAATGTTAGCTTTCATGGGGATATTGTATTCATAATTTATACACTGTGTTCCCAGAAACAATTTTAATTAGAACACAAATTATCACTTTCAATAGAAAGCCTTCAGTAAGTAGCCAAGCATAATAATGAAGGAAAAATGTGTTTCTGAATAGAATACCTTAATATATTTACATATAAATTACTGAAATCTTATCTTCATTCACCACAGACAGTTAATTAAGAACTCGGTAGGACTGTAGTTTCTGCTCAGCATTAGATGAGTAGTTAGGATGTTTTATGGCACGAGACAAAGATGATTCTCTTTAGCAGCTCTCTTTGTAGAGGGCTGATAACCTACCATGACTGCTTTCTTTCAGAATTGTACCGTACCTGTGCTCTGAGAGGAGGCCTTCCTCATTGGAGGATGATTAAGAGTTAGATAGATGGATATACTGGGCTGAGGGAGGTGGCTCTGCTCTGGCAGAAGGTCTAGTTCAAACAGAAGCATTGATAAGAACCTTATCAAAGTGGGGGGCAGAGTCCAGTCTGAGTGGCTAAGCCTGTACATTGTTGAACCTGCGAAGGGCTGAGTCTGTGTGGGGCTGAGCCTATGAGGGACTCAGGCTATAGGGCTTGATCTGTGAGGAATTTTGTCCTTTGGGATTTCAACTTGGCTGGGTTGGGGGAGTTGTGTGCCATCTTGGTAGGCAATAAGATCTGGACACTGGCACATGCCAACTTGGTATTTCTGGCTACTGCTGCTCATCCCCAGGTAACTGTTGGAGAAATATTACTCGGAGATAGGTCCACAGGTAGGAGCAGCCACCGCCGCTCACAGACACTGTGGGAAGCACCTGCTATGGCTGCCACATCCTTCATCCCTTCTGGGACAGGGCCAGAACCACATTTTCAACATCCTTAAATAGGCCTCTTTGGCGCTCATTCGGCCCGTTCAGTGGTGTCCTCTTACTGTGCCTCTAGGATTTCACTATGAAACCCTTGTAGCTGTTGTTCTCAGCTGCTTGGGACTTCTCTCTCAGGAGAAATAACAAGGTCCCTTACCCCAAGGAATCCAACTAGCTGTCTCTCCACAACCTCTGGATCTAGAAATTTTATCAAAAGTTAAATCTGAGATTGAAGAAGAACTGAAATCCTTGGACAAAGAAGTCTCTGAAGCCTTCACCAGCACAGGCTTTGACTGTTGCACCTCACTAGTGTTTAGCCCTGCTAACCCGGAAAGCTCAACAGAAGACTGCTTGGCCCATCTTGAAGAAAGAGTGTCACAGGATCTGAAAGAGCCTTTGCATAAAGCATTGCACATGACCCTCAGCCAGCCAGTAGCATATCGGCCATATGGTGAATGTACATCAGAGACTACAGTTCATGCCAGTGGATAGAATAAGATTTTGGTGCCTTTAGTTTTGCTACAACGAATGCTTCTGGAATTGACAAAATATGGTCAAGAGCCTTTGAGTGCGCTGCTACAGTTTGGGGTGACATATCTGGAGGGCCTCAAAGCAGAGTTCATCATTCAGTAAGGTGACTGGAGCACTGTCTTGAGAATGAGGAAGAATACCCTGGAATCATTGCAGAAGACAGCAATGACATTTTTATACTGCCCAGTGACAACTCCGACAAGTTAGTATCCGCGAGTCTCCAACCACTTCTTGGCAGTCTGAGAGCCTACCTATCTCACTGTCTGCTAGCAGGGTTGGCACACAGAAAGCCTCCCAGTATCCCAATCTGGCAGAAGATTACAATGGATCTTGAAGAAGTGAAAAGCTTAGACAACAGTGGAGTTGGAGAGTAAGAATAAGAACATTTCTAACGCTGACATTGTGCATGTGGAGAAGGAGGAGGTGCCAAAGGAGGCATTCCCAGATCCGCTGCTCCCTCACTCCCATAGATCGTCTACAAGGAAACCACAGAAATGAAGAGTTGAGGAAGCCAGCCCCTCTTCCTCTGTGTTTGTGGAGTTTGGTGAATAAGAGCTGGAGGCAGCAGCAGTGAGAAGTGCTGCTGTGGCGCAGGCAGAGGGGGCCGCCCAGCTGAATGAGGAGGGGCCCGGCAGCAGGAAAAAGAGCCGCCGCTGCCGAGGGGGGCAAGTGGTGCCCTGGCCACACAGGGCAAAGCTGTACTCCTCTTTGGAGGGGCTGCTGCGATGGCTGGCCATCCTGGCGTGGAGTTGCACTGGCTCTAAGAAAGAAGTAACAGCTTTTCAGGCAAGAGAGGAGACAAAAGGACCTGCGGCTTTAGTTGTGTTCACTGAAACTCAGACTGCCAGCAGCTGACTGGGCATTTACAGGACACTGGAGGAACTGGGCTTTCTGCTCAGTGTGGCAATGGCTTGAGAGAGTGTTCACACTGGCCTGGCTGTCATTCTAAGGGCATTGTCTCATGCTAGATTCAGAAGGGCAAGAGTGAAGTTCCCACCTACAACAGGTTTGTCAACTTGGGCACCACTGACCTTTCAGCACTTCTCCGTAGGAGGCTGCCCTGTACATTATGTAACGATCGGCAACATCCCTGGCTTCTACCCACTAGATCACCCCACTCCCAGTGAGGGCAGCCAAATATGTCTCCCACACTGCCCAGTGTCCCCTGTGGACAAAGTCATCTCCCCGTTGAGGGCCACTGTTTTAAGGGATAGGGCTCAATTAGAAGAATCTGGGGGAGGAAGCTGTCGCTGCCAGCACTTCATCCTGTTACAGTTTCTCAAAACAGGTGAACTCCACAGCTGTTTTCCCCCCTCTGGTTCCCCATTCTGTAGTGGGAGTGCTTTCCCACGTCAGACCGCTCCTCAGGTACTGCCATGCAGCATGTCTGACCCTGTATCTCTTTCACACCCAACAAGGCCCTGAAGCTCCCCATGGTTCTATCTTTCAAAGATGCTGCCTTTAGGGACCTTTTTAATTGATAAATACCCGGACAGGTGTGGTGGCACCCGCCTGGAATCTCAGCATTTAGGCAGCGACGGCAAGGAGATAATCATGAGTTCAAAGCTAGCCTGGTATACACGCTGAGGTCAGCCAGGACTTCATGGTGAAACCTTGTCCCAAGAAAAGGGATAGATACATGGAAGCTGTGGAGGAGACTTAGGGCTCCCTAGTCGGATCACCATTGCAGGTAACAGGCTGCGGCTATTGGTCTTCAGGCAAGAAAGTGGTCTACACAACCTGTCAAGTTCTGTCTGACCTCCTCCACGTACAGCCAGCCCACGTGCCTATGATTTAGCAGTGACATGTCTGACAACATGCACATCATTTAGAACCCTGGGTTAGTGTTTCCCAATCCCTGTCCTCCATTATTGGACATCAGCTTCTCTGTGGGTCTCCTGCCATGTAGGAAGCAGCACCATCATCCTTTGGCTTAGAGAGCCAATTGGATCATAATCCTTATTCGATGTAAATAATTGAAATCAACGATAAAACTTTATCGCTTAAATGAAAAGTGGAACAGAAACTTGAATTTAAGATCAAGACTGCTGCCGAGGTTCTGGTTTGGCTTTCAGAGTCTAAGAGACTCTTGGCCTGGATTCGGCCCAGTGTCAGGACAAGAGACCGCATGTGCTCACCAGAGCTAGTGGGACTTTGCAGACTTCTCCATCACCTGGCTGACCCCATCCCACAAGGAGGGCTGGGATCTGAGGGTCCTAGTGCCATCCCACAAGGTATACCTAATCATCCTCAGATTTATCCTAGTCATGTAACATTATTTCTTAGATACTGAAATTTATACTAAAAATACTTTTAACTACAAACAAAGAGAGAAATATTACTGGGATATAAAGGCTTAGAGAGTTGCAAAGACAAAATGACAAAATGGTCCAATGTAATCTTGGACAAGTTTTATTAGATTCAACCATATGAAATTGCCAGTACATAGTCATGCTTTCTTTTAGCTTTTTATATTCAAGAATTTATAGCTATGGTGTCTTTATTTCCAGGGCTTGGGGTTGAACCTAAGACCTCACTCTTGCTTGATAGGAACTCGACCAGCGAGCTATATCCCTCGGCCCTCTGAACATCTACTTTGAAAGGTTTTGTCATACTGATTCTTATGTGTATGTGTGCATGCCTGTTTGTCTCTTGTGTCCTGTGTGCATGTCGTGCCCTGTGGAGGCCAGAAGAGAACATTGGCTCCTTGGACCTGGAATTACAGGCGGCTGTGAGCCACCCCAAGTGGGTGCTGGGAACCCAACCTAGGTCCCTTGAAATAGCAGCAAGTACTTTTAGCCATTGAACCATCTCTCCAGCCCCAACATCTTACATGGTTTTCGTGCCAAGCTATTCATTTTGGTAGCTGTGTTTTCATTTAAATTTGTCTCTCAGTATTCATTGTTATTTCTTCTGTGGCCCACTGGTTGTTTGGGAATGTTCTGTTTTGTTTCTGTGTTTTTGAATTTTCTAGTTTTCCGTCTGCTCTTGATTTCCGGTTCCTGTCCCCTGTGAGACAAACAGACGCTTTGCAGGAGCTCAGTCCTTTTAAAATTTACTAACGTTTGTTTTGTGGCCCAACCTATGGCTTATTCTGGAGAGTATCCCATTTCCTCGAGAGAGAGAAGTGCTTCTATCATTGCTGGCTGGAATGGAATGCATTTGTCTGTCAGGTCGTGTTGGTCTACAGTAGGAAAGTCCTGCATTTCTTTTGTGATAGTCTGTTGTATTGTACTCTCTCTTACATAAAGAATGTTGTCAAAGACTCCTACTGTTGTTTCTCTTGTTTGGCTCCACTGATGTTTGCCTCACGTATTTTACAATTCCGATGCTCACTCATAGTGGGTTTATTTTTATTTTTGTGCTGAATTAACCACTTTGGGAGATAATTTAGCTTTTGTAGCACATTTTAGTTTTTTGTAATCATGCTTTAAACATTTTTTACTTTTAATATGTTTTATAATACTGTTTTAGATACCATATTTCTCCATTTAATCCAATCTATATCCATTTAATCCAATCTATATGACAAATAATTTTGACTATAAATTATTGAGACCTTAAATTATGCACAGGTTTAAAATGGCATAACTATTCTAGGGGATGATGTTCTGAGGATCACACTCATGGCCTTGTGTTAGGCAAATGCTGTACCACCAAGCTGCAAGCCTCACCCCCTGCAGATAAAAATCTCACCATTATAAAAACCACTATACATTTCTAAAAGTAACATCTGGCCACCGGCTCTTGATTTTGAGAAGCCATAGAAGTGCATAAGGAGAAGAAATGGGCTTAGAATGTAAAGCATCAACTTCACTACGTTTATTCATGTACAGATCGCACAGGTAATTTACTTCATTTAAATATTCATATGATAACTGAAAGCCGGCAGGCTCAGACTTGTAAAATACAAAAGTATAGGAGGAATCGCAGCTGACTTTATTGTGTCCAATTCCCTAGCAGGTTGAAAACTTGGAGCTCACGTAATGAGCACCTGCATGATGATAAATTTCAGAGAGTATCAGATTAGACATTCTAGTTTGAGTTGGGCCAGGGCTTCCATTCTGCGTGACAGCTTAATCAAAGGAAACAGAGCTCTACTCTGACCGGACCAGTTTTCTCATGCCCTGCAGATTCATGTATGGATTCCTCCTGAGGGCGTTTCCTCATAGCGGTCCGACGTCTAAGACGCTTCTGCTTGTCTCTGCCTTGTAGACCCTCTTCTTCCTGCTGAGCCTCACAGCACCCTGGCTCTGCCACAGCACCACACAGGCTTCTTAATGATCTTCTCCTATCACCTCCCCCCATGCCCCAGCACCTTCCTCTGGCTACCTTGTCACCCTTCATGGAAGTTGTCTACCCTGATAGGCATTCCCTACAATTATACCGTATCATTGTCAGGGAAAGTAATGATGGCGTGATGTAATCTCCCCTGCAGGCTGTGTGATCCCAGAGAGCTGTTCTCAGAGAGATCATCTCTTTCCTGAAATTCTGTAACATTTCATCTGTGCTTGTTGTTATGCATCATCTCATTCATTCATTCATTCATTCATTCACTCACTCACTCACTCACTCACTCAGGTGTTTATGGAGCCCCATCACATGTCTAGTATTATTAGCCAGAGGGTGGGGTATAATGATGCATCAATGTTCCACACATATAAAGTTTATATAACAGGAGGAGAAAGTGGCAGCATTCAAACAGCTTAATAAGTCACTGAGTATACACAAGGACCTACTAAAGTCCATTGAGAAAAATTAGGAGGGAGGGCAAAGCATGCTGGAAGGGGGATGGGTGCAAAATGGCATGAGACATCTGAGTAAGGGGTAAAGTGGAGCCACAGGACCAGGCCTGCCATCCATGAAGCCAACCCCAACCTGGCTTTTACCACTTCTCATTTGTCATCTGAAAACTCCTAGTCATCTTAGCCTTTGCATTTGTGTTTCCTGAGTGAAGTCAGAGTTGACGATGGGGCTCATGTCAACTCTGTCAGAGGCCAGGTCCGAGTGCAGGGAGGGCTTGGGTCAGCCGGATGCCTCTGTTTCAGTTACTTTTCTGTTGCTGTGATTAGATAGGTGACCAAGAGCAACTTAGGAGAGAAAAGGGCCTGTTTTAGCTCCCAGAGGAGATCCAGTCCTGCTGGCGGCGCGGGGAATGGGAGGCTCGCCTGGCAGTCAGGAAGCAACAAGATTGTGCTCATCCGCACACAAAAAGTGTGTGTGGTGGGGGGAGGATAGGAAGTAGGGCCAGGCTCTGAACCCCAAAGCCAGCCTCCAGTAAGTCTCCTCCTCCTAAAGTTTCCTTCACTCCTCAGTGCCACCTACCAGGGACCAAGCATTCAAATATGTGAGCCCATGGGGACAAGTCTCCCTCACACAAGCACATGTAGACTGGCACCCCAGGTGCGCAGAGAATTACAGAAGCGGAGGGACATGCCACCAAACAAGGAAACCACGCAGAAAGCAAGGGCAGTCTTTCCCGCCTGCTCATGAACAAGGGGTCTATCTCCCTTCTTTCAATAGCTGGATTTAGTCATCAAAAACCCCAGCCGACGGCAGCTGTGCATATTTATGGGGTGGGGCTTACGGAGTTTTTTCAGTGCATATATAAAATGTAATGGTCACATTAAGGTTGCTCGAAGATTCATAACCTCAAACATGGATTACTTCCTTCTTTTGAGAACGTTGAAAATCCAGCCTGCTAGCTATTTTGAAATGTATAGTTACTTCTTGTCAGCCTTAGCTAGAAGTCTTTTCTTCTTTGCAATTGTACCGCCATGTCCTTCAATCATCCTCTCCTTCCCATGCTACCCTTTCCTTCCTCTGGTAAGCACTACTGTGCTTGCATGATTTTAACTTCTTAAGCTTCAACATGTAAATGAGAACATACATGGTTTTTTTGGGTGTTTTTTTTTTTTAATTTTTCTGTGCCTGATTCATTTTGCTTAAATTGTCCTTCATGCTCGGCCATGTTGCTGCCTTCAGTGTCTGTAGAGACAGCCACACTGTGACTCTCTGATCAGCTCTTGCTTTAAGACTCTGCATGAAGTAACACAGCCTCATGACCCCTTTCTAAAATGGCGCCCTAGGGCAGCCCTCGCTCTGTGATTCCCCACTGCTCCTCATCTGTCCTCAGTGTAGCCATGGCTTCCCAGCTGCCTTTTCTGATGCTTATTCTTTGAGGCTATTGAGAACTGTGCTCTCCACTCACCCATAGTCTTCTTATCCAGGACATAACACTTTTTAGAGCATGTACCCCTGTGGTTACTCTTTTAGCCTGATACATCTACCTTGCAAATGCAGAATCCCACATCAGTGCCCTGTCTGTATTCTCTGCAGCTGGGCTGCTAGGATCCTGTGGAGAGATTTGCACAATGAGAATTAGACTTGACTTCCCCATGGTTCTGGCCTCATTTCCTGTGCTCCTGGTTAGACTCTATGTTCCATTTTTTCCTAAACATTTATTGCTTCCTACTCTCAGATAGAAAAGCTGACATTTTATGATAGACTGGTGTCAGCCCTCCTTATAACCACCCCCTCCTTTTGGTTGCATTGCTTAATAAAGCAGTTGGAATTTTTTTTTTTAGAATTTTTTATGTGTATAAATGCTTTGCTTACATGTATGTCTGTGGAACACATGTGTGTTTTAAGTATTTTGCCTACATGTATGCCTGTGCACTGTGTGTGCTTGTGTGTGTGCATGTGTGTGTGCATGTGTGCCAGAAGAGGGCGTCAGATCCTCTGGGAGTGGAGTTACAGATGATTGTAAGCTGGGAATCAAATCTGTGTCCTCTGAGAGAACAGCCAACGCTCTTCTTTGTGGGGCTGTCTCTCCAGCCGCAGAGTTGGAAATTCTTACTATGTTCTATTAAGTGACCTAAATAGCAGTATTTGAAGTTAGCAACCATCTGCAGTCACTGATTGAAACTAAATCTTGAAACACATTCCTATAAACGAAACAGAGCATGTTAAATGATAAGAGCACAAAAACCATGTAAGAGTTTTCAAAAAAAAATCTATAATTGTACTCTGAAATAGCTTGCTCTGTGGAAAATATCTTGGTAGAGTTCTATTTTTTTTTAAATTGGATACTTTTATATCCATGTAGCAATGAGAAAAGATTGAGAAGTGTGATTTTATTACAGCATCCAACTTTGAGAAAGCGTAAGAACATCACTAATAGGAACAGTTTACTTTTTAAGGTATCTCTTTTGAAGGGGCAAAGAAGAGTATCAGCTAATACATCATACTGGGGAGATGGCTACGTTGGTAAAGCCCTTGCCTTGACTGTTATTTACCCAGGAAGGCAGGCATGGCCACATGGTGCTGGAAAGGTAGATCTTGGAGACTTGATGGACAACCAGCCTTAACTACTTAGTGAGCTCCAGGCCAGTAAGAGAGCCTGTGTGTGTGTGTGTGTGTGTGTGTGTGTGTGTGTGTAAGGTGCCTGAGGAATGACACCATGACACCAGGGGCTGTCTTCTGACCTCCACTCACATTCACAGTTGCCCACGTGGGCACACACACACACACACACACCTCAGCAGCACCTACAAAGACATTCAGGCTGGATTATTTATATATTTTGATTGAAATTTTATAAATTAGAATGTGGGCATGCTGGCATATGCCCATAATCCCAGCACTCCCAAACTCAAGGCAAGAGAAATGCCAGTTTGAGGCCAACTTGTCCTATATTGTCTCAAAATAAAGGTTACAATTTAGAATTTATCTATTTATTAGAATTTGCTATGAACTTACCAGGTATTGTAGCAAGTATAGAAAAATTATTTTCCAAATTAAACATACTGTGGTCAGTGGGAAAGAATAAATTGAAAGTGTGGACAGTTTGAAACTCAGAAGTCATAAAATGTGATTTTGATGAATGTCATGGAAAATGTTACAAACACATAAAAATAATAAATTTATATTGGATAAAGTAGATTCCTCACACAGGGACATAGAAGCAGATACTAATTTAAAGTATCCAAAACATGTGAATCGTGACAAGATGTGTTATTCTGCTTTTGCGATTTCCTGATAGGTAATTTGTAGAAAGAAGTTAGAATGTTTTTGCTTTAATATACGTTGCTATAAATTATTTAACTTATTTGAAATAGCTAATGATTTTTTTTAAGTTTTGAGGTGCTGGGGATTGAATCACACAGGCCCTAGGAAAATGAAATCACACGCTAGGAAAAGCCAAGCTACATATACAACCTTCTGATACCTCTCTTTTCCTTGTTCGAGTTTTATTGTTGTTCTTTCGTTTAACATTTAAGTATTTATCTGGTATGTGCACATGCGTGTGTTTATGTGCTAGAGAAAGAACGAGCCCTGTAGATTGTATTTCCAGATGGAAATGACAGCCAAATAGCTTCTGAGACATTGTCTGTATAATGTTTTTCCAAGAGATTAAAACAATAGCTTCTACCATCGGGCACTATGGCCTTTGCATTTTTGCAAGTGCTTGAGAACACAAGGCATGACTGAGGCCAAGTGCCTTGTATGGGTTCTGGTGCTAAGTGACCTCTCTCACCTTTGGGATTGCTTTGGGGCTTGTATATCCCACCCCTGTTAAGTTTGGTCTAACATCTGCTTTCCTGGGATGATCAGCTTGCTTAACTAATAGTAAAGAACCAGGCTCCTTATAGAGAGCCCGAGTTCTTCAAAACCGGTTCCCAGGAATAGCTCTTCAGTCACTGAATTATGCATATTTTTATTCAGAAAAGTCACTCCAGGCTGCCATACTGGTGATTCACTGTCCTCCCTGCTCTCAGTCACTGAGCTTGGCAGAAAGCGGCTGGCACTGTGGAGTGGGAACCACGTTATGAAAGATGAAGGGCAGGTGGGTGCTCTGAGACAGACTGACCCTGGCTTTCAGAAAGGATGAATGATCAGTAATGGGAGTTGAGACTCTGCAGGAACTTCTGAGGAGATGAGAGGATTAGGCGGGACCCTGCCCGGCTTGCATATGTCCTTCAAGTAGATCTGATTTTTGTCCTGTCCTCTCCCACCACAGCCGTTCCTCTGTGTGTGACTGGAGAGCCATTCCATTCACCAGGCCAATGAAGAACTGCATTTTTCTAAGTCCCACTAGCCCGAGCCCAAGCATAGCACTGAAAAGTACAACAGGCAGACAAATTCACAGTTTCTTTTTAAGCTTCTTTGTTAGTCTATTTGGAAGGGAGTGTCTTTTACACATTGTGAAAGAATCAGACTAACTTTGTAACCTATGTTTCTTTAATTGCCTTATAACTTATATTTTCAAGTTTTAGGCCCATGTTAATTAAAGCCTCTTAGTGCTTCTCCAGAGAGCCGAGGAATGTAAAAGTTCCTGACATTAGCCATCTGTGAGGGCAGAGATAAGGCAGAGAACAAGCAGAGATCTCTACTAAATGGAGAGAAAATCACCGGCTGGCGCCTGTGAGATGAGCTTTGTTTGGAATCTGGGCTAAATGGCCCCAATCCTTCTCCTGACCTTTGATCCAAAGCCTGTAACCCCCACTCCTCAGAACAGACATGGGATGAGTTAATCATTCTCCCACCTTTAACTGTGGCTATATCTCATATGGCAGGAAATTCCAAACTGACTTGAAGATCAGATATTTACGACAGGGCTGAGCAGACCTAAGGGTGCCCAGAACCAACCAATTATTTTAAAAGTTAAATATCTCATCCAATCATGAATTGCCAAGAAGGCAACCCCTAGAATTCCCCGCACCTTGTCTTTTAAAAACCTAAGGTCTTTGTCTCCCGGTGCCACTCCTTACTGACCAGCAGGGGTGACCCCCATTGCGCAATGGTCAGAATGAACCTCTTGCAATTTTGCATCGATGGATGATTAGTTTCCTGGGTTCTCTTCATACCTTCTTATATTTAGGCTCATGCTGGGCCTAACAATTGGATGTTATGATTTTTACGTCAAATGTACAGTTGATAATGTTATGTCAGGATCTGTATCTTTCTGTGTGTTGATCTGGGTTGAGTGCCCAGCTTGCCTTGCTTGTGGTGTGCTCTAAATTAGTGCTTTAAAGGAAAGTTTTGATACATACATAGGCCTCTATGGTCAGGAAAAACTGGAGGAATTTATAGAAAACTAGTAGGGACTGATTCTCAGAATAATAATTGTATATTTAGAATGGGGCATTAATTTATTTTATCTTTACATGGTAGGTTTTGTACATGTGTGTATATATAGGTGTATGTGCACGTTCACAGGTGTTTATGCATATTTGAGTGCAGGAATGCTTATGCTTGCACATACATGTAGACTTCAGAAGATGACCTCAGCTGCCTTCTACCCCTTAACGAGACAGGCTCTCTCATTGGTCTGGAACTTCGCTAAGTAATCTAAACCAGCTGTCTTGTAAGCTTCCAGTGCTCTTCCTGTTTCCACATTCCGTCTTGCATCATGGAGATCACAAACTACATCCCCACCTCACCCCACCCCCCTTGCCCAGCTTTGTACACGAGCTCTGGGGATTAAAGTTGGGTCCTTACAATTGCCCAGTGGGTTTTACAGGCAAAGTTATCTCCCCAACCCTTGATCTTTCCTCCAAACCTTATTAAGTGAGATATGAGACTGAAGAGACAGCCTAGCAGATGAAAGTGCTTGCTACGTACCCTTGTAAAAGTTGAGTGTGGCCATGTGTGCCTGTAGCTCCAGAGGGAATGGAGACAGGCAGATCCTGCAGGTCTCTCTGGCCAGTGAATCTAGCCAAAATGGGGAGCTTCAGGCTCAGTGTGATACAAAATGGAGTGAAGAATGATAGAAAGAGACACCTGACCTCCTCTCTGGGCCTCTACATGTGTGCACAACCATACACACACTTACAAAGAAGACAGAGAAATCAGAAATCTAAGAAAGCCCCCTTTGGGCTTTTTTTTCCCCCAGAGAGTCACAGTTTCAATGTACAAATCCCTTTCCGGGTCTGGAAGAGCCCTCAGTCCTCTCCGGAAGATGGCATCTGTCACTGCTAACCCCCTGTAGTAGCTGTTTGCTACCATCAGTAATTCTTGCAGCAGCCAGAATCAATTATCACTCTGACCCAAAATAATTCATCTTGCTGGCACAATCAAAACCTAAATTTTCCTCCGCAAAGGTGTGATGGAGAGAGAGAGGTGGTTCCCATGATGTGTCATGCCCTACTGTAAATAGGAATCCATTTTCAGAATGGATTCATTTTTAATATCGGTCTTCATGCTGAGCCCTTAATGACTTGGGTCTTTAATTATCTCACTGAACAATTTATGTTGATTGAATATGAGCCATTCTCTTGGATTTATTGATTCTGTGCTCAGAAAAACATTTCGCTGTGTGTTTTGACAAGGTACCTTTTAACACATGCTTATTGTGCCATGCCCCAAAAACAGTGTGTCAGAAATATGTGTCTCTGCCTTCTCTCCACTGGTCTTTGTACCTGTGGTAGGATAAAGATGCTGTTGATTGCATCTTTGCTTTAACATGTGACCACAGAATCTGTGTCCTTAGGAGCACTTAATTTCTTGTCACCAAGGAATAGTTGATGGCTGGTGAGTCTCCTAAATCCAATCGTGTTATAGTATCTCATGAAAACATGATCACTGAATAAAACTAGTGGCATGTGTATGTGTGTCTAGCTTAGCAGCATTGAGATGGTTAGATGTAGAACTTATTCCAAGATAAGAAGCACCATGTGTTAGATGCAAGCTTTAGATTTAGTGGCCAAAATCTAAGGACATTTCTCTTAGTTCTGGAGACAAGTATGTGCCAACAAATTTGAACTTAACAGCCCTTAAATTTGCAATGTCAGGAGATTTCTTGTCATGCATGAATCCTATGGTCCCAACGAATCATACTTTTTTGCTAAGAGGCCCATTTCTTCCCTCACAGTCTCTCAGGATTGCAGCTTATGAGCCCAAGAACATCTCTGTGATTAGCAGGTCTTCTCTATGAGAAGGGCCATGCATGAAAGACCTGTAAATGTGCATCTCTAATTTTAAATTAGTTGAGAATAAACAATCACTGCTCATGAGAAATACATGGAAGAGTAGCAAATGGTGGAGATTGAGATACCAGCCTAATGAGAGTTCTGCTTGTATGACAAGTTAGGATTCTCGTTTTGTTTCACAAGATTGGGTAATGCCATTGGCAGCATGTACCAGGGCATTTCACAAATTCACTCTTTAGCCCCTTTTCCAGCTGAAACCTCTCCAGGTCACTTGATGAATTCCTTGATTTATGGTATTGCCTGTGAATCCAAGGACCAAATCTCATTAGGTGTGAAGATCTGACTGTAAAGATTACCTGAAAAGCCAACCTACCTTCATCCAAAAAATTGAACATTGAAAAGAGAATCAGTGCAGACTAATTACTAATTATTAATTCCTGGCTAGCTACTGAAAGAGGATGCATAGAAGGAGAAGGACTTAAAGAATAACAGCTCAGTAGCGTTTGGGAACCTTCTTAATTTGACCAGTTCCTGCTGTATGGCTATGGGAGGCTAACTACTTTTAAGCAATTAGCTTCACAAAGGGCGGGGGTGGGGCAGATCTGGTCAGAAATTTGAATCCCTTTATTTTCCTAATCCTGTACAGCTTTTCTCTCCCAGTGTCTCTAGAATGAGTCCTATTGTTTACAGTCTTTCTTCTTCAAAAATGCTGTTTATACTGCAGGGAACAGAACCACTTAAATTCTCTCTCAGCAGCTTAGAAAGAGGCTATATAGTCCCTGTGTTCCTGTTTCCTGTGGTTTGGATGAGGCTGAGAGTTTATGGCCATTACTGTCACCTGCTCAGTGACAGTGGGCCATTAGTTTGTTTCCCTAGCAACTAGCTTTCCTTCTCTCCTCTGTTCCATCCCTCCCCTCTCAAGTACTACTTACTCTCTGTTAATATGTCAAGTATATTCATTCACTAAACTAGGTCTGCTCCTGAGTAACTTATTTTTCCTTTCCGCTGTCCATCCTGCTTCATAAGTTTAGATTAGATATTAGAACAACTTTGAATGCAGATATAATTTACAACTGAAAATGCTTGTGTGGGAAACAAAGTGAGATTTTTAGAAGATGAGTTTGTTCTGCCTAGTTCACGAACCCCAAAAGACCAGGAATAAACAGACTCCCCGGTAAATACATGAGGTTCTTTTTATTGTAAATTACAAGCTGCAGCTTGGGCCCATACACCCCCACTGCCGAAGTGGTGAGAGCCCAATGCCACTGGTGCTCAGGTTAGTTGGGTGATGTAAAGATTCTGGTCCCTCCCAGCATGCCCAAGGCAGCTCTGAGGATGTTCAGTTCTCTGTGATCTTCATAGAGACCTGTTAGCTTCTCAAAAAATTTGACCTCATGCACATCTTACATGGATATGAGCACATACACACACACACACACACACACACACTTTCTCTTTCTATCCTTTTCTCTTTCCCCTTCTCCTTCCCTCCCTTCCTTTTTCTCTCCCTTTTTCTTAGAAATAGGGTCTCTCTCTTGAAGGCTGGGCTAAATTCTGTGTAAGCCAGACTGACTTTGAACTTGTGATCCTCCTTCATTGACTTTCTAAGGGCTAGGAGTAAAAGTGTTTGCTGCTGTGCCCTGCTAGGACCCTGATGGCATGACAATTGGCAAGGAGAAAACAGAGCTCTCATGTATTCAGTACTTACTATTGCATGTATTTTTCATGTATCAACTCATTCACGATCTACATCTGTAACTAACATAGACTCAAGTAAGCTACTGTACTGGCAACTAGTAAGCACCATTGTATTCTAAAACTGTAGCCCCCTGAAGGCCCAGTTCCTATCCCAGAGACGACAAAGAGGCCACTTGGGTACCTTCCCTTTTCTTCTCCTGGATATTAAAATCTGACTTTAAAGGAATGTGTGAAAGATCCAGAGGAAGTGGTCTTCCAGAAACTGGCCTGACACAGGACACAGAGTCTGAGAAGCAGAGAGGAAGGTGGTCTGTAAGGACCCACTACCCAGACTGTTGTATATGGGGTTGATAAAACAGGTCAAGGGTTATCCAGACAGCACAGCAGGGAAAGAGGCTTGGCGCTAACCCAGCGACCTGAATTCAACATTCAGGGCCACAGAGAAGAGAACCAATCACCACAAAATCGTCCTCTGACCTCCGCAAGCTCACTGTGGTGAATGTGTGCCCACCTATGGAATGAACTAATGTGACGATGTATGTCTAGGACTTGGCTTCTTTCTATCTTAATAGACAATAGGCACAGTATGTCCATTCTGTGAGCAAAATGAAGAGGAACGGGAAAAGGGCTCCCCAGGGCTTATGTCTTCTGATGGAAATGTTGAGGGAACCAAGAACAGTGACAGCAAGTGACACCGGTTGCCTTGCAGCTGTGGGAAGCACCTCTGGCCTTCCTGTCGAGGTTATTTTTTACCTCACAACCGACATGCTGTAGTAGTGTCACCTTCTAGTCCTGACAGGATTCTACTTTATTCATGATTTTTTTTTTAAGGGGAAGGCATTTAAACCAAATGGCTAAGGTGTTTTCCCTGTCACCCAAGACTTTTTAAACAAGTCCTTTCTGATTGCACACATCAGTTGTTATATTTTACCTCCACAGCTCGGTCTGAATCTTGACGTAGCTGTTCAGTTCAGCTGCAAAAACAGCGGGTTGGCAATCTGATTACAGAATGTCACCTGTTTGTTTCTTAAGGCCAGGCCTGTCACTATTAGTGAGTTATATAATGTGTGATATTAAAGCTACACAAATAGCCTAGGAGGGAGTTGGAAATACCCCATCCAGTTGCGTAAGTGTAGGAATAAACAGATACAACAGGTCTTCTCTCTCAGTGAGTCCTTTCAAGAAACAGGACACACAGGTGTGCCCTGGTCTCCTGAGTAATGTTAACTCCAATCAAGTTGACAAAAAAGATTTACTATAGCACTTAGTGTATTCTATCAGTGAACTAGCCATCATGTGAGCACTGCAGAAATAAAGTGTTAAACTCTGTTGAGGAATACTGTGAGGTCGTGTGGCAGACAGGGAATGATCGTGTTTCCTTGGTCTGTTGGACAGGAGAGGCTTCTGAAGAAATCTTATATCTCCCTCCTCTCGTCCAGGCTGTACACTATGACTGCCTTTGCCTCCAGGGTGGGAAGAAACTGTAGCTCTGCAGTGGGTGGGATGGAAGGACCCTGACACTCCTGCCTCAGCCAGTTGACCAAGTTCAGCATCAACGTCTCCAAGCCATGTGCATAGGATACACTTAGATGTTATGTGATAAAAATGGCACTTGGCTTTTGTTGCTTTTCTCTCAACGACTTAAGACCTCGGCCTAACCAAGAGGGCAGAAAGTACAAGGCAAGCCCAACTGATTCCCGATCAGTACTTCTCAAAACTACTGAGGTCAGTCCACACAAGGCCAATCTGAGGAAGTGCCCCAGTCAGGAGGAGCCCAGGGAGATGTGATGATGGAATGTATTATGGCATGCTAAATGGAAAGCACACTGGGATAGGGCGGTAATGGGAGTGGGTGAAGAATGGATGGGAATCTGCACACTGTATTTGTCATTTTTCTGTGACAATAAAGATTATTTTAAATGAAGTTTATTGTAAAATAGATGTCCTCCAATCGGGGGGTTTGTGCAAGGGTTGACAGGGGCAAGCATCTTGGTCAAGTTGAGTAGTCACGGCCTTTACTTTCTTTCCTCTGTGTTTATCTCTATACTAATACTATGTTTTAACCATCTGGTGTTTTTTTTTTTTTTAATTAGAGTTTCTCAAAAGTTAGGATGGCGAATTAACGATGCTGCTGGTGTGTTCTGAGTTTCACCCTCTTTGTCTTGTGTTCATCCCCTTCAATTTTGCCTTCTATAAGATGCCAGAGAGCTGGGGTTTTATTTGAAAAAGAGAACGTTTTATAATTGCTTTATTATTCAAGACTCCATAGCAACCAAATCTAAGCTGGCTTGTGTAGAAAATAATGCTACTTATCTAAGAGCCAAATGGGGTTGAGTCTGATGTCACCGGACTCTAAGCTTCGAACCCGTTCCTACCACTTGGTTCTCTCTCTTTGAGTTGTTAATCTTTTTGAAAAGTTCTTCTGGTACCCTGGGCTCACCCCTTCACCGTAAAGATACAGCATCTCCTTCCAGAACTCATAGGCAAGGACCTTCTTGCCTTAGGCAAGTGCTCTGAATGAGTTCTTGGGCACTTGTGTGCCTGAGGTCTCTTTGTCCATCTTTGGGTCAGCTCTGTGCAGCTGTTAGGACATAGCAGCTACTGTCACAAACATTGGTATCATGGTGCCGTTCCTGACTGCAATTTGCCCAGCTTTGCCAATCCCTTCTTCCTAAAGGCTCAGGCACGGTACTTGCGCCAGTCCCTAACCAAGGTTCTGCTTCCAATTGGATAGGCTCCCTAAATGACCGTACTGGATGCTTCAGTGGTTAGACTAGGGCCACTGGATAACCCAGTGGATTGCCTCGAGTCAAAATCCTTAATTTAAATCACCCTTGCAAAAGGAGTGCATGTGCATGCACACAAACATACATGCACAAGCGTGTGCATGTGCGCACACACACATTCATACGTCCTCACAGCTGTGGGGGATTGTCCTTCGCACATCTATGGGAGCCACTGTTTGCCTCCCTCAGCCGCTGTCTTTAGATAGTTCCCAGCTCAGGGTGCCTCCGTTAGCCTCAACCCTCCCAGTCTTGGCCTCTCCCCTTGTTCTTACTGGCCCTAAGAACCAGGAAATAGCGTCCAACGTTTTAATTATTTCAGGTAATGTTATGAATTGGATGTGAATACTTCTGTTTTGAACACTTGCTTCCCAGCTGGTGGTGCTATTTCAGGAGTTCCTGAAAGTGTTAGGAGGTGGGGCCTGGCTGTCACCCCTGGCCACTTACTACTTGACTCTCTACTTCCTGATGGGTCATGGAATGGTCGGCTCTCGATGTCTCACTCTTCTGCTGCCATACTGTTCTGCTCAACTATAAACTAAGCCTATTGAAACCATGAGCCAACATGTCTTTCCTTTTGTGCTCATCAGGTTTGTTTGTTTGTTTGTTTGTTTGTTGTCAATTTGATATAAATTAGAGTCATCTGGGAAGGGGGAAATATCAATTGAGAACATGCTCCCCCCACCCGCCGCATAGTCTACCCAGCAGGCAATCTGATGGAGGAATTCCCTTGATTAATAGTTGATGTGAGATAGCACAGATCACTGTGGGGGGGGGTGCCAACCATGGGCAGGTGGTGGTGCAAGAAAGTAGGCTAGGGTCTGGAGAGATGGCACCGTGATTAGGGGCACTTGTCCTTGCGGAGGACCCAGGTTCAATTCCCAGTACCTGCATGAGGTTCACACATCTGTCACTTGAACTCCAGGGTATTTGATGTCTCTTTCTAACCGACCCAGGCACTGTCAGTGTATGTGGTACACATACCTACACTCAGACAAAACACTTATACACGTATAATAAAATAATCTAAATAAGAGAGCAAGCTGAGCTAGCCACAAAGAGCAAGCCAATTAGCACCTCTATGGCCTCTGCTCTTGCCTCCGGGTTCCTGCCCTGCTTGAATTCCTGCCCTGTCCTCCCTCAGTGGCGAACTGTGACAGGGGAGTTGTAAGATGAAATAAATCCCATTCTTCCCTAAGTTGCTTTTGGTCATGGTATTTGTTATAACAGTAGAAAGCAAGCTAAGATTCCTCCTCTAAGTAAGTTGTTCTACCAGCTTATTTGGTCACAGTGATAAAATTTAACTAATATAATTAATATTTTACATAAGATTAGAGAACACAGTGGTTAGTTAAAGCTTTCTAATGTCTAAAGATACTTGTCAACCAGAGGGGCTTTAATACTATTTTCCCTCTGTCACTTATGACCACATTTAGATTACTGCTAATTGGAGTCATGCCTGGCTCCAGAATTCACCCATTCTGTGATAGAATGCTGAGGCCATGTAGTCGATTAAAGAATGAAGGACTACTCTGTCTGTGGGGAAATGCCTTATTAAAGAATCATGCGGTGCTCGTGTTTCTGAGATTATTTGATATCCATCCTGGAGCGATAAAGCCTGGAAACTGCTGCCTGAAAATTGTGTCAGTATTCTGGAATGCCTGGAGAAATATTCATGTCCTTGGGTTATGCATTCCTATCCGTGTTCAGCAGTAATTGTCTTAATGGAAGAAAATGGCGTTTCCTGGGAGCTCTCGATTACTGACTGAGTGCTGCTTGTAATTTTTGATATGCTTCTTCATTATATTTGAAACCAGAAGTAGTTGGAGTATTTCTTTTTTATCTTTTTTCAAGAGACAAGATCTCCCAGGGTAGCCTGAACTAGCTAGCCTCAATCTTCCAATTCTCCTGCCTCTGCTTCCAGAGCGCTAAGAGCTCAGTGCTGTGTATCGCCACCCCCACCTCACCTGGATGGTTCTAATACATTTTTTGCTTTCATAGAACGTGCTTTTGAAGAACACAGCTTATGAATATATGTCCATTTTATATAAATTGTTCACTGTTCCAGGCTCAACTCAGTCTTAATCTGCCTGGAGCTTTTCAGAGTGTTCATAACTAAGCAGCTCATTTGCTATTATGTTTAATTTTTACTGAGCTTAGAAGGGAAAACATGGTTCTAAATTCGGTATAACATTCATTCACTTATCATATGGCTCCTTGATTAGCATGCAAGCTTCCTTATAGCATTTTCATATAGTTTTGATTGACCCCTCACAATCGCTCCTCTCTGCCATCTCCTGGCTCCTGGCCCTGCTTGTACCTTTCCACCCCTAGTATTTCCCCTTCCACCTTCATGTCACATGTGTCCTATTACTTTATCTTTTAAATCCTTTTTGTCCCCTCCCACGGGCCCTTTGCTAGCTTCCTGGCCTTTATCCACACTCACTCCCACATAAATACACTTTTTTTTATCAAGATTTTTAAAATCTTGACTAGAGATAATGTAATATGTAAGTCAAAGAAAGGCATATCCATTATACAAAACAAACAAGGTAAAAAACCACCTAGAATTTAGAAGAAATTTTACAATCAAATTTGAGTTAAAAAGAAGCTGAGTACACCTTATTCACAATACTTGAGCCTGGGAGTGTTTCAGATTTAGAATTCTTGATTTTGAAACACTTGCGTATGCATATAAAATACCTTAGGGATGGGGGTCTAAATTCTGAGACAGAATTCATTTATGTTCCATTTACTTATACGTTTTAGCCTGATGGTAATTTTAGCTCGTTGGTGCTGTGTTTTGAGACAGAGTCTCACATAACGCCGACTGACCTCGAGCTCACTTTCTGGTCAAGGATGATCTTGAACTCGGATCCTCCGCCCCTTCTCCAGAGGGGTGGGATTTCGGTTGTGTGTCACCACACCAAGCTCATAGAGCGTACAGTCATTTTCATACATTTCTGTTTTTATGGCAACTTGTAGTGCTGGGTCAGGTGTAGATTTTTCTACTGTGACAGATGCTAGTCCTCCATCAACTTCAACTTCGGGAACATTAAAACAATTTTGCCTTTCATATGTTCAAGCACCAGATGCGAAACCAGTCTAGAATCTGTCTAGGGATTCCCTATTAGCAAAAGATATTTCTCTAGGTCTTTTTTTTTTCCCTCCTGGCTTACTATACCATTGCTAAATGAAAAACAACCAAGAATAAAAATGGGAAATTGGTTTGACTCTCATTGTTTTGTGAATGCAAAGGTCTACAGAATCAAGGATGGGAATCATACCCTGGGAACAGATGCTGCATGTTCCTCTGGTCTGGAATTTGGTCAGCACAGCTCAGACTATGGAGCAGGCACTGGGACATGGGCTGTATCCATGTCACAGTGCGGGTAGGAAAGGTCAGTGGGCTGTCTGGATAGGAAAGCAGCCTGGTGCACAGAATGGCTCCTGTAGTAGCTTGCGGTAAGTAGGCTGTGAATTCCCACGAAGTCCATTTAGTTTACAGGGCAAAGAACACTTCTTTGACTGGAAATCTTGTAAGGCCTTGTAATGGCTACCGTTTTCTGAAGTAAAAATACTTCTTGGGCTGAGTTGTCTAATCAATAGGGATTTTATGAGTGTCACCCTATTACCAAACTTGATAGGATCTTTGCTTAAATCCCAGAAATGCAATGTTTGTACAGTTTTAATGCTATACTTGATACATGATAGTCACTTAGGCAGTTTAGTTTTAATTTTGAGGTGATTTACCCGCTGAAATTCTTAGGTGTGTAAAGCCACCACGTTCAGTGAATTAGTGAATGCCAAACCATTGCTCCCAGGGTAAATTAAGGGTTACATCCTTCAAGCCTATGGTCACATAGTTTTATAAGCTTGCCTGTTGCTACATAATAGTTTTTATGTATAACTCAGTTTAACGACGTCTCTCTTAGTATATGTTGCTGATTCATCAATATTGAATTCATCAGTATAACCCAGACCTGAACAGGCTATGGAGCATGCATAGTTTTCTGTAGAAAGCACACCTTAGCCTTCCTGAGCTTAGAAACAGAAGGTGGATTCTCAGGGCTGGGCTTGGGCACTTGGGAGGCAAAACTCCCAGGTGTGTGAAAAGCTTCATACTAAATCAACTTCCAAAAGGATGTTTGCTTATGGTACCCAGGGCTGGAACTGTAAGTCACAGCATTCCATCAGCTGGGAAGGTGTCTATCATGTCTCAGATTTTCTCTGTCCTGCCCATGTGGAAGAATGGCCACAAAACTGCCCTGTGTTCTGATCTAGGAGTTGCACGAACATTTCAGCCAGAAGGTGAGCTTATTTATAGGAAATCCACAAGTATGAGGGTGCTGATACTTGGGTTTCAGTTTCTTCCCCAATATTTTTCTCCACAAATTATCGTAAAAAACTTCTTACTCATTGAATTAGTTTGAACTTTTAATGCTATTAAATGTAGGTGCTTCTCTTTTTTAAATTGGCCATAGGTTATTTTGTGGCCAAGTATTTCCACTTTGGCTGGCCTCGTCACTAAGATGATAAAGTGACGGATATACAGCCTACCAGAACAAAACCTTCCAACAATTTTACTCTAGTAAGTTTAGTGTGATTAACTGTTACAGATTGCTTTCAGAACCCTTACACAGGCTTCAGAAGATGAGGGGGCCAGGAAATGCAGAGGTCCATCCTATACCAGCTTCCCCTGGCCAGCCGAACTGCTGCTTCATTTCCGTTCAGTTCTGTTCAAGGAAGCATGGTTTCTTGAGTAGCTCTCTGTGGTAATAACCCAGTGCTGTCCATTTCCAAATCTTTCCTCCAGATTCCTCTGGCTCTGGCCTTTCTACTAATTCCTGAAATTTGCTTGAGGAGTGTGCTATAAACTGAGGTAGCTTTATCTTTCTTCAAACATACCCCACTGGAAAGGAAATCTAATTCTTTTCTCCTAGGGTGGATTAAACTCAAATATAAGGGGATGAACATGAGATGTATTTCCTGCCATGGCTGTCCATCTGGGGCCTGGCTTCATGCCTAGACTCCTGCAGGCAGACTTCCATGCTCTGCACATGGGTACAGCTGTCTGCCCAGCAGAAGGCAGAAAGAAGCAAGCAAGGGGTCAGGGGAAGCATGTGTAGAGGTGCTGGCATGAGGGCACTTCATTCCTCTTATAACCGATGGTGGGAAGTCAGTGGTACAGTTCCCCTTCCAAGGCACACCGAGGCGAGGAGAGCCTGGAAATGAGTTCCCTGACTGGGCAGCCATTTTCTAGAAGCAGCATTCTACTCCATGAGAGGGTGACATGTTCTTCAGCAACGGCAGCTTATGCTGGCACACAGTCCCTGGGACATCGCAGAGGATGCTGGGAAAGAGAGACAAACAGCTGCAGGCAGCATTGAGGACAGGGGATATTTCTGTTCGATCATCCTCATGTTGAAGCTGAACCCATGTGAAATGAGCTTCTGCTTGAAAACTTGAAAGTTTCTTGTACACAGAGCAGCAGAACACGAGTGTCTCTTCCTTTCTATCCTTTTAAATCACTGTCGTCAGAACAAAATGACAGCCTACAGATTGGGAAAAGATCTTCACCAACCCTGCCCCCAACAGAGGGCTAATATCCAGATTATATAAAGAACTCAAGAAATTAGACACCAACAACCAAATAATCCAATTAAAAACGGGGTAAAGAGCTAAGCAGAGAATTCTCAACAGAGGAATATCAAATGGTGGAAAAACACTTAAAGAAATGCTTAACATCCTAGTCATCAGGGAGATGCAAATCAAAACAACTCTGAGATTCCACCTTATACTCATCAGAATGGCTAAGATCAAAAACTCTAAAAGTGATAACACATGCTGGAGAGGATGTGGAGAAAGGGGGACCCTCCTCCATTGCTGGTGGGATTGTGAACTTGTACAACCACTTTGGAAATCGATCTGGTGCATTCTCAAAAACTTGGGAGTAGTGTTACCTCAAGACCCAGCTATACCACTCTTGGGCATATATCCAGAAATTATTACTGTCAGTGGTTCTGGATTTCTTGTATGCTTAGTAAGTTCCCCTACCACAGGATGGCCATGAGTTATCTGTTTCAACCATTTCCAGGAGGTGCTTGAAGATGGGTTCTATCTGTGACTTAGACAGGAAAGACGCTCATTGAGTACAGCTTTAACATGCACTGCAGACATGCCAGCATTCTGCCTGTGATGACAGCTCACGCGTCTAGTGGAGGTGGATCCTGGATAAACTTTATATAGCATCTCACTTTATCCTTAAAACCCCATTTCAAGGAAGCATATTTTATGGTGACCCCAGGCTCACAGAGGAACACACAAGATACACACACTTTGCTCACAGTGTTACAGCTAGGGAAGAGCTGGGCTAAGACTTAAGAGGGTTGAGGAAAATGAGTAGCAAAGTTGGGTGTCTTTAGGGTTTCCACTGCTGCGATGAAACACCATGATCAAAAGCAGCTTGGGGAGGAGAGGGTTTATTTCTGCTTAAAACTCAGATCACACTCCATCACCGAGAAAGGTCAAGGCAGGAACCTGGAGGCAGGAGCTGATGCAGAGGTCATGGAGAGGTGCTGCTTACTGGCTTGCTCCTTGTGACTTGCTTAGCCTGACATCTTATAGAACCCAAGACTACCAGCCCAGGGGTGGCACTGCCCACAGTGAGCTGGGCCCTCCCACATCAATGGTCAATCAAGAATGTGCACCACAGACTTGCCCATCTTGTAGGAACATATTCTCAATTGTGGTTTACTCTTCTCAAATGACTCTAGCTCATGTCAAGTTGATGTAAAACTAAGAAAAATGGCTTTGCCTTTGGTTGTTAGTATGACTAACCTTAACCACAAAGACAGTTACTTCTATCTAAGGTTAATAAAACAAAGTATGTTTAACAAGGACTTAAGCTACAGTTAGTTCTTCAGCATTCTTACAAAGGGGATGGATTCAGTGCTGGGACTGAACTCAGGTGTGTCTTCCACTGAGCACGCACTCTGTCACTGGGCCAGATCCCCAGTCCCAGACATGCTTCAGTCTTACCAAACTGGAACACGTGATTTCTAACTCTAGCCACAGGCGATGTGTTATTGAGCTAGAATGCCTAGGGAGCAGGGGTGCTTCAGCAATCACATATCTATTAACCAAAACTCATGCTAGCTGGGAACTCCTGGCTTCATGATTTCAGCAGCCAAACATCCTTTTAAGATGCACCATAGTCTTGTAGCATTCTTACTGACTTAGCCCTTAGTCATATGAAAGTAGTTTCTTCCTTATCAATTTAGGGCATCATAGTATGGTCCTGAAATTACAAATTGTGCTACAATGTTGTAGATACATTTATAGAATACAGAAAAGACCATATTTCCATCAATTCACTTATTTATTGTTTAATACAAGAGTAATCCTCACTGCATTGATGTATCAGAATTCAAGATGACTGATGTCTTGACCTTGGTCCCAAAGGCTCATGATAGCTGCTTACAGTGTGTGTTAGTTAGGTTTCCACCATATAACAAAGCACCCGAGATTATCATAAAGAAAAGAGTTGTATTCTGGCTGACAGTCCTAGAGACTCCAGTCTGTACCTGGTCAATTTATGGCAAACTGCTTATCCCTTAACCAGGAGGCAAGAGAAGAAAAGATAGGATCACACAATCCCCATCAGAAATATACCCCAATGATACATTAGGTCCCACCACTAAAAGGACCAGTGTCTTACAATGGCACCACCATTAAAGACCTGGGCCTGGCTTTGGGAAATAGGCACCATTCAGCACTAGACAAGTAAGAAAGGCTGCAATCCAGAGAGATGTATAAATTACCTGGGATTTTAATGGAAAGTGAAGTAACTATGCAACACATGAAGACATTACCCATTCCAAAGACACTTGAAATCAAGCTTGACAGGCAAGTGAGTTTTCCAGCTGGAGGAGAGGAGTTATGGTGGGTGGGACATACCCCGACTTCAGTATCTAGGCTGGTATTTGCTTTGTTCAGTCAGTGGTTGATGTACTTCAAGTGTCAATTGCTTCTTTCTCTTAAAAATAGAATTCAGAAAAAAATATATAATTGCCACTATCCAAGGTACCAATTAGTGGAAGCTGGGCTATTAAGTTTTTGCTGTAACTTTAGTATATCAGAAAGCAGCATTATAATAATGTGTTTTGTTTTACTATTAAAAGAGGCTTTTGTTTTTTTATTTGGCGTGGCTGGGGTGGCACACTTGTGCTGTGTGATTTTTATTTTGAGTTGTAGCTTACAAATCCAAGTTGGCATCTTATAGCCTCTTTCCAACATGAATTTAAGGTGTAAAATAAGAAGAATAAGAAAAATGGAGGGTAAAAAAAAGGCGGTATTGGGTCAAAATGGCCAAAACCCGTGGAGGAAGGGATGCAAACACCCGCTGGAGGTTTTTGTGTTACAGATGTAGAATCCAGAGGAAGAGATGCTTTAGCAGAAATTCTAGAATGTGAAGGTCAGAGGTCACTGACATTTATTCAGCAGTAGTTTCCTGTCTCTAAACTCTCATGGTTTGACACATTTGGTTGTTGGTGACAGATGGATGTCTTAAATGAGGTTGGCACAGAAAAAAAGAGCAGAGGGCCTTCAGACATGCCCTAGGTTCAGGCCTGCCCTGATCTCAGACAAGAGTCTCTAAGCCTTCCTTCTTCCATAGGTGTAAAGTTATCCCAGGACAGATTCCCTTCTAATTAGCATGCCTGCGTGTGTGTGTGTGTGTGTGTGTGTGTGTGTGTGTGTGTATACATATTTGTGTATGTATGTGCACTGATGCATGCATGCTGGCACAGATACCCATCCATGTGTGTGGAAGCCAGAAGACAACCTCAGTGAGGTTCCTCAGGTACCATCCACACTTTCTCTTTTGAGACAGGGCTTCTCATTGGCCTTTGGCTTGCTGATTGAACTTAGCTGGTTGGCCAGCGAGCCCCAGAGATCTGCTGTCTCTGTCTCTCTAACTCTGGCATTCCAAATGTATACTACTCGGCTTGGCTTTTTTTCCCCACTGGAATGCTAGGATTATAACCAAGGCTTCACGCTTGTGCAGTAAACCCTTTATAGCCTGATCTGTCTCCCCTCCTTTGTTTTGGGGTGGAGGATTACTAAGGATTTACATATGTTTATCACAGACTCGGTAAAAGGAGTTTCTCTCCCCTTACCTCAGCTCTATGTATAATCCCACATTACTCCTTACAGAAAATCAGAATGCACATTTCTGCAACACAGTATATTACAGTTTCGCGGGCAGCATCATTTTGTCAGCCTTTATGGCCTATGAGCAGTGTCCCATCTATTCAGCTTGAATACTGCCCACCTGTGTTACAGTGGCCCATGCCAAGAGTGCATTCTTCTGTGCTTGGAGGGTCTGAGAGTCCTGACAAAATCTGAATGTGTTTATTTGCTCTGCTTGTGAGATACAGCCTTTGGATGATGGTGTTGGGCAGAAAGGTTTAAAAAAAAAAACAACTTAATGCACTCTGATCATCAGGAAACTCTAGGGAAGACAACAGATATGTTCATGTGAATACTTTCTTCCTTTACCCCGCTTCTCATCCTAGTTGGGTGTTCGCATGAATACAGCTTGCTTTGGGTTGTTGTTCAACTCTGTAATTATACATTTTGCTACTAATTTCTTTAATCTTTTGATGACTTCAACAAAGGAGTTGATCTATCTTTGCCTATACTTTAAAATAATTGGCCTATCCTGCTCCTCATTAATAGAATTGTTTTAGAGATTTTTTTTCCCAAGATGGCATAAACTCCCCTAGCTTTGTGAGTATATGGACTGTTTAGTTCTTTCCAATTAGAAATGATTGCTTAGATAGCAGCCTTACAGGGAATAAGATCTCCCTTACCTAGGATATGATTGGGTATTAAATATGGATGCCTTGCTTGATACATTGGCACTTTTGCTTCTTTAAAATATTTTTTAATTTTAATTAATTATACTTTATTCACTTTGTATCCCCCCTGTAGCTCCCTCCCTTATCCCCTCCCAATCTCACCCTCCCTCCTCCTTCTCCAAGAATGTCCCTTCCCAAGTCCACTGATAGAGGAGGTCTTCCTTTCTTTCCCTCTAACCCTAGTCTATCAGGTCTCATCAGAGCTGGCTGTATTGTCTTCCTCTGTGGCCTGGTAAGGCTGCTCCCTGCCCAGGGGGAGGTGATCAAAGAGCAGGCCAATCAGTTCATGTCAGAGACAGTCCCTGTCCCCATTACTATGGAACCCACTTGGACATTGAACTGCCGTGGGCTATATCTGTACAGGGGTTCTAGGTTATCTCCATGAATGGTCCTTGGTTGAAGTATCAATCTCAGAAAAGACCCCTGTGCCCAGATTTTTTTGGTTCTGTTGCTCCCCTTGTGGAGCTCCTGTCCTCTCCAGGTCTTACTATTTCCCCCTTCTTTCATAAGATTCCCTGCACTCTGCCCAAAGGTTGGCCATAAGTCTCAGCATCTGCTTTGATACCCTGCAGGGTAGAGCCTTTCAGAGGCCCTTTGTGGCAGGCTCATGTCCTGTTCCCTTTTTCTCCTTCTTCTGATGTCCATCCTCTTTGCCTTTCTGAATGAGCATTTTAGCCAGAGTCCTCCTTCTTGATTAGTTTCTTTAGGTGTACAGATTTTAGTAGGTTTATCCTATATTATAAGTCTAATGTCCACTTATGAGTGAGTATATACCCTGTGTGTCTTTCTGCTTCTGGAATACCTCACTCAGGATGATCTTTTCCAGTTCCTACGACTTACCTGCAAATTTCATGATTTCCTTGTTTTTTATTGCTGAGTAATATTCCATGTGTAGATGTACCACAATTTCTGTATCCATTCCTCAGTTGAGGAGCATCTGGGTTGTTTCCAGCTTCTGGCTATTAAAAATAAAGGTGCTACAAACATGGTTGAGCAAATGTCCTTATTGTGTACTTGAGCATCTTTTGGATATATGCCTAGGAGTGGTATAGCTGGATCTTGAGGTAGCACTATTCCTAATTGTCTGTGCCAGATTGATTTCCAGAGTGGTTGGAAATCAACCAGCGGTAGAATAGGGTTCAGTTTTCTCCACAGCCTCTCCAGCATGTGTTGTCACTTGAGTTTTTGATCTTAGCCATTTTGCTGGATGTAAGGTGAAATTTCAGGGTCGTTTTGATTTGCATTTCCCTGATGAATAAGGAAGTTGAGCATTTCTTTTAATGTTTTTCAGCCATTTGATATTCCTCTATTAAGAATTCTGTTTAGCCCTGTACCCCATTTTTTAATTGGATTATTTTATTTGTTGCTGTTTAACTTATTGAGTTATTTATGTATATTGGATATTAGTCCTCTGTCAGATATAGGGATGGAGAAGATCCTTTCCCAATCTGTAGGCAGTCTTTTTGTTCTGATGACAGTGTCCTTTGCTTTACAGAAAGTTTTCAGTTTCATGAGGTCCCATTTATTGATTATTGACCTTAGAGCCTGTGCTGTTGGTGTTCTGTTCAGGAAGTTGTCTCCTGTACCAATGAATTCAGGGCTCTTCCCCACTTTTTCTTCTAATAGGTTTAGTGTGTCTGGTTTCATATTGAAGTCTTTGATCCACTTGGACTTTAGTTTGGTGCAGGGTGGTAAGTATGGATCCACTTGCAATTTTCTACATGTAGACATCCAGTTAGACCAGCACCACTTATTGAAGATGCTATCTTTTTTCCATTGAATGGATTTGGCATCTTTGCCAAAAATCAAGTGTCCCTAAGTGTATGGATTTATTTCAGGGTCTCCTATTCGATTCCATTGATCCAACAGTTGGTTTCTATGCCAGCACCATGCAGTTTTTAGTATTGTTGCTCTATAGTACAGCTTAAGATCAGGGATGGAGATACCTCCAGAAGACCTTTTATTGCAGAGGATTGTTTTAGCAATTCTGGGCTTCTTGTTATTCCATATGAAGTTGAGAATTTTTCTTTCAAGGTCTATAAAGAATTGTGTTGGTAATTTGATGGGAATTGCATTGAATCTGTAGATTGCTTTTGGTGAGATGGCCATTTTTACTATGTTAATCCTGCCAAGCCATGAGCATGGGAGATCTTTCCATCTTCTGATATCTTCTTCTAATTCTTTCTTCAGAGACTGGAAATTTTTTTCATACAAGTCTTTCACTTGCTTGGTTAAGGTCACACCAAGGTACTTTATTTCCTTTGTGGCTATTGTGAAGGGTGTTGTTTCCCAAATTTTTTTCTCAGACCTTTTGTATTTTGTATACAGGAGGTCCAGCCACTTTGCTGAAGGTGTTTATCAGCTGTAGGAGCTCTCTAGTAGAATTTTTGGGGTCACTCAGGTATACTATCATATCATCTGCAAATAGTGATACTTTGACTTCTTCCTTTCCAATTTGTATCCCCTTGATTCCCTTTAATTGTCTTATTACTCTAGCAAGGACTTTAAGAACTATGTTGAAGAGATATGGAGAGAGTGGGCAGCCTTGTCTTGTCCCTGATTTCAGTGGGATTGCTTTAAGTTTCTCTCCATTGAGTTTGATGTTGGCTATAGGCTTGCTGTAACTCGCCTTTACTATGTTTAAGTATGTGCCTTGTATCCCTGATCTCTCCAAGACTTTAAACATAAATGGGTGTTGGATTTTGTCAAATGCTTTTTCAGCATCTAAGGAGATGATCATCTTTTTTTCTTTCAGTTTGTTTATATGGTGGATCATATTGATGGATTGGTGCTTTTGCTTTTTTATGTCCATGATTGTATGCTACATTGAAGTTGTTAGGTCTCATACTAAGAAGCCAAGTTAGAATCTCTGCTCGTCAACATTTATTTCCCCTGTATTTTCTCATTCTTCTGGAAGTTTCTTAGGTAGTAGTGATGTCTTCTTGTTCTTCTTCTTGTGACAAAATACTTGACAAAACAGCCTAAAATGAAAAACAAAAACAAAAAACAAAGACTTACTTTGGCTCACATATTCAGGGTTTTCAGTCTGTAGTCCTTGGTGTCATTGATTCTGAATGAGGCAGAACCTCATGTTGGCAGAAATAACTCTCCTCACTTTGTGACAGACAGGAAGGGGGCTGTTGCAAGATAGCCCAAGAACCCACCCTTAGAACCCACCCATCATTCCAGCTAGGTCCCACTACCTACAGTTTCTAATACCTCTCAAAATAGTACCGCCACCTGGGGACTAAGGCTTAAATACACAAGCTTTGGGGGGATGCTATTTATTCAAACCATACTGCTCCCCAAATGTTTGTTTAAAGGAAATATGTTATGTTATGTTATGTTATGTTATGTTATGTTATGTTATGTTATGTTATGTTATCCTATGCTGTGTTGTGCTATGTTATATCTATATTTTATATACAAAGACAATCTTTTTTTCATGCTCCATGTAAAATTGATTTGAGCTTAATGTCCAGATGGGATATTCAGTGTCCAATGTCAGCTGAAGGAGAGATATATTCAGTGTGGAGATATTGGTCAGTGACTACTGGTCATATGAACTCTTTCCAGTAATTTCTTCCTCAGCTTCAAGTCTTGGAGCAAACTGAGTGTCCACTGCAAGATGATAATGAACACCGTGGATCACGTTATCTATTCAGAGTATTTTTTTTCTGACGCAAGGCCTCCTCTAGACAGGGCCTTTCTTACTGGCTGCCCTCTCCACTCCTGCAGAGTCACAAACAGAAGTGCATGACCAGTGAGTAATTTTCAAAACAAGCCTGGGGCATTTCCTTTAGAACCATTTATGAACACAGTATGTTGATTAAAAGCCCAGTGCCTGTGATTAATTTTATCACAATTGTCTGAAAGCCTAGGCAGTATGAAGAATTTTACCACCTATGGTACGTTTATCTTTTGAGCTGGGGTGTTGATGTGGTCCTCTATGGATCGATCAGGACCAGCCTTGCCTTAGTCACCTGTCTCATAAATCCAAAGTAGAAATGGAAGTGCATCCTGAGAGCAAACACTGATGGTCTACTGTGAACAAGGCAATGGCAAGCAACATGAGGCTTGGTCTGCAAAATTCACACTCACTTTGTGACAGACAGCAAGCAAAGAGAGAGACAGGAATAGGAGAGGGATAAGATAACCCAAGAACCCACCCTCCTCGTTTCCCCGGAAAATCAAATTAAAAACAGAAGTCGGTTGTGATGGTGCACAGATTTAATGCTAGCTCAGGAAAGATGCTGTAGAAATATAGCTAACCTGTGCAGGGATAGGGGGATCCTTGGGGCTAGCATAATGAGAGAGAATCTGATTTGACAACGAAACCAAGGAATGACAGCAGAGGTTGTTCTCTTGGCCTCCACATGAGTGTGTACAGACACACACACACAAACACACACACACACACTAGAAGCGCTCTTGTGACTGCTTTGAATTTTGAATTTTGTTGCTACTTTGCTGCAAGTACCTGAACCGGTGTGCTGTGTAGGGAGGACGCCTATAGCCTTTCTGGAAATTTTCACTGAAGTGTGATTTAAGTCTTGAACAGAAGCGATGACAGCCTGAGGGAACAGCAGAGGGCCAAACACAGAGGGGTTAGAGAGAATGCCATGCTGCTGAATGCTGCTGGAGGCTTGCTGACCTGGGAGGTGGAGCCTGGAGAAGTGTGGGGAGGAGGTGGGAGCTTTTAGCAGCATCTTGGTGCAGGCAGGAGCTCAGCTGCTCCAGGCTTGAACTGCGGCAGGGGAGGGAAAAGGAGGGCGTGCATCTGTTGGGAGAAGGTGGCAGCCTTGGTCCAGGCCACAGACATCTCTTTTTACTCTGAGACCTCCCCCCACTGCTGGTGTGAGTCACCTCTGGAGGCGGGTGAGAACCTGATTGGGGAGGCTCTGGGAAAGCCCACACTGAGCCTGGAGCCTCCGCAATTATATAAATGGAAAGTTGAAAAGAAAGAAGAAGAAGAAAAAAAAAAAGAACCTGCAGAGGGTTTGTAAAGATGGAAGGCATTGTAGCTGAGAAGATTCGTGGCTGAGAAGATGTGGGGAGTGCCGAGAGGATGTTGGAAGATGTTGTCTTTTCCATGGTAGAGGGAGCCAGAAGGGACCAGCAACATCCCACCACCTCCACCACCACACACACACCCCTTGCTTTGAAAAAACACAAATAGAAAAGATTGCAATGAAGTGGAGTCCAGAGAAGGAAATGAAAACAGGAGTTTGAATGTATTGAATAGCTTCCTAAATCTTGGGAGGCAGGGGGGAAGGGGGAATAAAAAGTGTTCAGAATTGAGACTCTTAGTCTAAAGCTTCTGCCAACTTAAAAATGGCTGTGTGTGTGTGTATGTGTGTGTGTGTGTGTGTGTGTGTGTGTGTGTGTATTACAGGAAAGGAAACCCCATGCTTTAGGGACAGAGAGGCCAAGGAAGGTGATGTTGTGCCTTCCTCAGGAAAGCCAACACTATTCTGTCTCCTCCCTATGGCACTAGCCATGAAAATCTCTAGTTAGCTTGGGAAGACAGTAGAGCATATAATTTAACCAATTTCAAGGTATTTCTGTCAGGCTTCATCATGCCATTTAATTTTTTGTTGTTTGGTAGGCAGTGGTGGGCATATTGAGCAAGAAGGATTACACAGGGAAGAACTTATAGGAAGGAAGAGCGTTGACAAAAGTTCACAGCACTCATGTCTCTGTTCCTTCTTTTAGGTTCTGGTTACCATACTTCCCAATCCATGTTGGTGGCAATGTGTTCTCCTGGCTCTGTTTTTATTTTATTTGGTGTTCTGCCACTGTTTGTGAGTTTGCTTACTCCTGTTGTGATCTTATCATGAAATGTCGCCCAGAGGCTCATCACATATTGAACACTTGGTCCCGGGCAGCGGTGAGGAGAAAGGCCACTGGGGGGGTACATATTGGGGGCAACCACTCACATGCCTTTTTCTGTATACCCATGAATTCCTACCACCATGGTCCTCTGCCCAAGTATGGAGAGCTGAGCAGCCAGCAGCAGAATTCTCTGGAACCTGGAGCCCACTCTCCCCCAATTCCTTCCTCCCCTAAGTTGTCTCTGTCAAGTGTTTGGTCAAAAAGATGAGAAGGTTAAATACACGTGTACAGGGGTTCCTCATAACAGAAAATGAAGTTAGAGTGCCAAAAGCTGACAGGGAGAAATAGCCCAAGTGTGGAACTGACTCTTGCTATGCTCCTGCTCTGTAAACCCCTTCCACAACACAATGCTACCGATGTGCCTGTGCGTGCACTTGTATGTAGGGGCCAGAGGTTAGCCTGGGGTGGTATTTCTCAGGACCTATCTGCCTTGCTTTTTGATACACAGTCTCTCACTGAGCGAGAAGTTGTAGGCTGACTAGCCAACAGGATCCACCTGTCTCCATCTTGCCAGTAGGGAGATGACAAGCCACAGCTGGCCTTATAAAAATGTGATCTCTGGGAGCCAATCCAGGTCCCCACGTTTGTGTGGTAAGCACTTTATGACTGAGCTATCTCTCCAGTATCTATGGGTTATCCCCGAGGTCCCCCAGACTCAGGAACAGACACTGGTACTAGTTTGTTTAATAGAGCTTGGGACACACAGAGACTGGTCTTCAAAATGAATGTGTGACAGGCAGTGTCTTCAATCTCTCACGTTTGACTGAGCATTTTGTGTTTGCAGAGTCTTTTCATGGCTCCAAGCTGCTTAGACTTCAGTTACACACAAATAGCAGTTCCAGGCTTCTCCCCTCCCTGGTCCTAGACCCACTCCCTTGGAAGATAAACTGTGAAGCAAAGCACACATCACATTTTACAGTAGGAAGTGCTCTGCAGAAGTAACAAACATTTAAGGTCAGTAGTTCTTTAGCAAAGAAGGCGAGTTTCCAATCCCCAGATCTCTGGAGTTGTAACTGATGTCTCAGGTCCATAGGCAAGAGCTAGGCAACTTCCTGTCTGTAGGACATAGGTTCCCCTTCTTCTCTCCACGGCCTTAGGCAAGGCAGCTCCTCATATGACTTCAATCTCTTCTTTTGAAAATCCAATTTGGCACTGAAAACATTTCAGACAATATCACAAAGTGTTCTCCTTTCTCCCTTCAGCCTTCTTTTTATTCTGGTCTCTTTGTTCCTCCATTCAGCACTTTCTCTGCCAAACATCATGGAAACTGTTGACAATTAGGTCACGGGGAGGATCTGATAGCACAGTTGCCCTTCTTAGAATCTGAAAGGGGGCAAGCTGAAACCAAGCAGTGTGATAAATTCAGAATAAGAATTCCTGTGAGCACTGGTGGCTCTTCCGGAAGACCAGTTCAAATCCCAGCACCCACGTGGCAGCTCATAGCTGTCTGTACCTCCAAGATCTGACAGCCTCACACAGACATGCATGCAGGCTAAGCCCCAATGTACATAAAATAAAAAGCAATAAATTATATTAAAAAAAGAAAAACAAGAGCCAGGTGTGGTGGCGTATGCCTTAAAAAAAAAAAATTCATGTGCATGTATCTTCTAAGGACAAATTTTTTAGGGTATGTGCTAAATATAAAGGCTCACAAGTTATCGGGATGGCCAGTCAGCTCCTTGGCTGGTTTGGGTTGCCAATTGCTCTATTTTCCATTTAAGACCCTGACTCATTTGCAGTTCTGCTCTGTCATTTGGTTGGTTCCATTCAAATTGAGTGGACACCCATGGTAAAGCCGTTACCGTCACCTCAGGGTTTCTGGTAGAGGAGGTGGCATGATGCAAACTGCTCTCAGTGGACAGTGGCATACCGTAGCTGGTCGAAAGCTTGTGAGGTTTCCTGGGCATGTGCCTGGTGACGCCTAGCAAGGGAATTTGCTGACAAGTGAATGGACAGCTGAGGATATCGTTTTTCATACATCCAATATCCTCAGATATTGTAGTTTGCTCTTGTTTTTGTGAGGGAGGGGCATCGATAGAGGTAATCCTGGAAAAATACTCACAGGTAACAGCAACAGTCTTTCATCATTCTGTTCTCATTTTGATCTAGCTAGCTAGCTGCTGGGGATGAATGTAGGATTTCATCCTGCTAAATTTATACTCTAATGTAAAACTATTCTTTCAACCCCCCCCCCCACACACCCATTGCTATGATCAGGTATGTTGAGCCTGGGACTTGGAAATTGACCCCACACTGGTTGGCTCCAGCCCTCTTGTGAGGGCAGTTTTATCGTTTTGTGTTTTATGAAACCTTTAGCTCTGGGCTGTTAGTACGTTATAGGTCTTGTTCCATCAGGGAATGGAAAGGGATGGTGATGGTCACTCTAAGGATAACAAAGAAACAGGAGTCCCAGCTGCAGGATGGGGCCTCCCATGCCAGCACATCAATGATGAGAACGAGAAAGATGGAAAGAGACCACTCGTAGACTCATTGCATGGAAAAAAACAGAGCAGTATGGTCACTTGTTATTTATTTTGCATGGACCCCTCCTGGATGTATGTGGCTCCTGTCTGGAGAAGGTTCCTGAAAATCAACATTAATCTACCTGTAAGTCACAGCACCACAGTTCTCTCCCACAGCAACAGAAAGGAACTCTTGTGTGCTGAACGAAGTAGACATTTTTTTACTGACTTCTCATAATTCTGAGATTAGCATTATAGAGAAGGCGCAAACAACCCGTTTCCTCCTCACCCTGAGCACAGAGCTCAGTTATGCTTCCTGATTAGTTCTGTAGCTAGATTCTACCCTGTGACAGCCTTTAGGACAGTAGCATGAATGGGAGCAGTGTGTACCAGGCCCAGCTCATCAAAACCTCCCTACAAAATCTCCTGTGCTCTTTTTCTGGATCACTCAGGATCTGCTTTAGCTTACATGCTTATGACCCAAGAGATGAGTAGTCTTGTGGGGGGGGGGCGGGTTAATTTTTTAAAAATTATTTATTCATTTTACATCCTGATTGTGGGCCCCCTTCTCTCTTCCCAGTTCCCACCCCTTTGTACATTTGTCCCTCATTTTTTCCTCTCCTTCTCCTCAGAGAAGGGGGAGGTCTCCCCATGGTACCAGCCCGCCCTGGCACATTAACTGAAGAACTAGGCTCATCCTCTCCCACTGAGGCCAGATGAGACAGCATAGTTAGGGGAACGAGATGCAAAGGGAGACATCAGAGTCAGAGAGGGCGAGGTCCAGTTGTTGGGGGATCCACATGAAGACCAAGCTCCATGCCTGCTACATATGGGCAGGGTGCTCAGGACCAGCCCAGGCGTACTTCCTGCTTCATGGTTCAGTCTCCATGAGCCTCATGGGCCCAGGGTAGTTGACTCTGTAGGTCTTCTTGTGGAGTCTTTGACCCTTCTGGCTCACTCAGTTGATCCCTCAACTCTTCCATAGGACTTCTCTAGCTTTGTCTAATGTTTGGCTGTGGGTCTCTGCATCTGTTCCCATCAGCTGCTGGGTGAAGCCTCTCAGAGGAGTTACGCTAGGCTCCTGTCTATAAGCATAGCAGAATAGCACCAATAGTGTCAGTAGGGCCAGTTTTGGGTGGGTTATTCCCACAACCTTTGCTCCATCTTTGTCCCTGCATATCTTGTCGGCAGGACCAGTTTTGGGTCAAAGGTTTCATACGTGGGTTGGTGACCTTATCCCTCCACTAGAAATCTTGCCTGGCAAAGGGAGGTGGCCTTTATTTATGGGTACAAGTGTTTTATTTGTCTGTCTGTCTGTGTGCCATGTGAGAGCCTGGTACTCACTGATGTCAGAAGAGTGCATTGGACCCCTGGAACTGGAGTTACAGGTGGTTGAAAGCCTTCCCTTCTAAGGTATATTTGTGCAGAAGGGCATCATAGCCTGGTTGAGATGTATAGCAGTGCTTTATGTGACACACACACACACCGTCCTGGCACAATGCAGAGCACCTTGAATCACTTCCAGAAGGAGAGCACCAAAGGCAAACTCCTAGCTTGGTGTAAATGGAAAATACATCTTTTTTGCACTTGAGCCTTTAGTATTTTTTTTTGAGGTGTTTTTTGTTTTTTTTTTTTCCCTCATAGTAGCATTACATAGCTAGCAGAAGTTGTCATAATTAGAGAGCAGAACTTTTAAAAGGGACGTGGGGGCTGGTAAGCAGACCATCAGTAAATTGCTTGTTATGGAAGCAAGAGAACCCGAGGATCTGGGTTTGATTCCCAGGACACATGTGAAAAAGCCAGGATCGGTGTGATGTACTTGTAATCTCAGCACTGGGCAGGCAGAGACAGGCTCTTAGGTTCCTGGGCTGTCTGTCCAGCTAGCCTAACCTAATCAATAAGTTCTGGGCAAATGTGAGAGGCTGTCTCCACATACAAACTGGATGGGCTCTTGAGGAAGGAAAACTGAAGTTACCTCTGGGACACACACACACACACACACACACACACACACACACACAGATACCACAAAGTGCTTAAAAATTCCAAGGGTGCAGAAGAATGTGCCTTTAATGCCTTGGGAGGCAGAAGAAAGTGGATTATCTGTGAGTTCAAGGCCAGCCTAATCTACATAGCTAGATCTAGGTGAGCCAGGGCTACACAGTGAGACTCTTTTTCTAATTGACTGATGAATTGATTGATCAATCCAAGACCATCCAGAAGGGCTGAGATGCAAAAAAAAAAAAAGGTTGAGTGCTCAAAACTTCCTTTGGTGGTTGATGATGGATGGGCCAAACCTTTTCCTGACAAGATTAAGTAAAATAGATTTACAAAAATATTCCTACCCCCCAACTCCCACCAGAGTCCCTGCCGTGACTGTTAAGTAGCTTAAAGCTTACCATGAAGAGAATCAGAGGGGGAGCTTGTAAATAATACTGTATGCCACCCAAACCTACCTCACACTGATTCTAAGTGTTCAGAGCTAAACAAAAGCCTGTCAGAAACACATACCACCGCCACCCCTCAAGTGTCTGCTGAGGTATCCATAAGGAGGCTTGTGTGTTGTGTAGACTTCTGTGGTGTTTGACATGTGACCGGTCATAATGGAAGTTTCCATCAGCCATTCATACTGTAAAATACAGATTTTGTGTGTGTGTGTGTGTGGAAATTGCATGTGTATTTTGTGACAAAAATCAAAATGTTTTCCACTTAATCTTTTAGATAAAGTTTCTATCATAAAAGTTCATCCTCTCTGCCAAAGCCCCACTTTCCCTCATAATCTCAGATTCATAAAGTCTGTGTGGCCTTGCCAATTCCAGGAGCAGTTTCTGACTCAAAGCACACGGGAAGAAACTTTCTCAGAGAAGGTAGATGCGGTTTCTGAGACCCAGATAGTTAAAAAGTGTACTCTTGGTGACTGGAATAGAGGCGCCACCTACAGGGAGGAGGCTGAAAACCCCTGGAAGACTCTGATTTTCCAGCCAGCTTTGCAGGACAGAAATTTAAAGCGAAAAGAAAACCCAGATCCCAAAGTGATAGAAAGCAAAGGATCCTCTGCAGACAACAGAAAATGGCATCGCTGCAAAAATCTCAGACAGCTCCCTTCCTGTTGTTTTTTTTTTTAATAATGATTTATGTTGTAATTTCATTTACATTTTTTCGTTTGTTTGGAGACCCTTAATTATCCCCCAGGTACTGGCTGCTTTCTGCCAACTTCCAAATGAGGTTATCTCTGCAAGCAATGGCATGAAAAGCATGCTCTGCTGGTGTAGGTCACGGTCCTGCCTGTTCACGGAAAGCAGATAGGATGCCGCGTTGAGCCATTGTCCCTGCACTGACTCAGATCCATGTCCTTCCTAGTAGATGTGTTCCCCCTCGCTCATCCATTCCCGTGACATCAGTGCTAGTGCGGAATGAAGGGACTGTTGGCACTGAGGGCCAGCACAGGGTTTATTTGATGTGTGATGAAGAAAATAACTTGGCCCAAAATAACGCTCTATAAAAAAGTCTATTTGTACACTTCCCATAACAGTAACTTGCTTTCCTAGGAAGATGCAATTTCATGTATTTTGTCTCCCTTGCAACTAGATCGAGTTCCATTCACAATTTCTGTATAGAAAGAACGTTTCTCTTAGCTTGGTTTGTTGCCCCAAGTCTGTTAGTTGACTCTGTACTTCATGACTCTGAGGTGCAAGGAGGGGCAGTGAACAGCAGAAGATGCTTTTTAGGATATTATGAAGAAGCCCAGCCCAGCCCAAGGGCAGCATCAAGGTCTTGCTGAAGCTCCTAGAGCCATCAGGATCCAGAGTTTTCTGGAGGCATTGCTCTGCAGGGGTCATTGTGACAGGCTCACAGGCGGTCAGCTGCAGAGCCGATAGTTCCGAAGCCAGGCAGAGGGCCAGCACCAGCAGCACAGATGCACACAGCAATATCATACACAGCCAGCCTCTAGAACAGCCGTTCTCAAACCTGTGGCTTGTGACCTGTGGGGGCTGCATATCAGATATCTGCTTTCTGTGTTCTCACATGCTGGGCACAGAGAGAGCCCCGGTGTCTCTCCTTGTAATGGATGCTAACCCCATCATGCCCCTCACCATCAAGAGATTATCTCCTAATATCATCACTTCAGAGGGTGGAGTTTCCCAATAAGAATAATAGGGGAAAGGCTGCATAGACATATACAAGACACACGGAAGCAACCCTTTGGTCATTGGTGGCTGCTTGCTTTGTGTCATTTCATTCTACAATGATCTTCAAGCGTCTGTGTCAGGAAGCCAAATGTTGCTAGGCAGTGGTTGCACGCATCTGTAATTCAAGCACTGTGGAGGCAGAAGCAAGTAGATCTCAGAGTTCAAGTCCAGCCTGGTCTACAGAGTGAGCTCCAGGACAGTCAGGGCTACACAGAAAAACCTTTGTTGACAACCTCCCCACCCACCAAGAGAAGTCAAATGGCAGAAGGCTCTTAGAGGACACTTATATTCAACTTAGGTCTTATTTGGCATTGGGGTTTCTATGAATTGCCTTGTGCCCAGAGGTCTGTGGAAGTTGTGATGCTGAATCACCTTTGTTTCCACAATTCTGAAGGTTATTCACTGGCTTTCACAACAAGGACAATGAATGCAGGGCTAGGTGCTGTGATCTGACCACAACAGATGCCTGTAAACTTGCTGCTTGTGGTTCCAGTGAAAAGCCACTCGGAGTCAATGCTGACTCATCAGGGTTTGCTGAAATCTATACAGTGAGAAAGGAGGAAAGAAAGGGAGGTCATAATGCCACCATTCCCACACTCACCCGGGCTGCAGATGTTCATAAGGATCAAGATGTGGGAAGAGCACATGGTCACATAGAAAGCCCCACCCCCATGGAGCGGCATTTACCTAGATGGGTTTTCCAACAGCACCCAACAAGCTAAACCTTTGCCATCTTCCCAGCACACTCAGCCTGAATCATTTTAAAGGAAAAGAATCCCATTTACCAACAGGCAGAATGCCAATTTTATTTTATTAATTCATAACAAAATATAATTGCCAAGTGGGTTCGTGCCTGCTAAGTAACATAGTGTTTCCCTTTAGGCAAAATGATTTGAAAAGGCAAACAATAATCAGAAGTCCTTGAATGCATGGGTACAAAGCAAGAGCAGAAGTGAGCGTATATTATTTCTAGATTATTTTGCTCTGATAGGATTGGAAATTCCTACCCCTCCTTTGGGTCTGTTCCTGCCAGTGTTCAAGGTCATGGGCAGGGACTCTGGCTCCCCTGACATTGGTAGGAGAACTACTAACCCCTTGCTGGTTGACCCCACTCTCACCACTCCCTGTTCCCATATGGATCAAGAAGGGACCACACTTACCAATGTCTGTTTCAGATGGCTTCAAGACTATTTGTATTTCCATTAACAGATAGAAAAATAGATGTAAAATTTTTAATTTTTCCTGGCCTTAAAGTCATAGTTTCTGATGAAATATTTCTCATATTACATATATTTTGTTTGTTCACTCATTCATTCATTCTCCCATCCATCCATCCATCCATCCATCCATCCATCCATCCATCCATCCATCCATCCATCTATCCATCCATCTATCTATCTATCTATCTATCTATCTATCTACCTACCTACCTATCTATCAATCTATCTATCTGTTTGACTATCAATCCGTCATCTATTTACTTATGAGACATAGTCTCATGCAGCCCAGGCTGGTGCCAAATTCACTGTGTAGCAGTGATCCATCCATCCATCCATCCATCCATCCATCCATCCATCCGTCTGTCTGTCATCTATTTACTTATGAGGCACATTCTCATGCAGCTGAGGTTGGCTCCATGTAGCAGATGACCTTGATTTCCTGCTGCATTGCTTCTGCATCTTCCTGCTGCTGCTGAGATTACTTACCTACACCACCACACCCTTCTGCTTTTAATTCTTTGGCAGTTAACCTCAAACAGTAGGTAGACTCATTAGCAGCCACTGGGCTACTTTTGGCTCTGTGTAATGAGTTCCCTTCTTGTCTCACCTCCAGTACAATGCTAGTAATTTTTACCCAATTACTTCTGTGGCATTAATCACTTTCCACTTATTTTAATAATAATAACAACAACAACAACATGCATCTTCCCCAAATATTCAAATAGTTAAACAAGTTCCACCTTGCTGATTTGATGCCTCTGGCCACAATACAAAGCTCTAATAGTTTGTGTGAAAAAAATTTTTTTTCTTACAAAGGGCAATTCTATTACATAATCAACTGTAGGAGGCTTTGTTTTTTATAAACGCTAGTAATGTCTATTCCTTAGATTGGCTTATCCTTGGGCCTGGAGAGCGGCGTCTTGCTTATTTAAATAAGGGCAGTAGTTATGGAATGTCTGGGACGTGTCAGGCACTGCTAAGTGGGTATCTCTTCCCAGGTTCTAGCACATTTAGAGTGGACGTCTTGTTCTTGGGCACACGGATCATGCTCGCGCAGTCACTCTATCATCCCTTTAGAAGAGGGTTCTAAACCTGGCACTAGTCCAATTTTAGTTGGGCTTTTTTTTTTTTTTTTTTTTTTTTGTTTCTGTACAAGGATGTCATGTTCATTGTAGGATACTGAAAAATATCCTTGGCTTTTTCTACCTGCAGATGCCAGTAGCATCCTTGAGTCCCCAAGTAAAGAACTGTCCCCGGGCGCTGCCATACGTGCTTAGATAAGGGAGCAAACCTGCAGTTGAGAACTGTTGTGCATTATACCTGCCAAGTTTCTTGACTTCGCTAGAAAAATTGGCAGTGGGCCTACCTACTTACTTCTGAAGATTTTACATTCATTGAGCCAGTCTGTTACCAAAACCTTGGAACTGTACTTGCAGATAAAGAGCTGGGGGAGGAATATGCAGTTTGTTTGTGACATCAAGTATGTCATTTGTGCAAGGAACAAGACAGGTATAGGAAATACGTGTCTTTGACTGCAAGGACTCCAGATTCCAAGGCTTATAACTCAGTATCTGTGAACCTGTGGAAAATGCTCACAGGGATCATTGCTTGTTGTAAGTCGGTGTTTTGCCTATCAATATCCTACTGCCTTTGCCTGCGGATCACCTCTTGTTATGAAGTTTATAGCTGGGTGATATTATGTTATTCACTGTCCTCCTTGCTGTGGCAAAATACCTGAAAGAAGCAGGAAGGGAGGGATGACTTATTTTACCACACAGTTTGAGAGGTATAGTCTAACACGACGGGGGAAATGTTGGGGAGCTTAAGGCAACAAGAAGAAAATGGCTGGGGTACCATAAATAATAGGAACCCTGAACCCGATGTAAACATCTGGTCCTCTCCCCATAGTCCTGTCTGCCTGCTAAGTCCTATGTCCAAAAGGTTTCATAGCTTCCCAAAGATTGGAACCAAGCATTCACACAGATGAACAGGAGAAGGACATTTCACATCCAAACCATCACAATTGTCAACAGTTTAACTAAACTCAAGTGGGGGTGGCAGAGGCGGGCAGACAATATTCCTGGGAATTGCCTGAATGGTTCCCTGCAGTTGAACTGGTATCTCAACTCATTGTACACTTAGGATAGTGTGTACTATGTTTGAGACTGGGCTTCCACCACCAACCACAGCCCTGCTCTTGGGAATGTCACCCCAGCAAAAAGGAGAGCAACAGAAAGGGTGGCTTGACAAGACTAATTCCCTTCTGGATGCCACGACCCCTGTGTCTGGACACGCCAGCCCTTGTTCTACTCTACCTTCTGAAGCTGTGATAAGCCATTCTGACCAAAATTAGCTTGGGGAGGAAAGGGCTTATAGGTTTCAGTAAATCATCCAGAGCAGCCACAGCAGGAGCTGAGGGAGGAGCCATGGAGGAATGCTGCCTACTGTTCGTTCCCTAGCTCGTGCTTAGCTAGCTTTTTTGTTTTGTTTTAGAAATATTATTTTGTTTTCAATTCCCCCTATTTATTAACCATAGATTCTTAGCTGGGCAGGGTGGCACATGTCTGTAATCCTAGCACTCGGGATGGCAGGGGCAGGCTGATCTCTGTGAGACAGCTAATCTACAAAGTGAGTCTAGGAGAGCCAAGGCTACACAGACAAACCCTGTCACAAACAAAAGATTCTTCTCTCATCCAATCTATCCTGATTACAATTTCTCTTCTCTCTACTTCTCCCAGTTCCTCTTCACTCCCCTCCCCATTCAGCGCCACTCCCTCTCTGTCTCTCATGAGAGAAGAGTAGGATTCTAAGGGATAACAACAAAACACAACAAAATAAAATATAATAAGATAAAAAAAACCCCCATCACATCAAAGTTGGACAAGGTAAACCAACAGAAGGAAAAGATCCCTAAGAGAAGGCACAAGAATCAGAGTTCATATATTCAGGAACCCCGTAAAAGTACTGAACTAAAGCTATAATCTATACAGAGGAGAGAGGCAGACCCGTGCAGGCCCTGTGCGTACTGCCTCAGCCTCTGCAAGTTCATATGAGCTTTGTTCAGTTGATTCAGTCCTATTCTACTTGTGTCCCCCTTGCCTCTGGCTCTCACATTCATTCCACCTCCTCTTCTAAGGGTTTCCCTGAGCTCTATGGGGTGAAAGTTGATGGAGACATCCCATTTTGAGCTGTGTGTTTCAAATTCTCTCTCTCTTTCTCTCTGCATAATGTCTGGCTGTGGGTCTTTATAATGATGGCAATATAAGGCACAGATCTATGAGTATTTAGCCTCTTTTTTGTTTGTTTTTTGGTGTTTGGAGACAGGGTTTCTCTGTGTAGCCCTGGCTATCGTGGAACTCACTTTGTAGACCAGACTAGCCTTGAATTCATGTAGATCTGCCTGCCTCTGCCTCCCAAGTTCTGTGACTAAAGATGTGTGGCACCATGCCCGATAGCATTTTTTAAACATATATAGCCCAGCTTCACATGCTTAAGGACGGCACTGTCCACAGGGCTGAGCTCTCCTCCATCAACTGGCAATGAGGGGAACATCTTGAAGGCGCGGCTTGAGACCAGTCTGAAGGAGGCAGTTCTTCATTGGTGGCTCCCTGTTGCCAGGTGACTCTAGTTTTGTGTCATGCTGAGAGCTGAAGCTGCCTGTGACAGTCATGGCATGTATTCACTGGGAACACATTGTGATGTTTTCTCATTATAAACATACTTATCAGTATTAAACCCAGAAGGCAATTAGTTTAGAAACACTGCGGTGATAGCGTGCATTTCATCGCCTTGTAATACTGTGGTTTAAACTGGGGGAGACAAAAATGTCCTTTTCCTAAGAGTACTCTTTGTGTTGAGTTCCTAAGTAATTTGAAAAATTACAGTTTGATCTCTTTAACATTTACGCCAACTTTTCTGGTGCATTTTTACAGCCGAGCTCCACTTTAACTGCTAACTGCAAAGGAAATAATGGGGAGCCTTTAACTGCTCATCTTCACAGTTCCTGGTGAAATGGCTGTAATTAGGCTTTCATGAAGGAACTGGGTTTTTCCTCATTAAAAAAGAAATTATGCTCAGTGGCACAGCTGAGGGCTGAGCAAGTTGAAGGAATGGAGAGTTAGGAGAAAAGTTGACAAAGGTGATCACAAAGAAGCCCCTCAGACTCAAGGCAGGTTTGCTCTTGGTTTTGTTTTGTTTTGTTTTTTTTTTACTTGGGATCTCACTACATAGCTTTAGCGTGCCTGAACTCACTGTGTAGGCCAGACTGGCTTGAACTCACAGAGATCCACCTACCTCTGCCTCATCAAACGCTGGGATGAAAGGCGTGTGCCTCTAAGTTCTACTGGTGAGAAAGAAAAGTCAACATTTGCAAAACTAGACTTACAATGCAATCGGTAGCAATCCCCAGACACTGCTGTAGCGGTGAGTGGAGAGGACATTAAACCAAATTATTTTAATGGTTTTTAGGAGAAGACTCTACTATTGAAACGGAGGCATGGCCAAGCTGATGAAACATCTGTAACCTCTCAGGGGGCCACTGGTTCACAGAGTTTACTTAATTTCTAATTTTATATTTACTAAATTTTCTCCTCCTGCACGCGATACTTGATCCTAAGCTCCTTCAAAGCATAACCTTTTATCACTCACAGACTCATCATTTGGTTTCTTTTTCAGAAGTAGAGAAAACATTTGTTCTTAGGGTACTCACTCTTAATCCTGATTAGATTCTTCCTAAACATCGATATATATATATATTTTTTAAATTTCCAGTGAATGGTGTTTGGATTTTTATACAACACAGGAGTGCTGTGTGTGTGTGTGTGTGTGTGTGTGTGTGTGTGTGTGTGTGTGTGTACTGGTATAGAGGCCAGAGACTGGCATTGGGATGATTTTTCTCAATTAGGTTGATTCTCCACCTTTCTTTTTTTTCCTTCTTGAGATAAGTCTCTCACTGAAGCTTACTGTTTTGGCTAGACTAGCTGGCCAACAAGCCCTTGGGACCTCCCGGCACTGACCAGGGTTACAGTTACACACCGTGTCTGGGTTTTTGCTGTTGCTGTTTTTGTTTTGCTTTGCTCTGTCTTTGCCTGAGCGCTGGGGCTGCCTCAGGCCCTCTCACCACTGCTTTGTCTAAATGCCTTTTGCTGAAGCCATGGTGCTCACAGTGTACAAATCTTGCACCTAAGAGAAGGATTTTAAATAGCAGACACTCAAGCCACCAGATGGCTCCCTCTGGTTTTTAAATCTGCACTTAGGAGAGATAAATTGCCTTCCCTAAAAAGCCAGCTTGAGTGCATTTGGCGGACGTACTGAGTTCACGACTGAGTGGGTCTTCATGGGTTCGGGCTGAGCTGCTAAGTGTAGCGTTACTACTTGGAGTGTCGCTTCTTTGATTAATGATATAAGATCATCAGGATGGTTTCAACCCATGAGTCATGACTTGATTTCACTGGCTTTCTTATTTATTATTTTAAAGCTGGAGTGACTCATGCCTCCGTTCTTCTTTCTTCTGCTTCTGTTCTGAATACGCAGGACCTTAGGAGAGTCATTGTTGGCGCTCACCCTCCCCAAGAACGCTGAGAACAGAAGGAGGAAGTCCTGACTGACTTCACATTATCTCTTAAAATTGCCTCTTCCTTTCCCCATAATTCTCTTGGGCATGCTCACATTTGCAAAGTACATCAGATAGGCTTGGTTTCATCAAAACCAACTAGAGATGTACTGAGACCGCTGCGGGGTTTTGACCTAGAATCTCTGGCCAGACTGTGTCCAGCACCCTTTGTTTCATGAATGCATCCTACAAGGTCTCATTATGCATCCCATCATACTCTTGAAAAATGGAGACATTCAACTGATCGTACTCTGACCAGCAACGAGCCAATAGGAAGGAAGCAGGCTGGATGGAGTTGGCCTTCAATGGCAGTCCTCAGTTTTTTGGTGTTTTGTTTTGTTTTGTTTTTAGGGTTACATCCACTCTGCACTGGCCCTTCCCCAGCACCAAGCACTGGATAGTCTGGATAGTCTTCTCTCTCTCCCTCTTCAGGGAACAGGCTTTCTTTTTTCTTGTTAGGGAACAAACCGGAACCACTGAGCTAAATCCCTGACCCTTATCTTATTTTAGGATGGTGTCTTGCTAAGTTGTTCAGGCTGGTCTTGAATTTATGATTGTCTGCCTCCAGCTCTTGAGTAGTGGGGATTACTGACAGACATGTATGCAACCCAGTGAACTGTTTTTATTTAGCTAGTCTCTTCTGCAGTTAACCCCAGGAAAAAGCCTATGGGAACGCCTCTGCCAGTTCTAAGAGGACATTAATTGCTTAATCCAGCTCTTGGGTTCCAGGACTGTAGTAAGTACATCTGAGAGGTTGGCCTGAGGTATATATCCCGTAAGGCAGAGCGAATATGAAGTTTATCATGCAGAGTCACCTCGGTCATGGCTCCCGATGTTAAGAGATTTTGATCACTACGTATGACAGGAGAAGAGCCGTTAAGTTGCAGTTCTAACTAGCTCTTAGACGATCCTGATTCTGTAGGTCCAAGGTGCACCTCCTGAGCAGTGAGGCCTTGGAGAAAATGCTTGTAATGTTCAGCTTTTGTCAGCCCTCAGGAGGTATGCCTTTGTAAATGACTATCAGAGTGCTCCTCCATCAACCAGTTACTCTCTAACCCAAATGTGATTTATTTAGACACTCCTTTGTATCCTACTCTGAGTGTGAACACCCCATATAGCTGAGTATAACCTTGAACTTCAGACCCTCTTGCCTCTGGGATTAAGCATGCACCACCATCCGTGTCTTCTCTAGTACTGGAATTCAAACTCAGGGCTTTATGAATGTTAGGCAAGCACTCTGCTGACTGAACTCCATCTCTAACCCTGAAACTATTTTAATAAAGTAACCCAACCCTATGGTAAGAGCCTGTCCAGGACACCGAGAAATCTGGCTGGAGGGAAGCTGGAAGCTTCCTCTCTGTTGGCTAATGCATTCATTTGCAAGAAGGTACTGTGCATGTTGCTAGGAAATAAAATTCAGCAACAGCCCTGACCAGCTGTAGTGGACTGACTGGCAATGCAGGATGTACCCATTGATGTGGCAGGCTTGCTTGTGCGCACCCCTGTGCTTTCTGATGGGGTCTGAGTCCTGTGGATACAGGAAGCCTGTGGAGCAGGACTCAGACTGTAAACTTGGTCAGAACTTAGAGCTTTAGTGCCACCTTCATCCTTGATCAGAGAAGTATCTTTTCGCAGAGGGTGATGGTTAATGCAGAGACTCATATCTGGTCAGAGTGCTGAGAATAAGTGGCTGGTAAGCCCTCAGTCCTACGTGGGACATCTGTAATATCCCCTTCGAGACCCAGAGAGCATCATGGAAGAGGGCCAGGAAGATTGTACGAGCTGGAAGGAATGCTGCAAATGCCAACTTCTGTATATGCGGGGCCGCTGCAATCACGAAGATGTCACAATGGACAGGCTCTGAAAACACATGGGGTGGGAGGTGGGGGTGACAGGATTAGTAGTGCAGAGACATTTTAGGAAGAAAGAAGTTAGCAAGAGTAGGAGTGTAACAGGCGAGTGGGGGGATAAGTGGTATCAAAATGAATTGTATATGTATATAGAACTGACAGGTTTTTTTTTTTTTCAATTGCAAAAGGGAATGCAATTTGACCCAGCTGTGGAATTCACAGCATCAAGAGAAGAAGCAGGTGTTAGGACATCATGCAGAACACACTTGTCCAGGTTTTTTTTTCTCCATGTACATCTAGAGATGAATAGCATGTGTATTAAGACATGGACCATTAACAGTCAGAAGAACAGATGCTTGGTGCAGAGAGACACGCTGAATGATGAGAAAGCTGACACATCTGTGACTAGTCTTCGCTCACAAGTCCCTTCAAGGCATCCCTACCCATCTATCAACCCAACCAATGCTCCAGGGACACAACACCTAGAGCTGATATCCCAGATACGATGACTCTTGACACAATCTCTTATCTCAACTCCAACAAACGGTTCTGTTGGCACAATCCATTAGCTGGCACAAAGCCCCGTTTGTGTTCATAGAGACTTAACATGGAAATAGGAACCTCTCCAGCCATTTGGGTTTTCTAGTTTTGTTGTTGTTCTTGTTTTCTGAGAAGGAAACTGCTGCAGTGAGATGTTCTTTGTTTATGTGAATGGCCCCAAAAAAATGAACAAGGATTCGTACCCATGGCCGTTTAATTCCCCATACAAGAGTTTGCTCTTGGCAGGTCTGCTGAGACCTGCATGGTGCTCACTATCACCCTTCAGGCTTTTCAGTCTGAGAATTAATCAGGAGCGGAAGACATGCAAAGGGCCAAGTGGGGCCTTCTGAAAAGCAGGCAGCAGGCCACCTGGCTGCTGGTGCTGATTAGTTCATTCTATGGGGGCCTTTGGAGCTGATGTGGGATGTTAAGGAGTAGACACAAGCCAATGGGCTTGCTCCCTCAGGGCAAGAAAAAGATCTGTGAACAAGGGCAGATACACCTGAGTCGAAGGAGCGCCTGCCTGGTGTGCATGAAGGCCTGGGTTTGGGGCCCCAGCTCCACAGAAACTTGACTATTTCTCTTTTCAAAGCTCCGAAGTCACACAAATTCAAGGTCATTTTTAAAAATATGTCTTAGATACGTTCAGTATCAGAAATGTACTCAGAATGGTGTCTGCTGCTCAGGCTTTCCAACTCTGTCCCAGAGATACTGGCCATAACAGAATAAAATTCGGGGCCAGGTGCTCAGATATTTGAAATCGAGGCGCTTCCATAATGAGTGCTTTTCATCTGTGTTTTCATTAAATCTCACCATTTGTCTAATGGATACAGGAAGCGCTTGAAATTTTCAAAGTAAAAATAAATACTAATTTTTCTCCTCTGCCCACACATCATAAACACATTGAAAAGTGATTCTTAGGACAGAGCTTTTCAATATTTCATGTGTAGGCACACATCATATGCTTTTTTCCTAGCTAATAAATGGTTCCTGGAGATTTTTAAATTGGTGCACAAACTAGAACTTTTGGCATTTTAATGATATGAAGGGAAGAGAAGAGTCAAACAGAGAACTCACGACGCAGTGTCAAGTGTTTTCCTTTTTAATGTTTTAAAAAAATAACTCCTTTTATCTTACGTGTGTTGCTGTGTTGTCTGCATGTATGTCTGCACCGTGAGCATTCCGGTACCCTCGGAGGTCTGAAGAGGGTATATGATCCCTTGGGATTGGAGTTACAGACAGCTGTGATCCAGCAGGTGGCTGCTGGGAATGGAATCCAGATTCTTCGGAAGAACAGCCAGCGTTCTTAACAACTGAGCCATCTCTCCAACCCCACGGTGGCAAGTTTAGTTAAATCCATTTTTGTTACAAAATTAAGAGAGACCTAGCCCCCTTTCCACACCCTACAGAAACCATAGCCAGAGCATGTTGTATCTTTTTTCATGATTTGTATATTGTTGCAAACAGAAATATAAAGACAAAAATTATTTCTGAGGGAGGGAAGAAAGAGGGAGGGAGAGGGAGAAGGGGGGAAAGGGAGGAGAGAGAGTGTTTAGATTTTCCCTCACCTTGGCTGATAGGTCACGGCCCTTACCAACTGTGACTCTGTGGGTGAACGTGGGTGAACGTGCGTGTGTGTGTGTGTGTGTGTGTGTGTGTGTGTGTGTGTGTGTGTGTG
>NW_026596149.1:11058256-11106283 GCF_907164565.1 Psammomys obesus | reverse complement strand
GTGTGTGTGTGTGTGTGTGTGTGTGTGTGTGTGTGTGTGTGTGTGTGTAAAAGTTATGCTGATGTCAGTGGTCAACTATGGTATCTTCCTCAATCCCTTTCTGTCTCACTTTTTAAGACAAAGTGATATTTGGAAGATGATGGTAGCTTTAGGAGGCTGGGCCTAGTGGAAGGTAATTGTACTACCAGAAAAATTCCCTTAACAAGGACATAGATCCACAATTTTTTTAATTAAATTTTTTTGAGATTATGATATTATTACATAATTTCCCTTTCTCCAAACCTCCTCACATACCCATTTTTTTGATGTTTTTATTTTTTCATTTTGCATATGGATCCCAGCCCCCTCCCTCCTCTCTTCCCAGTCCTGCCCTCCCACCTTTTCCCTCTTCCTTTCTCCCCTTCTCCACAGAAAAGCCCCCCCGCCATACCAACCCACCCCAGCACATCAAGTTGCATCAGGACTAAGCACATCCTCTTCTACTGAGGCCAGACAAGGCTAGGAAAAAGTGATTCAAAAGCAGGTGATAGAGTCCAAGTCAGAGACAGGCCCCACTCCATTTGCTACGGGACCCCCATGAAGACCAAGCTGCCCATCAGTTACAATGTGTTAGGGGGCCTGGGACCAGTACATGCATACTCATTGGCTGGTGCTTCAGTCTCTGTGAGCCCCCATGGGCCTAGGTTAGTTGACATTGTTGGTCTTCTTGTGCAGTTCGTGTCCACTCTGAGTCCTTCTATCCTTCCCCCAACTCTTCCACAAGACTCCCTGAGCTCTGCCTAATGTTTGGCTGTGAGTCTCAGCATCTGTTTCAGTCTGCTGCTGAGTGGAACCTCTTGGAGGACGGCTGCTAGGCTCCTGTCTACAGGCACAGCAGATCATCATTAATACTGTCAGGGGTTGACTCTCTCCAATGGGGTGGGTCTCAGGTTGGGACAGTCATTGTTGGGCTATTTTCTCAGTCTCTGCTTCATCTTTATCCCTGCACATCGTGTAGGCAGGGTAAATTTTGGGTTAGAAGGTTTTTATGAGTGGGCTGGTGTCTCCCTCCCTTCACTGGAAGTCCTGCTTAGCTAGGAGGTGGCCTTCTCAATCTCTATGTCCCCTGCTACTAGGGCTCTCAGTTAGAGTCACCCCCATATCCTCCTAGGAGCCTACCCTGTTGTAGGCCTCTGACCTGTCCCAGAGATGCCCCTCACAGTTTCCCCTTTGTCTCCCAGCCCTCTTGCCTTCCACCACCCTTCTCCCACATCTGCCCCTCACCCTCATTTCCTTTCCCACACCCTCTCCCACCCAAGCCTCTCTCTCCATCCATTTCCCATGTCTATTTTATTTCCGCTTCTGAGTTGGATTCAGCATTCTCTCGTGAGCCCTCCTTGTTACATAGCTTCTGTGGACTGTAGCATGGTTATCCTGTACTATACACACGGCTAATATCCACTTTTAAGTGAGTATATATCATGTGTGTCTTTCTGGGTCTGGGTTACATAGTTGAGTAAACGGCCTTCTTGTATCATGGAGCATCTTTTGGGGATATGCCCAGAGTAGTATAGCTGGGTCTTGAGATAGAGGTATTTCCAATTATCTGAGAAAGCACCAAATTGATTTCCAAAGTGGTTGTCCAAGTTTGCACTCCCACCAACAATGGAGGAGTACTCCTTTTGCTCCACATCCTCTCCAGCATGTGTTGTCACTTGAGTTTTTGATCTTAGCCATTCTGATGGGTGCAAGATGGAATCTCAGAGTCATCTTGATTTGCAGCTCCCTGATGACTAATGACGTTAAGCATTTCTTTAAGAGCTTCTTGGCCATTAGAAATTCCTCTGTTGAGAATTCTCACTTTAGCTCAGAAACCCATTTTTAATTGGATTATTTGGTTTGTTGGTGTTTAATTTCTTGAATTCTTTATGTATTTTGGACATTAGCCCTCTGTCAGATGTATGGTTGGTGAAGATCTTTTCCCAGTCTGTAGGCTGCCATTTTGTTCTATTGACAGTGTCCTTTGCCTTACAGAAGCTTTTCAGTTTCATGAGGTCCCATTTATTGATTGTTGATCTTAGACTCTGAGCTGTTGGTGTTCTGTTCAGGAAATTGTCTCCTATGTTAATGTGTTAATAATCTTAATGTGTTAAGATTATTCCCCACTTTTTCTTCTATTAGATTTAGTGCATTTGGTTTAATGCTGAGGTCTTTGATCCACTTAGACTTGAGTTTTATACAGAGTGATAAATATGGGTACATTTGCATTCTTCTACATGCAGACATACAGTTAGACCAGCACCATTTATTAAAGATACTTTTTTTTTCCATTGTGTGGTTTAGCTTCCTTGTCAAAAATCAAGTGTCCTTAGGTGTGTGGATCTTTGATTCAGTTCCACTGTCTGTTTTCATGGCAATACCATGCAGTTATAATTACTATTACTTTGTATTACAACATGAAATTAGGGGTGGTGATACCTCCAGAAGTTCTTTTATTGTAGAGGACTATTTTAACTGTTCTGGGGTTTTTAATTTTTCCACATGAAGTTGAAAATTGCTCTTTCAAGGCCTGTTGGTAGTTTGATGGGAATTGCATTGAATCTGTAGACTGCTTTTGGCAGGATGGCCGTTTTTACTACATTGATCTGACCGAATCATGAGCATGGGACATCTTTCCATCCTCTGGTATCTCCTTCAACTTCTTCCTTCAGAGACTTGAGGTTCTTGTCGAACAGGTTAGAGTTAGGCTAATGTATTTTATATTATTTGTGGCTATTGTGAAGGGTGTTGTTTCCCTGATTTCTTCCTCAGCCCATTTATTGTTTGTATAAAGAGGAATATTGATTTTTTTGGAATTAATTTTGTATCCAGCCACTTTGATGTAGGTGTTTATCAGATGTAGGAATTCTGTTAGATTTTTGGGGTCACTTATGTATAATATATACCACCTGCAAATAGAGATACTTTGAGTCTTCCTTTTGAATTTGTATCCCCTTGATCTCCTTTTGTTGTCTTATTGCATAGTTAGAACTTCAAGCACTATGTTGAATGGATATGGAGAGTGAACAGCCTGTCTTGTCCCTGATTTTAGTGGAATTGCTTTAAATTTCTCTCCATTTAATTTGATGTTGGCTATTAGCTTGCTATATATTGCCTTTATTATATTTAGGTTTGTGCCTTGTATCCCTGATCTCTCCAAGACTTTTATCAGAAGGGGTGTTGGATTTTGTCAAAGACTTTTAATCATCTAATGAAAAGATTGTGTGGATTTTTTTTCAGTTTGTTTAAATGGTGGATTACATTGATGGATTTTCATATATTGAACTATCCCTGCATGCCTGGGATGAAACCTACTTGATCACGGTGGCTGATGTGACTGTAGTTTCATAGAATTAGTTTGGCAATGTTTCTTCAGTCTTTACATTGTGGAATAGTTTGAGGAGTATTGCTGTTAGCTCTTCTTTGAAAGTCTGGTATAATTCTGTGCTGAAACCATCTGGTCCTGTGTATATATATTGTATATATATATTTTTTTAATTTTTTTTTTTTTTTTTTGTCGGGTGACTTGCTTCTATTTCCTTAGGGGTTATAGGACTGTTTAGATTATTAACCTGGTGTTGATTTAACTTTGGTAAGGGGAATCTATCAAGAAAACTGTCTGCTTCGTTTAGATTTTCCAGGTTTGTAGATTATAGGCTTTTGAAGTAAGACCTAATGATTCTTTGGATTTCCTCAATGTCTGCTGTTATGTCCTCCTTTTCATTTCTGATTTCATTGTTTCGGGTATTATCTCTCTGTCTTTCAGTTAGTTTGGCTAAGGGTTTGTCAATCTTGTTTTTCTCAAGGAACCAGCTTTTATTTTATTCTTTGTATTGTTCTCTCTGTTTCTAAGTTACTGATTTCATCCCTGTGTTTGATTATTTTCAGACGTCTATTCCTCTTTGGTGTGTTTGCTTTTTTTTTTTTTTTTTTTTTTTTTTTGTTCTAGAGCTTTCAGTCAGATGTTCTGTTAAGTTGCTAGTATGAGATCTCTCCAATTTCTTTATGAACGTGCTTAGTGCTACAAACTTTCCTCTTAGAACTGCTTTCTTTGTCTCTCATAAGTTTGGGTATGTTGTGCTTTCATTTTCACTAAATTCTAGGAAGTTTTTAATTTCTTTCTTTCTTCCCTGACTTAGTGGTCATTGACTATGGAGTTGTGCAGTTTCCATGAGTTTGTAGGCTTTCTGTTGTTTCTGATTTCCAGCTTTAACCACTGGTGGTCTGATAAGATACAAGGGATTATTTCAATCTTCTTATATCTGTGGAGGCTTGCTTTGTGCCTGACTATATGGTCAATTTTGGAGAAGGCTCCATGTGGTTCTGAGAAGAAAGTATATTTTGTATTTGGGTGAAATGTTCTGTAGATATATTAGGTCCATTTAATTCTTTTTGTTGTTGTTTTGTCTTGTTTTGTTTTCTCTGTGTGTAGCCCTGGCTATCCTGGAATGATTCTATAAACCAGAGGCCTCAAACTCACAGAGTTTTGCTTGCCTCTGCCTCCTGAGTGCTGGTATTAACAGCATGTGTCACTATACCCAGCTCAGTCCATTTGATTTATAACATCTGTTAATTTCATTATTTTCCTGTTTAGTTTCTGTCTCATTCACCTGTCCACTGGTGAGAGTGGGGTGCTGAAGTCTCCCTTGATTTAAGCTTTAGTAATGTTTCTTTCATGAATGTGGGGTGCCCTTTTATTTGGGCATAGATATTCAGAATTGAGACATCATCTTGGTGGATTTTTCCTTTGATGAGAATGAAATGTTCTTCCCAATTTTTTTTTTCGTTAATTTTGGTTGAAAGTCTATTTTATTCAATATTAGAATGGCTACTCCAGCTTGCTTCTTGGGCCAGTTTGCTTAGAAAACCTTTTTCAGCCTTTTACTCTGAGGTAAGGTCTATCTTTGTTGCTGAGGTATGTTTCTTGTATGAAGCAGAAAGATGGATCCTGTTTCCACATCCACTCTGTTAGCCTATGTCTTTTTATCGGGGAATTGAGTCCATTGATGTTGAGAGATTCATGGCCAATGACTGTTAATCCCTGCAATGTTGATGTTGGTGATGGTAGTGTGAATGTGTGTGATTCCTTTCTTTTGGTTTTGCTTGTGTGAAATTACTTATTTCCTATGTTTTTTTTGGGGGGGGGGTGCTTTCCCTCATTGTGTTGGAGTTTTCCTTCTAGTATCCTCTGTAGGGCTGGGTTTGTAGAAAGATATTGTTTAAATTTGATTTTGTCATGGAATATATTCTTTTCTCCATCTATGGTGACTGAACATTTTTCTGGGCATACTAGTGTATGCTGGCATATGTGGTTTCTTCGGGTCTGCAAGATATCTTCCCAGGCCCTTCTGACTTTTAAAGTCTCTGTTGAGAAGTCTAGTATAATCTAATAGGTCTGCTTTTATTTGTTATTTGGCCCTTATCCCTTGTGGCTTTTAATATTCTTTTTTGTTCTGTATGATTATTCTTTTGATTATTATGTGGTGGGAAATTTTTTTTGGTCCAATCTATTTGGTTTTCTGTAGGCTTCTTGTACATTTATGGGCATCTTTTTAATCAGGTTAGGGAAATTTTCTTCTATGATTTTGTTGAAGATATTTTCTGGGCCTTTGAACTGAAAATCTTCTTCTATTCCTCTTATTTTTAGGCTTGATCTTTTTATAGTGTTGCAAATTTCCTAGATGTTTTATGTTAGAAACTTTTAGATTTACCATTTTCTTTGATCAATGTATCAATTTCTTCTATTGTATTTTCTATGCCTAAGACTCTCTTCTCCATCTTTTGTATTCTGTTGGTGATGCTTGCATCTCTAGGTCCTGTTCTCCTTCCTGGGTTTTTTTTATCTCCAGGATTCCCTTGGGTTGTGTTTTCTTATTCCTTCTATTTCCATTTTCAGGTCTTGAACAGTTTTATTCATTTTCTTCTTCTGTTTGCTTGTATTTTTTGGTATTTCTTTAAGGGATTTATTCATTTTCTGCAGCTGTTTGTATTTTCCTGCATTTCTTTGAGGGATTTATTAATTTCCTCCTTAAAGATCTCTATCATCTTCATAAGATTGGATTTAAGGTTGTTTTCTTGCAGTTCAGGTATGTTAAGGTATCTAGGGCTTGGTGTAGTAGGATAGCTGTGTTCTGTTGTTGTCATATTGCTCTGAATTTTGTTGCATGTGTTCTTAGGCTGGCCTTTAGCCATCTGGTTGTGTCTGGTGTTGGCAGGCTTGGAGAACCCTGATGGTTGCCTGCTTCTGATAGTGCCTGATGGCTGCTGCCTCTGGGATTACAGGTAGAGCTGGAACACAGGACTGTCTCACAGAGGGTGCAGTGCGGACCACAGCACTGCTAGGTTCCTGGGGGATGGTGGAGGAGCAACTTAACTGCTGGAAGAAAACACTTCAAGATGTAAGTGTAGGTAAAGACACGCTAATAGCACAGGAAATTGCCCTGAGAATCAACAAGTGAGATTATACAACTTGAAAAGCTTCTGTGTAGCAAAAGCATTGGCCAAACAGACAGACAGCCTGTGAAATGAGAGGAAATGTTTGGCAGCTGTACTTCAGACAGATAGTTAATATCTAGGGTATATAAAAACTGCACAAGTCAAACACTGCCCCCAGCAAAGGAAACCTGCCAATTTGAAATGCAGAAGGACCAATAAATATTTCTATTTTATTTCTTTAAAGATCTATTGATGTTTATGTGTATGTTTGCCTGAACATATGTTTGTGCAGCACATGGGTGTGGCTGCAGAGGAATGAAGAGGGCATCAGATCTCAGACTGCAGTTACAGTTGGTTGTGAGCTACCATGTAGGTGCTGGGAACTGAGCCCATATCCTCTGCAAGAGCAGCCAGTGCTCTTAACCCCTGAGCCATCTTTCCAGTTCCCATCTACATATTTTGAAAAATATCTAGTATCCTTAGCAATGAGGAAAACCCAAATTAGAGCTACTTTAAGATTCTCAACTCAGACAGAAGGGCTACCATTAAGAAATCAAACAACAATAAATGCTGGCAAGGCTGCATATATGTTGGTTCAGCCCCTGGCCCCCTTTTTGCCTTCTGACCTTCATAAGATGAACAGATATCCTCTATCATGTTATCACCATGACTCACTGAACTGCCACAGGCCCAAAACAAGGGGGCCAAGTGACCATGGATTGAAACCTCTGAAACCATGAGCCCAAACCAACCTTTCCATCTTTAAAATTGACTATCTCAGGCTTTTTGTCAACCAAAGGTGACTGACACACATTATTTGAACAAGTAAAGAAAACTAAGACTAGATTTAATGTAGTTAGCCAACAGCTTAAAGCTTTTGGAAGACTTAAATAATTCCTTTCAGTCTGGGAATGTTAGCAAGTTATTTAGATCTGTGAGGGCAAAGGAGACAAGCCCAGTCTGTGTTTATATAACAATAACCTTTGAAACTGTTTTAGCTGGGCGGTGGCACACACCTTTAATCCCAGCACTCAGAAGGCAGAGCCAGGTGGATCTGTATGAGTTCAAGGCCAGCCTAGAGTGATCCAGGACAGCCTGGGCTAGACACAGAGACCCTATCTCAAAAACCAAACCAAACAAAATGTATATTTGTGTGTGTGTGTGTGTGTGTGTGTGTGTGTGTGTGTGTATGTGTACATGTGTTTGGAAATTAGAGGAGGGGTTTGAGTTGTCTGTCTCCTTCCTCTGTGGAGTTGGGAGGTTTAGGTTGCCAGACTTGCACTGAAAGTGCTTTACCTGTTAAGCTGTCTTGCTGGCCCAATAGTACCTTTTTAAATTTTTAAAATTTTTCTTAGATTTGTTTATTTTTATGCGTATAAATGTTTCGCATGCATGTATTTATATGTACCACATGTATGTCTAGGGTCTGAAAAGTTCAGAAGGGAGCACCAGATCTCCTGGTATGGAAATTACTAATGGCTGTAAGCCATCATGTGAGTGCTGCCAATTGAACTGAGATGTTCTACCAAAGCAACCAGTGCTCTTAACTGCTGAACTGTCTCTCCAGTGGCCTCCTTTCCCAACAACATCTTACTTAACCTCGTGCTTCAGTTACCATTTTTACTGACAACATACGGCTACGTAGGCACTTTGTGTCTGAGAGGCATCAGGACCAGGGCACTATGGGTTCCATAGCGTCATCATGCAGGGCAAGCATTCTACCAGCTGAGCCACAACCCCAGCTGCTGCCTCCTTATGTCTCAGAGGACATAATGAGTGTCTTCAGCTCAGTTGGCTGAGATCTGTCCTAACTGTAAGCATGTCCACCCCAGCACACCAAGGCAGTGAAGTGATCCTTAGCTGTCTTTGAATCTGACTGTGTGACAAGATCAGACTGTGGGGCGTCAGTGTAAGGACGCAGCTGTGAACCAGAGGCTTTTTCAGATGCTGTTTCAGGTGGCTCACAGCTACTCAACCTAGAAAGTGTGTCAAGTGGCTCCCTGGGTGGGAGAGAGATGCGGCCTCCTTACCCCAGTGCTGTGACTCATGGCTTGCCACTTGCTGAGAAGTCACCTGGTTGCTTTGCCTCCAAAACATGGTAGCATTCATTCTCTTTCATATAGATTTCAGGCAATTCCACAGGCTCTTCTAGCTACCTGCTTGGTATTAGTCCCTGGCAGAGACAGCCCCAGCTGCTTTGGGAGGCCCAGGTGGGCACACGTACAGAGATATAGCCAGAACGACTGACGAATGTACAAGTGTTTGTGTTGGTTACAGTTTCCATCTATTAGCACAACCCTTGTCTGAGAGTAATAAGCCACTGAAGGACTGTAATTTCATGCTGGCCTCGGAGGAGTGTTCCAAGTGGCCTGGTATCATCCACGGTAGGAAGCAGAGGTTGGAAACTGCAGCTTGTTGGAAGTGGTTCAAGATCGAATTATCCATGTAGTAAGGAGAACAAGCCAGAGATCTCACTAGTGAAACTGTGATAAGGACAGGGTCCCTTTTTTATGATCTGATGCATCAGATGAGGACGAATGCACTCTCCGTCTGGCTTTAGGATCACTCTCACTCTGCCCAGCTACTTTCACAAAGCAAAACTGCATGAAACCTGAAAATCGCTTCTTATATTTTGTGCGTGCATGCGTGCATGCGTGTGTGCATGTGTGTGTGTGAAGTTGCTGCTTGCATTTGGCTTGTATGTGTACCTTTGCTCTTCCTCAGCTGGTTGTCCACAGAAAGATCTGAAAGGTCCCCGTACCAGAGATGACTGTTTATAGTACTTACATCGACAATTAAAGCCTCTGTAGATTCCTTAAGAAGGGGAAGCACTGAAAAGTAATTGACAGTGTCCTGTTTGCCTTGTAAAGACGTTCATATTTCGACTGACGCCATTCTTGTGCCTCCTGTCATTGTGGTTGGGAATGAGGGAGTCCCAGTAACAGAGCTTTGGAACAGAGGCCACAGCAGTCTTATATATGATTTGCATTCACCAAATCTTTAGTTTTAAAAAAGTGGTGTGTGTGTGTGTGTGTGTGTGTGTGTGTGTGTGTGGTATAGTGTAGTGTGTATGCATATGTGTATGTGTGGGTAACTGGAGGCCAGAAGAGGGTATCGGGTCTCCAGTTCTGTCACTTCCCACCTTATTCCCTTGAGACCGGGTGACTTCTTACTGAACTTGGAGCAAACCCTGCTGATGTTCCTGTCTCTGCCCCACATTGCATGTGCTCACTTCTGGCTTTTTACATGGTTGCTGGGGACTTCAGTCCTTGTGCTTATTCCACAAGCAGTCCTACCCACTAAGCCATGTTTCCACCCCATGTTCAGCAAAATCTTGATCGAATATAAGCCAGGTGTCAGGGCCTATTATAAATGACATATCACAAAATCTGTTTTTCTGGGAGAGATGCAAGGAGAGGCAGACAGCCTCAATAATCAAATATAATAAATAAACCATGCTATATTAAAAAATGATGCATAGCATAAAAAATGAAGTGGTGTTGTAGAAAATAAAAATGAGTGTTGGGATATATATTATTTATTATTTGCCCTTTGGTTATTGCAGCGGTATTATTTAACCTGCTGTCACAATCAAATAAGACACAGACACCTGTTAGATTTTATAACTGCCTTATTACCTTGGGCTGGACAGATACTTCTACCTACACAACCTATCTCAACAACCTTACCATCCATCTCCCAGCCCCCATCCAATGCTATATGCCTTAATCATTCCTATCCAGGCTACCTTCCATCCATAATCCCAAGATACTTGCCTGTATTCTTCATCTGGGCCTTTTCATGCCATTATAGGAGTTCTTCCTCTTGACCCACATGGTTTCTTCTCCATGCTAACCCATCATGGCATCCTCCTTCCTCCTTTTTTCCCCTCCATCTCTTTCTCAAGATTCTCCTGTCCTCTAAAGCCCGGGAACCATAGGCATGCCTACCCTATTCTGCCCTGCCCAGGTATAGGCTTTTAATCAATCAATCAATCAATCAATCAATCAATCAATCAGGTATAATGTCTTAGGCAGGTTTACAAAACAAGGATAGGTGTAACCAGATCTTGAGGGTCAGTAATTAGCATAAAAATAAAGTACCAAAACAACCCAACAGATGTGGAGAGGGGCGTGGTGTGTGCAGTGGGAGTGGTGGCCAGGCAAGCCTCAGTGAGCAAGTGACAGACAAGGGGACGAAGGGGCAAACAGTAAGGTTAAGTGAGCGTTTGGTGTTTGGTGTGGTGAAAGGGACATTCTGTAGGCAAGGATGACAGTAACTGAGAGTTTAGGAGACACGTGACAGAGGGTGTGTCTGTGGACCAGAACGGAAGCCAGTGTGATTGGCAGAAAATGAAATTGGGTAGGTAGGGAGGGCAGTGGATCTGGGAGAAACTGGGGGGAAGGATTGAATAAAATCACACATTATATGAAATTATCAAAGAATGAATGCAAATATTATTACTTTTTTAAAAAAAAGAAGAAACAGAAAAGTAGCCCACAAGCCAGCAAGGGAAACGAGATTGAGATAAGGGCTTGGTTTTGTTTTGTTTCTTTCCTATGGGTGCTTCAGTGGGCGTGATCCTGCAGAGCGCTAAGGTACAGACTGCAGATGCTTCAGCTGGAGGGGGCTCAGGGGAACTTCTCCTTTGATGGTTTCAATTGTTCGGATGAAGGTGAATTTCTGGATTTCTGCTGAGAATCTTGAAAACTACTGTCTGCAGGAGAGGAGTTGTGAAATGGTTGTCAGCAGGAGTTGGAAAGTAAATGGACTAAAGAGAGAGAATGTGATACAGGCAGCATCAGGGGTCAGCATGTTCAGAAATCTTAAGCTAGGCATGGCAGCATGTACCTGCCATCTGGCTACTAATGAGGCTAAGGCAAGAGGATCACCGATGCCCACAAAGATGAGATGAGCCCGAGTAACACCTCAAATATCCAAGCCAAAGACACTCAGCAAATTCAGGTGTCTTTCTTCCCTGTGTTAAACTACACAGTATAGAAATAGAGCCAGTAAAGCCAGAATTAACCAAGACTATAGCTTTTTCATGTAAGTAAGCCTGGGAACTTGGGGTGTATGGCAAGGATCAACTGTAATGGTTGGCTGGGGGGTTCAAGCTAGGTCTGCTTGCAAGGGATTAGAGCAAGGACTAGATGTAAAAGAGACAGTGTAAAAAATGGGAGATAAGAAAGATAGATTGCAGATCTCAGTGGGGATGGAGGGTTATTGATGTCTAAGGACTAAAAGCGGCTAGAAATACTGAAGGGAAAAGTGACAGAAGCATGCCTGTATGGGTCACAGTCACTGGTGATGATAAGATCTGAGACATGATGTGGAGTCTTAGTGATGAGAGAAGGTCAGGCTCAAACCACTGAAGGACCTTCAGTCAAGGACCTGAGCCTAAGCAAGGGCAGGATCATTGCCATGTATGTAGAATGTCCTGGAGGGAGTTTGAGATTATAATTGTGAACCAGCAAAGGGGGGTTGGTGGGGTGGGGTGGGGTGGTGTGACAGTAGTAGTGCCAGCAACAAACAGGTCCTCTTGATCGTATGATTGACAGGTAGTAGAGCTTATTTCAGTGGACCTCATTTCAGACCTTTGCCATGCCACTTCTGACAAGTCACTGCCTCCTGCACCCTCTGCTTTCTCCCCTGTTGGATGGTGGTGATGATAGTAAACACTTCACTGCTGGGGAGGAATGAGGGTCCAGGAGATAATGCCCATAAAAATGCCAAGAGTAGCTCCTGGTGTACAGTAATTAAAGTGTCGTTATGAAGGTACACTCTGGATACATGTAGGACCCCATGCCTCTCCAGTCTATAGCCAAATGGCAGCTAATCTTTCCATCCTTGTGGTGCCACTTGCTTCCTAAGGAAGGTTCACTTGTGCTTTTGCTCCATGGCACTGTGGAAGGTGGATTTGAGCAAGTGGAGTTTGCAAGGAGCACAATTTGAGAGCCATTGCAACAGCTGAGGGAGATGATGAAGCCATCTTTTTTTTTTTTTTTTTAGTAGCAGTGAAGATGAAGATAGAAGAAGAGGAAAGACATCTGCCTACAAAAGTAGGCAGAATTCAAAACTCAAATCAATGCTGGGTGGATTCACAGATAATGCCTCAGTTTCACATTTTCATGACCAAGCAGAAGAGCTAAACAGTGCAGGAAGAAGCTACTGTGGCAAAGAAAGGCTTCCCTGGTTATATTTCTACCAGACCTGGCAATGATCAGAGCATAGGCATTCATCATCAATCCTCCACGTTAACCACCGTGTCTACAGCCCTACAGGAATTATAAACACTCGGGAATGTTCTAGAAACATCAATATTAAAATTCTAGCCTATGACTCTTTGCTCTGAAGTTTTCATTTGTCTTACACTATTTATCCTCAGCCAAACTATTTGTCTCTAATGATCGTGTGCACTGGCATTTTTATGCTAGATATGGCTCACCTGGTTTGAAGGTTGAATCAAACTTGCTTCCTTGGCAAAAGACTTGAAAAACAGATGCTCACTTTTCATCACTCTCAAACTGCACATATCTACTGTACAATCATTTTTGCATGCTCATTTGTTAAATCATTTAAAGAATTTGGAAAGGACAGAGGTCTTACGCCATCTTAACAACTAGCTAAGCCCATTTCCAGGCTTCCCTTGAGCAATTGTTTTCCCTGGCCACCAGAAACATTTTAGAGCCCCACTGGTGACCTATGTCCACACAGCCACATGAACATATGTGAGTACACACACACATACACACTCACACACCACCAAACAAACAGACGTGCAATGGCAACGTATTATATTAACAATGGTAAGTAAGGAGCAGTGCTTTCTCTGTGGTTGTTTTTCGTGTCTTCTTATTTGGTCCCCTGAAGATCCTGTGACGAATGTGTAGGTACTCACTCCTCACACCTGAGTCCTAAAGAGAAAAGCATTTCACCCAGATCTCAGCAACAAGAAGCCAAGGAACGTATTTCCCCCTCCTGGCAGCCTACCATTTATCTCAGTGAGTGCTGGCAGGGGCCTGTCTCCTTAGCAGGCACTGGTTGTGAGTACCATCCGGTGGCGCCAGCTCCTTCTGAACTGCTTAGTCGTGGCTACTAAACGCTAATGTTTTTCTATGACGCAGGTAGGTAGGTAACAGGCTAGGATGTGAGCCTTTTTGCCTGGCTGCCTCTAATCCCCGTTATTACGTATCAGCACAATTGTCATCTCTTCCTTTAAGAACTAAATTAAAAAGCTGCACCCTTCGATGTCCCCCTCACTCCCAAGCGGCCTGCTGCTGGGCTTGAGAGACAGCTGGCGGCATGCTCAGACTGCGGTGGAAAGAGTAGGATAAGCCGATTTTGATTGAAATTCCGCCGTGGGCACCTGGAGGAATTTCATAGCCCAGTGACTCTGTGCGGTGCAGTCAGGGTTGGAGGCCCTGTCGGAGATGTGGTGCCTTGGCGAGGCGCTTGTGTGGAGGATAACCAACTCTGCAGCCAGTCCTTCCGGCAATGCCATCCCTGCCAGATGCCAGGCCTTCCATGGAGCCTCTGCCATGCCAAACAGCCCAGGAGTTTGTTCCTATGGGGACAACTACATATCTTTCTCATGCCCCTTCTCTCCCCTCACCCCTCTGCTATAGCCCAGTCTTGTTCTTTGCTGGTCTGCTGCCATCACTGCTCCCCTACCCCTTTCGTGTATCCAGAGAGGAGAACCAGAAGAGTCCATGCTGTAAGCAGCCTTGACCCAGGAGACTCCAAGTTTCTAGAGAAATGTCGTAATTGTGTTAAGCTAGGTAATCTTATCTATTCATGTAACTGCCAGCTTCTAGGCAAAGTGACTCTGACAGTGTGTTGATTTTTAAGCAATGTGCATTTGGAAGCACAAGCCCACTCCTGTCATTATAAGTTTTTCTGGTACTTCCTAAGGAAGGATTTAAAAATTTAAAAATATTTGAGTATAAAACCTAGCAAAGAACACATGAGAATTAGTAAGAAAACCAACTTCATCTGCTTGTGTACCAGTGCCAATTGAATTCACTTTTTCTACATTGTTGGTTACCAGGCCTCCTCCCCAAACATCTCCTTCCCTGCTCTGCTTCTCCTGGGAAACAATACATTTATTCTTCTCTTTGTTGACCAGGCAGGAACAGCCTGACATTTGTGTTTATTCCTTGATCACAAAACTATATCCTTAGCCCATCTCTCCTTTCTCCCCGCTATGTTCTCTGCCTGCTGTTTTGTGGTCTCTATGTACACTGCTTCATTTTCTGCCCCCGAGAAAAAGCCCCTTCAAAGTCTCATGTTGCCCTGACTTCAGCTCATTTTAGTTTATGATCAAAGAAGGCAACACAGCTTTTGTGACCAATTCTAACAGGTGCATCTGCAGGTTTCTGTTTGTAGAGCCTGCGCCATCGGGGTCGGGGCCTGGGCATACACACATTTCCAGCTGTCAAGTGTTTTCATGCCATTGTCCCCCCAAACACACCTTGCATTTCGCCCTCTACAGGATTCTGAGAACTTGACTTCCTACAGCCCTCTCTCTCCCCGTTGTTTCTGCTTTCTGCTAGTCTTGACTCGTCTTTCTGTTGGCCTGGGATGGCAAGCTCCTGGTGTCTTCCACGATTCTGTTATCTTCCCTAAGATTTGCTTTTCTTTGTTTGTTTGTTTGTGGCAGTTCTTATTTCTCAGTGCTCATCTAGTGGGAGACAACTATCAACACTGATGATTTGTTACCGGGTCCTAGATTCTTCAGCTTTTATACTCAGAGGGGACACAAACTACAGTGTAAGCACAAATAAACGAGGACGACTTCCACAATGTCTGTAATACATAAAATACAAACAGGAAATGTTACCGCCTGAAGTTTATTAAACTCCTCACGTCATCCTCGGGTGCACAGGAATCCATGTGCACATACCCCCCATGCTGGGGGTCCACTGGCTCACACAAATGCACCTCACACATACACACACATGCATACCACCCACAAGACACATGTAGTAAATGCATGAATAACATGGAGAGGAGAAAGGCAAAGTGCTAACTGTGGACCCCCTGGGGCAGTGTTTCTGGTCATAGCTGAAAGCTGTTTTGTGTTGATGTATAAGCTGTATGTAGCGAGCATTTGTTTTTTGTGAGCAGACAATTTTAAAGGCTTCTAACCTGACCTCTTAAAGGCCTCTGTCACACACTATTCATTTAATCGCATCTTCTTACTAACCAACCAATTTATCTTTCCTGTGACCTTAGTTACTTTATCCCTGCCACAAGGCCAACAATAGTCACCCGTGGAAACCAAGTAAAATTCTTGTTTTTATAAATGTTTTTTAAAATTGAATTATTTGTGAAAGTATCCATTGAAAGGTGGCACTATTTATGACTAATAAGTTTTCTTATTAGTCATAATAACCAAGGTTATTAGTCTAATAACCAAGGTGGTAAGAGCTAGTTTACTGTGCCATTTGGGGCATAATTTCTGTTCTTCCCTTCTGTCCGCCTGTAACCAGCCCCTCCCAAGGCCTCTCTGCCACCCTCTGTGGGAAGCCTTCCCTGTAACTCCAGGTTCTGAGTGGTTATAAGACAAGCAAAGAGGCTGAGCTACAATGCTACATCATGGGGAGGAGCCTTGTAAGAACAGTTGACCCTGACCTTCAGTGGAGAATGGGTTCTAAGACGACCACTCCAAAAACCTCTGGCTGTTCAAGTCAGCTCTCTACAGTGGTAACTGTGGGCTGAGGAGATGACGTAGGTGGTAAAATTCTTGTCTTGCAAACATAAGGACCTGAGTTAATCCCCAGAACCCATGTTAAAACAAAAACCATGCATGGTCCTTCACAATTGTAATCCCAGCACTGGAGAGAGGAAGAGACAGAAGGATCCATGGTGTTTGCTGGCCTGCCAGCTTAGCCTAATTGATGCTTTCCAAGCCAGTGAGAGATCCTGTCTCAAAACAGAAGATGGATGATACCTTGAACTTTGGAATGACAGCCAACATTGTCTCTGGCCTCCTCAAGCTTGCTCACACATATACATACATACACACATAAACACATACAGAATACAAAATAAATAAAAATAAGTGGTTATTTGCAAACACATCCCCCTGTGGATTGTAAAGCTTCTGGACGAGTTCTAAAACTCAGCGCAGTGAGTCGTAAATAAATCGTTGTTGCATGATACTATTCCTAGACGAACAAGGAGACAAGTCTCTGCTCCTTCAGCAGTGTGACCTGTGTATTCTCTCAATAGTTGTGATCGAAGTTTGGTAGAATCCAAGGATAGGAAACCCTTCACAGATGGCTGACTACTAATATCTGCTTTGTGAAGATCTTGCGTGAAGCGTGGAAGATGAGATCAAAAGCTAGAACAAGGGCAAATAGGCTGAAGTGTTGAAGCCAGGTTAGTTCAGAAAAGGAGAGGCTGAGAGACTCAGCAAGGAACAAGGAGGCAAGCCAACATGGTTCCTGAACAAATGCCAGGAATCCAGGTAGGGCCTCTTCCAAGACACTGATTTATTTCTACATAAGACAGTGTACTCTGTAGCACTGGGCACTGAGTTGGATCTAGTGAAACAAAAATCAATAATTTACAGCTCTCTTGTCGAGATGCCAGCATTCATTTAATGGGCCGCTGGGAGTTAGTAATGATGAGATGCCAGGATTTCTAATAAAATTTGATTTTTTTTTTTTTCAGAGCAAGGCAGTTTCAGACAATCAGTAGCCCCTGGACTTGTTAGAGGTAGCAGATCTTCCAGATCCTCCTTGGGAAGTGACAGAGTGGACAGGCCGCCTGTGTTTTCAAATGCTCTTGTATCAATGACTTTAAGTACTGTGCTCCCTGAAATCTTATTATCCTTCAGCCCGCAGGCTGTCTGGTAGAGGGTGCAATTGTATTAAGTGTAGGAAATGAATGCACTCTAAATTCAAGTGAGGGTACAGACTACTGGCATCTCTTGGCCTTTTGGATTCCCAGAGCTCTCTCTCTCACACATCCTTGTTTTCCTTTTTCATGCTTAGCAGAAAACGTGTGTTCTTAGAACTATGACAGGCAGCAGGCTGGGTGTATATTTCAGTTTTAAAAAATACCATTCAAACATACATGTAAATAACTGTGTGTGCGTGTGTTCACATGTGTACCTGTGGAGACCAGAGGTTAAGCTTGAGTTTTGCTCCTCAGGAGCCATTCACATTCTGTTTTGAGACAGTGTCTTTCCTGGGACCCAGGGCTCACTGATTAGGAGACGCCAGCTGACCAGCAAGCCCTAGGGATGCCCCTTACTCCCCGTCTCCCAGTTCCAGGATCACATGTATGCATGGCAGCACCTGGCTTTTGGCATGGAGGCTAGTGATTAAAGTCAGGTCCTCATGCTTGTATGGTAAGTTCTTTACCAAGGAAGCCATCACCTCACGGTAGGCACTAAACTTGCTGTTCCTGTAATAGAACTTGGCAGTTGCTTCAAATGCGGAGACAGGAGGCTGACTTCTGGGTTCAGGTAGGGAAGGCCTTCTTCTCAGCCCACCTCCTTCTCTTTCTACTTTTGAACAACACATTTCGGTCTAAATGTAATCCATAAAACACCAAATCCATCTTTCTTTTCTCCAGAGTTTGTGACATTTCTACCCAAGGAACTTTCTGGTTTTCTTAGTTCTTGATAATTAAGGATGTTTAGCATTTACAAGCTGAGGATGAGTGCATAATGACTTTCTGCCTTAGGTCAGTTTCCGCAGAAACAGCCTCCAAATCGGAGCCTTGGGTATAGGTGAGTTTCCAGAACCTTGAGACTCAGCAAGTAGGGAAGAAGCCGAGCAGGAAGGAGGTGGGGAGTGGGGATAGGTTATAAAGCTGTCCCAGCAAAGCGTCCAACGTCTCTGGAATCTCCAGAGCTGTGGTGGCCCTTAACAGGTTTCTCCTGCACAGAACAAGGAAGTGTAGTAATGAGCACAGCCTCTCATTCTGCAGGTGCGGGTCGTTTCCAGGGAGGGAAGTGTGACCTCAGGCAAGGGAGCTTTAATGCTATAAGAATCGCCTTCATAAAGACACAGCTAAGAGGAGTCGTCCACCAGCTCCCGATACCTAGAGTGTCACCTCGGGGTGAACAGTCAACACTCACCAGCATCCCTGCCCTGACCACCTTCCTCCATCCTTAACTCACAACACCACTTGCATCCGCCACCCATTTCTTCCCTCTTCCAACCTCCTGCTTCACTTTTTCCTTTGTTTGTGTGTGTGTGTGTGTGTGTGTGTGTGTGTGCTTTTGTACGTATGTGTGTTCCTGTGTGTACGTGTGCATGAATGCATGGATCCGAGAGGAAAACCTTGGTATTGTTTACATCCCTTCTTCCTTTTGAGACCGAGTTTCTCTTTGGCCTGGAATCTTGCTAAACTAGATGACCAATAAGCTGTAAAGAGGGTACCTTCCTGTATTCATCCCCATCTCACCGTTGCTAGCATTACGAGCATATGCCATGCCAATCTTTTCAGGGGGTTCTGGGATAGCAACTCAGGCCTTTATACTTGGGAGGCAAGTGCTTTGCCCACTGACCCATTGCCCCAGCCCATCATAATCAAGGTATAAAATTTATACATCGTAAAGTTCATTCATTTTGAGTGTGGCATTTGGTGATCTTTGGTAAATTTACCGTTTCCAAAACCATCACAGTAATCTAGTTTTAGAACATTTCCATCCCATAAGTAGCATGCACTTTAAAAGAAATAGAATTTGAAGTGAACCATTTTAATGAGATTTCAGTGCAGGGGACTTAAGTTCTTAACTGAACGGATCTATTGATAGACATAATTTGAGTGAGTACAGTTCCCTTTGACAGTTATTTGAGGTCTCAGAAGACCCTGAAGATGTAAATAACTGAAAGCTTAAGAAAAGTAGCTTTAACTCCCTTTGCTAGGTGGCCCATTCTCAGAGGCTGTCCAGGAGTACCGTGTCTGACAAAGGGCTCTGTGCTAAAAAATCTTCTACTTTATTTCCCAGTGAAAGCAATTCTGTTAGAGAGAGGGTGGCTGTGCTCAGTGAGTATCGATGGCAGGCAGCAGGAGAGAACGAGTCCAGCAAGACACAGCCCATGTCTGTGTCAACAGAAAGGCGAGAAAGAAGCCGCATAGGGAAGATGGATTGAGAAACAGACACAGGAAGCCTCTTCATGTGTAAAATATCAAGACCTCAAACGAGACTATTTATTTCTAAGGTGTATATAGGAATATCTCTTAAATGATATATTTGTCATTCCATAAATGAGAAAGTAGGTTTAGAAAAACAGAACAGGGCACCTTTTCGGAGAGTTTTATGGTATATTCATAAAATTCATGGCATAAAACTACTTAATTTTTATTTCTTTATTTCAAATGTGTTTTTATTTCGTTTCATTTTATTTTGTGTGCATTAGGGTTTTGACTGTGTGTATGTATATGTGGGCTGCCAGATGCCCCGGAACTGGAGTTACAGATAATTTTGAACTCCTTGTGGGTGCTGGGAGTTGAACCTAGGTCTCCGGAAGAGCAGTCAGCGATCTTAACCACTGAGCCATCTCTCCAGCCCCCAAACTTACTCTTTTAGGACATAAAATTTGGTGTTTTCAAGATGTTCTCAAGGTTCTGCAGCCACTATCCATAATTCCAGAACATCTGTATCCTCCTCCCCTCTAAAGTAGGCTCTCTATTCGCTTTTACTCACTCTTTGTTGCCCAGGCCAAATGCTAATCTGCTCTCTCAGTTGGAGCCTCACCTGTTCTGGTCATTTCATGTAAACGGAGTCCTGCAGTGTGGGGCTTGCTGTGTCCAGCTGGTTCTCTCCGTGTTGCGTTCTCAGTGTGATGTAGTCACACACATCAGAGCGCTACTTCCTTTCGTGAGTGAACAGTCTGTATGTACTGTGTGTGTGCTGTGTTTTGTTTATCCACAGTCCACTGATAGACCTTTGGATCCATTTCTCCTTTCGGGGTATGAAAAGCAAGACTGCTGTGAACGTGGATACAGGAGCTTTTACATGAAGGCGTTCTCAGTTCTCCCGTGTGTATACTTGGGGAATGAAGCTGCCGGGCCATGTTCAAACTGTGTTTTAGCTTTGTGAGGAACCTCGAGCTGCTTTGCAGCACAGTTTCCTGTCCCAGCCAGATGTTTGTCATGGTGATAAAGTCCCTGAGCGAATCAGCTAGTTCACTGAGGGTCATAGCTTAGGTGACCACCATCACTTGAAAAACGCAAGAGAAGATATTTGTTGATTTTGCAACATTGAGGCCGATGAGTGACTCAAACTTGCTTTGCTATCTATCACTGGTAATGTATCTATCGCTCAATGTCATGCTACGGCTTTTTCCTTCTGCAGTGAGTGGGAAGGGTGAACATGTGGGTGCTAGAAAGCAAAGGATGCAAAAACCCATCTGTGAAAATGCTTCTTGCCCACAGCAGCAGGTTGTAGAACACATGGGCAATGTGTTTCACGAGCTGCCTGCCCCACAGCCATGAGCCGCTTCTGTTCTCCTGTGAGACTGAAACTATTTGAGCGGAGGGAGAAAGAACCTGGTGCCATGGCTGCCCGCCTGCACCTGCTGCATTGCATTGTCTTAATTCTAGAAGAGCACGTGTGCTTGCAGAGACGCTTTTGTGCATAAGGCATAACTGCACAGTTACAAGGAACGGCTCGAGGAAATCCGTCAAAAAAAAAACAAAAAAACAAAAACCCTCAACAGTAAACTGACATCCCTTAACTGCTTTCATTCTCTAATTTTTGTCTGTCTGGTTTGCCCCACCCTGTCTATGCAGATGGATTGGATCATGACATGGCCAGCCAGTCATCTACCCCTGGGTCTGGGGGTGGTCACCTTCTCCCCACACTCTGCTCAAGATCACTAATGTGCCCGCTAGCACATCATCTAAATGGATTTTTGGCATAGTGTTTTAAAGTAATGGCTGTGAAAGGCTGCTAAAGGCTTCTGTCATTCAGACGATTTCAGCTGTGACCTCCTATTGTACAGTGAGACACTAAGCTGTGCGCAGGCTCCCTTTGCAAAGCCAGGAACAATAGTCATTTCCTGGAGGTAGACTTGGGACGTGAGCATTCTTTCAGGATGTGGACTACTTGCTCTTAAAAAAAGAGAGGAAGGATAGGAAAGTATAATACTTAGACTAGCTCAAACTCAGGTGGCTGAGATAATTGAAAATGAATGAATGGACAGATGGATGAATAAGTGACTGGAGTAGAAATTCCAAGAGGAATGATTCAGCAATCAGTGTGCTAGAGGATGAAGGCTACAGGATGTTTCTGTTATGAGCTCCCTGGCATGTGCATTGAGGTTTACATGGCTATGTGAGAATGCCATGCCCAGCTAGGCTCAACTCTTACTCAACTACAAAATTTTGTATAGTTTGTAGTGTGTGTGTGTGTGTGTGTGTGTGTTTGTTGGTTGGGGGTAGAAAGAGATCAGATGTATGATGTCAACATCAAGAATCTTCCTTTTCTAACCCTTACCTCATCTTTGAAACACAGCTCTCACTAAACCTGGAATTTGCTGACTGAATTCCCAACCACTGAATTTATTGGCCCCTGGGTAGCAAATAATCAAGTTTGCTCTCTCTTTGCGCCATTGACCAAGCAGGGCCCAGGGATGAAACAGTAGCAAGTGAGGCAAATGTGGCCTCACCTTTGTGGAATTTGCCCCTAAGGGGTAGGGTAGGTCCAGGACAGGAGGGGAAACTTTACACAGATGCACCTGCTGGTAACTGATTACAACCAACAAGCGCTATGCAAAACTACAGACTGCTAAGAGAAAATGAAGCAGAGGACCTAATGTCTGGACAACAGGAAAGACTATTCTGAAGCTAAGACATCTAAGCTGGCATCTTAAGTGATAAATAAAGGCAAGAAGCTAAAGATATGCCAAGGATTGATATTGTTCAGCAGGGAAAGGACTTGCCACCAATCAAGACTGGTGATCAGCGTTTGGTCCCTAGGACTCACATGGCGGAAGAGGCCCAGTTCCCACGAGCTGTCCTGACTTCTGCATATGTGACGTGACATAAATGTGCATGTGCACACACGATAGATAGGTAGACAGATAGATAGACAGATAGACAGACAGATAGACAGACAGATAGATAGATAGACAGACAGACAGATAGATAGATAGACAGATAGATGATTCTTTTAATATGCAGAGATTCAATAGATACAAAGAATCTCTGCCCCAGCAGTTGCCTGAGAAAGGCAACCTTTGGGTTGTCTTTGTTCTTTTCAAAGCCACGTTAAGTCTTTCTTTGCTTATGTAAATGTATATGTCCTCCCTTGTATGCATCAAAGATGTTCCATGGAGAGTCACATTAGCTAAGAAACATCAGAACAAACATCAACACCTACAGTTCAGCCTGATAAAGATGATGAGTGATAGGACTGAAGTGCATCCCTTAGGTGCAACATAAAACCGAGTGTATCAGTTTTCTTCAGATTCTGAATCTTTAAGCATATGTGGATTGCATAATTGTTCTCCATCAGTTTGGAACACATTTACTCAAGATAGGCCATGATGTGCTCCCAGGCAGCTGGCAGTCCTCCACATGGGAGCTGTCGCTTGTTCAGAGTCTATAACCAGGTCCTGTCCCGAGACTCATTCCACAGCCTATTCTTGTTCAGTTTTTTAGCTGCTGAAGGAATGCAAATTTTCTATTGCACTGCAGAAAGTAGGATAGAACAAAAAATCGTGCTTCTGTAATGGCCAGTCTTTGTTGTCAACCTGACCTAACTGAGAGTCACTTGAGAGATGATAAGGCACACCTCTGGGTGTCTAGGCATTAACTGAGGGGGAAACTCTCTCTGGACATAGGTGGACCTATTAGGCTAGGGGTGGAGGCTACACGAAATAAAAAGAGAAGGAAAAAGTTGATGAGATTCACGCCACCACACACCTACTCTGCCACCATGGAGCCACCCGCTACCATACCTTCCTCTGCAGGGTGGACTGAAAGACAAGATAAATCCTCCCTCCCTTAAATAACTTTGTGTTAGGTGTTTGGTCACCCCGATGAGGAAAGTAGTTAATACTTCTGCCAAATAAAATCTTCCTAATTGGAACTAATTGCACAAAGGCTGATATGTAATTGTCAAAGTGCTAATTATGGAAAATTTCCAGACTCGTATTTAATACATTCAAGACCATCTGTTGTCACAAAGCTCAGGCTGAATGAGTTCATCCAGGTCACTTGTCATCTGAGGCTAATAAGAACTTCATTAACCTACAGCATCCTAGGCAATGTGCCACACTGGATTGGTAGCCCTCTCGCCCACATCTGCAAGTCCTGAGACATGTAGAAAAAGACCTGTCATTGCAGAATCAAAGAACTCAATTGTAAGATCGCTTAGAAAGGCAGACTTGCCCAAATTTCTAACCTAATGCTTGCACATGCTAAAAACCTCAGCCCATCTGTGGGAGTAAAAAAAGCTGGGCCTCCTCCGCTGTAAAGAACAGGCAACCCCAGTGTCATCCTGGACTGGTGGCAGCAACTCTTTGTTCATTTAAACTCCCTCCACGAGGATGCCTTGCCAGAATTTCACCAAGACAAGGGAAAAACCTTTCCTCATTGTTTAACTTATTTTTAAAACATGTAGAAGAATCACTCCTTTTATAGAAGAGAAAACGAGTCTTGGATAATTCGGTCCCATGTGCCCTTCTTTGCATTCTCAGGACTTGTTCAATGCCAAGGTGTAGGAAGCATTGTATATGCCAGGGACTGGGCATGCTTCCCTGAGCCCTGCCTTTGTCTTGTTCTCCGCCTTCTTCATACTTGTCTTTCAGTAGTGTTGGTCAGGGTTGACCAGTTGCCATCTTGATTTCCATGAAATTACCTTCCTCCTTTGTTTCCTACCTTTCTGACTAGTCCTTAGTTCTCCCTTGTCATACCCAGTGCTTACGTTATACCCCCTTTTCTCTAACCTAGCTACTCTGTCTTGGTAGAAAATGACTCCTGTCCCTTGACTGTAAAGATCTTTCGTAAGCTGATGTCTTACTAGTTGGCAATACTTTCTTTGGCTTGAGTCTATGAAATTTAGATTATAATAAGAGCTATGCTCTTGATTTCTGTACATAGTAGGCATTTCAGGTCTACATATCCTACCCAGGGCTCTAAATCTGTGCCATCCAACATGTGACTCCTAACACTAACTAAAGTTAGATAAAATTAGAAAGCTATTTCTTCAGTTAACTAGCCACGCGTTCCTAGCGACTACCATATTGGACAATAGAGAAAATGAGTACTTCCATATTAGAAAATTCTGTTTTCCAACACCTTACACAATTTTACTCTTCCAAAACTATACTTTCATCAGGGTCCTTGTATTAACTAGGGGTTTCTATGGGAACAAAAGCACTAAGTAGTGATTGGTTGGTTGACTGACTAGCATAGGTTCATGTGAATAAGGAGACTGAGATATCCCACAATCTGTCATCTGCAGGTGAGAGGCACAGGAAAGTCAGTGGCATAATTCAGTCTATATGCATAGGCATGCAAGCCAGGGGGCCAGTAGGATACAAATGCATGTCTAAAGATGGGGAAAGACTAGTATTTCAGCTCTACCCATCAGTCAAGAGGCATAACGGATTTTATGGTACCCAGCCATGTTGGAGAAGGCTGACTAATTCACTGTCAATTTAAAAAGCAATCTTTTTCAGAAATGTCCTCAAAAACATACTTTGAGATTATGGTCACCCAGAAACCTGGGCAGCTAGTAACTCAGCCAGAGTTACTGAGAAAAACCATCCATTGCAACTCCCTTTTAAAAGAGTGGTGTCACCATCTACCCATTCCTCAAGTCAAAAATCAAAGACATTCTGCAATCTTCTCCTTCTTGCATATCGACATGACTTCATCTGTGAACCCACTGTGTCTCCAAAACATGTACCACCCCTATCCAGTGGCTCAGTAAGATACCAGCTCCTCCACTTACTCTCCCCTGATCTGCCTGTTTCCGCCCTCGCTCGTACAACCCATCTCCAGCAGTAACCAGAGTGAGTGTGGGTGTGTATGAGATTGAAATACATTATATGAAATTCCCAAAGAACTAATAAAAAGTGTTTACTCTTTTGAGAATACTGTTTAGATCTGTACCCGCTTTTTAATTGGATTATTTGTTTTCTTGATGTTCAATTGTTTGAGTTCTTGATATGTTTTAGATGTTAGCTCTCTATTGGATATGTAGTTAGTAAAAATATTTTACTGTTCTGTAGCCTGATGTTTTGTCCAAATAATAGTGTCCTTCACCTTAAAGAAGTTTTTTCAGTTTCATGAGGTCCCATTTATTAATTGTTGTTTTTTCCTGTGTGCACAATGTCTCCTGTTCTCTTGGGCACTGGAGAGCAAATCTAAGGCCTTACATAAGCTAAGCCCCCTTTCCTCTACTGATCCCATCTTCCTCTTTTTATAAGGTAGCTTTTTATAAATAGCTAGGATGAACTATTTTTTCCTTAATTAACTTTTTCAAAGGCTCTGCCTCTGGTTGGAGACACTGGGGTATACTGGGGAGTTAAGATTTCAATGTATGGATTTTAGGGTGGGAGACACAGTTCAGCCCCATGGCACCAGATATAAAGGAGACGATATAGCCAGAATCAAAATACAATGATACACAGGGGGTTAAACTTTTCTGGTCCATTAGCCGGAAAATCATTTTGTTTGTGTTTTAGAATTCTCTGAACAGATTGAAGCCTGGCAGATATTGTGAAATGGAATTCTAAGAATAAATTGTTTTTGAAAATTATTAAAGTAGGATTTGATGAAGGGGGAGAGCACTGGTGGCAAAGATGGGGTGCAATAAAGCCTTGACCTCACTGTACTGAGTGAGGAAGTCCCCCAGGAGCGGAGTGTGTGGGGGCCAGACTTCAGTGCAGGAATGGGAGAGGGAGGGGCTGCCCTGGCTGACGGAGGGGAATCCCAGGCTCTATCAAGTTGACACTTGATTGATGAAAAGGTGGAGAAGGGAAACTGGCCTTGCCCCATCTGCCCTCCGGGTCTCAGGCTTTCTCCACTGAAATATGCTTTGTTGGTAGAGCCTCCTGATCACGACTTGTATCGTTCAAGAAGACCTTCCCCAGCACTAATTATAAAGAGAAAACACTCTGTTCTCAGAAAACACACGTTTCTAGCCAGCTTGACTAGGATGGAGGGGTGCATGTAGACCACATTGCTCTTGTGCTGGCACAGCATGTCTCCCTCCTGCCATGTTTTAGGATACTTTGTTACAGTTATATGCAACTTCTTATGACAATTTATTGTACATGGAGCACGGGTGGCCCTCTTTGGTCTTCTTCCTGGTAGTCGATCACATCTAAGTAATGTTCTCGGGTAGACTAGTAGAACCCATTTTCCAGCCATCATGATGGACACTTCTTTTGGTGAATGTGTGGGTGGTGTTGCTAGACAGTGTATTAGTTGCTCATGACTGTTCTCATGACTGTTATCAAATGCCTGACAACAAACAACTTAAGGAAAGAGATAATTTCGCTTATAGTTTAAGGCAGTGGTTCTCAACCTTCCTAATGATGTGACCCTCACCACACGTTGTGGTGACCCCCAACCATAAAGTCATTTCATTGCTACTTCATCACTGTTATTTTGCTGCTGTTACAAATCATAAATACATGATATGCTGGATATCTGATAAACAACCCCAAGGAGGTCACAACCCACAGGTTGAAGACCACTGGTTTGAGGGGATACAGCCCGTCATAGCAGGGACGGCACAGCAGCAGGAGCGTGAAGTGGTTGTCTAGATGGAGTCCACAGTCAGGGAAGAAAGACAGCACCGGAAGTGTGATACCAAAGCCCACATCCCTCACCCTCGGTGAGGCTTTCTCCAGTGAGGCTCCAAAGTGGCACCACCAGCTAAGGGAGGACCAAGTGTTCAAATGTGCTAGCCTATGGCTAACATTTCACATTCACACTGTAAAAATTTTACATACAACTTTACATAGTAATGTGCATTAAATTTAAATGTAACAGAACACTGTCTTTTAAAATGAGGTGGTGGGGGCTATTTGGGACAGTCTAACAGGCAATGTACTTGTTACAAAAGCTTCGGGATCTGTGTTGGACCCTCAGCACCCAGAATTGGGTAAATGACATGGATGAATCCCAGGGTCTCACTGGCCAGCCATTCTAAGCAAATCAATTAGTGAGTACCAGGTTCAGTGAAAGACCCTACCTCAAAAAGAAGGGGGAAAGTGATTGAGGAAGATACTCAACATTGACCTCTGACCTCCACACATACACACATGGGCCATTACATACCAATACAAGTGCTTGTGTGTGTGTGTGTGTGTGTGTGTGTGTGTGTGTGTGTGTCCTGACAAAGTTACACTAAATAGTAGTCTCCAGTAGGGCAGTCCAAGCTTAAAGTTTTCTCAGTGTGGTAACTTTGAAATGATATCATGTTTCTTGACAATTATTTTTCCATTCATAGGGATTTATATGGTTTAAAAGTTTTACAAGTACGCTGAAATTTTACTGAGATTGTGACATCAAAGTATTTCACATTTGCATAATAAGTTGGCACACGTTATGACAGCATCACTGTAATAGGCAAAGAGGATGAGAGACTGTGCAAACAAAACTTTAGTGTAAAGGCTTGCTGCTCTAGAAGATATCAGAACTGGCATCCAGGAGAGTAAAGAGAGCCGAGCCATCTCTTCTGTCTTGTTTCCTTGGTGTTTGACAGCCAGTTTGCCTTCCTATGTCTACATTCTCTAAGCTGAACCTCTCCATCCATGGCCACTTCTGTAAGTCAGCCTTCTGAAGCTCACTGAAAATTAATACTCATGATGATATTAAGATTCTGATCATGTGGCATCCTTAGGAGGTGATTCTGGGGAGGCTGGGGCTAACACTCCATAGAAAAGTACTTGCCGTAGAAGCGTGAAGACCTGGGTTCTATCCCGAGCACTCACACAGGAAAAGCTCTCTAGTGAAACAGTATGTACCTGTGATGATAAAGCCGGAAAGGTGCACAAAAGACTCCCTGGGGTTTATTGACATAGACCTCTGGCCTCCACATGCACAGGCACACATGTGCACACACATGCCAGCATACACACACACATGCATATATACACACAGAGGTGATTAGGGTTCTCATCTCGTATATGAATGTGTCTGTTTGTATAACGAATGAATTAATGGCTAATGGAGTCTTTCAAGTGAATTTGCTGTAAAGGCTGCCTTGGCTGGGTCTCTTGTGTACCCATTTTACTCTCCATGCAATACCCTACATGCTTTCTGACTCTGCCAGCAAGAAGCCCTTTGCCTTTTGACCTTGGATCAGAAGCACAGCCAAGATAAAATTCATCTTTATAACTCACCTAATCTATATTATGTTAATAGCGATAGGAAACAAAGACAAGCCCCATTAATTCGTTGTGTTGTATAATCCATTGTTAGGCTTCTCCTCCCTTTCCCAAATCTCCTATACCTCACCCCCATCCTAATTTCTTTCTGATTTGTTGTCCGCTTTAATTGGAGAGTTCCATTTTTAAAACAGAGCTTGAAACCTTACAGCAGAGGCTTCCTAATGAGGCAGCCTCTCCACACAGCCCACACAGGTCAGCCCGCCTCAGAACGAGACCTGTGTCTTGCCATGAGTAAGCACCTTCCTCTGTTGGTTCTGGAGCAGTACAGCTTCTCATATCTGCTTCACACGTGGTTTCCAGAAGAAGCAGGTGTCTCTTTTCTTCTTCTTTAGATTCTATGATTGCCTTATTTACCTTGGGCTGGGCAGGTATTTCACCCACACTGTCTCAATATCCTCACCCTTACCTCCCAGACCCCATCCAATGCCATCCACCATAATCCTCCTCATCTGGTCTACCTTCCATCGATAATCTCAAGATACTTGCTAGTATTTTTCATCTGGGCCTTTTCACGCCATTATTGGAATCCTTCCTCTCAGCCCATGTGATTTTTCTCCACACTAACCCATTGCAGTCTCCTCCTTCCTTCCGTCTTCCTGTCCATCTGTCTCCCATGAATCTTCTGTCCTCTCCCTTTTCTGAGGAAAAGGGGATTAGGGAAGGAGGGAGGATGGGACTAGGAGGGAGGAGAAATGGGGCTACAGCAAGGATGTAAAGTGAGTAAGAAAAGAACTTACACATGTGCGGTACCCAGTGCCAATCACAAAGCGTCCGCTGCCTATGGCTGTCAGAGGTTGGTCCGATCCATGTCACCGGCCCTCAAGATCTGGTTCACCTGCCCTTGTTTTGTAAACCTGTCCAAGACATACCTTATTGGTTGACTGTACTGCCTATACTTGAGCAGGGCAGAATGGGATAGGCGTGGCTAAAGTTTGCAGGTGTCTTAATGTAAGGAAATATATTTTCTCACAGCTCAAGTGGCGGCGGCGGTGGGGGGGAGCTAGAAGCATAGGTTAATTCTGTCAGGAGCTCTCCTCTTGGCTTGTGGTGTCCACTCTGGCAGATGGGCTAGAGACCCCCTTATAAGGATCTAATTCATCATGGAGGTGCCACCTTTCATGACATTATCTCAACCTAAGGATGTCCCAAAGGTGTACTCCCAAATACTGTCATTTTGAGACTTACAGCTTCAAAGCAGGAATTGGGAGATGCGTTCATTTCTTAAGAGTGGGTTTTTGAAAATGAGTGCCTCATGAGATTCTTTTTGAGAGTATGAAGTGATTTGCAAATTTAAGATTTCTTTTTAAATTAATATTGTTACTTTTTCCTGTCAAGTTTATAAACATTTCCCCAGGGCCCTGGTTTCTAAGGAAACCAAATTCTTCCTGAGCAATGTTCAGAAGTAAAACTTGGATGCAATCTGAAGTTTAAGAAGTAGAATGTTAAATGAGCAGATAGCGAGGCCCGTGACAGCACATACCGTTCATTGCTGCTGCTGCTGCTGCATCTTTCGCTGCACCTGCTGCCCCTGGCAGTGCACATATTTTCATTTTACAAATCCATCAAGACTTTAAATATCGCACTGTAGAAACAGACCTTCCAAGAGGAGGAAGCGGGGTGGATGAGGGTCAAGGGAGGCAGGGGATCAGGCAAGGCTGGGTTGGGGAACGATCAGCCGGGAGGTGGGATGGTGGGACTGTCGCCTCTCCTCCAGCAGCTGCAGAGGGGACATGGTGGTGACAGGCCGGCCAGTGACAGGAGGCTGTCATTGAAGGTGTGGCAATGCTAAGGGGTGAGGGAGGTCTCCTACCCCTCTGCATCTGAGGCTACTCAGCCACCGCTGAGTAGTGGGCAGCCGGGAGAAGCTGAGTGAGCACTGAGTGAATAGGGAGATGGCGTCCACGCTCCCCTTGCTGCACAGTGCGGTCCTCCTGTGTACACTCCCCGGTTCTGCAGCGTGTCGGATATTGACACACCCTGGGGTTTGGGAAGCCCTTTGTATTTCTAGAAAAACAAAGAATGTAGAGATTTCAGCATCGCTTGCCAAGATAGGACGTCTTGGGAGCTTGGCTCACTGAAGGATGGATTGTTTAGACAACATGGTCGTCTGAAAATACTGTCATCTTTGTTGTTCCCCATTTCTTTTCACTCTGGGTTGCTTTTTTTATTTCTCCTGAGTGCTTTCCCCATCTAGACTGTCAGTTTGTTTTGCAAGGGAAAAGTTATCCAACAACATTATTGTTTGGATCAACTACAGGTATCGGAATGAAACTCAAAAACACAGGTCTTTTATAGCTGCAGTCGTTTCTGTTTTCATTATTAGCTTTTTACAGAGACAGTTTCAGTGGATCCATTATTGCACATTAATTGCCATGACTTGCAGAAAGTGAATCATATCTTTGTTTGTGCACTAACATCTATCTTTTATTGTATTAAAAACTGTAACAGAAAAAGAGTTGTTTTAAAATCTGGTTTATGGTTTTAATATTTCTAATACATATGTTTTATGTGTTTTTGAAATGTTGGGGGATTTTTAATAGTGCATCCCCTGAGTTTATTCCCACAATGCCTTAATGAGTTGGATAGAGCAATGTTCTTTTAGTGATACATATATTCCCAAACTTTGAAGGTAATCGGTTGAGTTGTTTCTGTTCTAGGTTGCTCCGTTTTGTTTCTTCATCAGGGTTGCATCAGCATAGAATGGTGAGATGAAAGATGTGAAGCAGCAGGGTCAAAGCCAGCAACTTTCCCTGCCCTGAACTACGGTCAACACAGTCACATTTTAATGCACATTAAAAACCCCAAGCCCACCCAATGAAACATAAAACTCAAAGCAAATTAGAATGAACTGTTGTCACCAGCACCACAACAGAGCCGTGTGATGTAATGCCCTCCTTTTCATTATTCTGTTTTGAGTCAGGGTCTCACCATGTAGCCCAGGCTAGCCTCAAACTTGCAGTCTTTCTGCCTCTACATTTTTGCCTCTTGGGTTTGGAGGTATCACCACACCTACCATAATGTCCTTTCCCTTTCCTCTCTCTTTTCTGTAAATTTTCAGTGTCTTTGCGAGTCTGATAACCTTCCTGGGTGTGTATCTATTCATTATTAAAAAGGGTTGACTAGATTCATCCAGTCATTTCAGTAGGTGGAAAGGCCAAGAACCCAACCTGCCACTGAGAGACTAGTACATTGCTCTCAATACTGTCTTGTCCTGTAAGACGCTCACACATCAGTCCAGTGCCATCTGCTTACACTGGATGATGCTTCATCATGGAGGCCATTTTGACTACATTGTCACAGGAGAATAGAGAATAGAAACCAAGCTCAGGAAAGACTTCTTAGGGATAGCTACACCAAATCTTGGGGATTTTGTTTTTTGCTTTTGTGCTTTTCTTTTATTTTAGAATTTTTTTTTTAACTGCTGTGACATGGGGACCATTTCTAGGGATTGCTTCTAAAGACATGTTTGGCAAATTCTAAACTTAGAATTGGGTTCATGTTTTAAAGTTACTTTTAAAAATAAAGTTGGCTCTTTTGTCCTGCTGAGAACTCTTAGGGACGAGATGATTGTGTCTGCATCATTCAGCAGCCCTCCATGTTTCTAACATCTTATTTCTTTGTTTCACAGCGTGTCTGGCGGAGAACTCTTTGATCGGATAGTGGAGAAGGGATTTTATACAGAAAAAGATGCCAGCACCCTTATTCGCCAGGTCCTGGATGCTGTGTACTATCTCCACAGAATGGGCATCGTCCACAGGGACCTCAAGGTGAGGCCATTGCTCAGCAACACCATCTAGCCCCTCTGCAACCCACAGTGCACCTGCTGGAAAAGATTGGCTGTGGTGAAGGGCCACGGCTTTGTGAAGAGAGAGGTGTAATAGTCAGTTGTGTAGTTTTAGGGGTGTCAGTTCGTTGAGGCCCAGAACGGATGCAGCTGGCCACTGTTTGCAAGATTCTGTAACCATTAAGCAGCCCCCAGGCCACAGAGAGGTGGGTGTGTATTAATTCAAGACCTTCCGAAAGACCATTCTGTATAGCAGAAAAAAAATCATAGAGACCCTTCACCCCTGAGCTGGTTAGGTTTTTTTTTTAATTTTTTGTTTTGTTTTTGTCAATTTGATACAAAATAAAGTCATCAGGAAAGATGAAACCTCAACTGAGGGAATGCCTCTGTATGATTGGCCTGAAGGCAAGACTATGAGGGCCTTTGTGATCAATGCTGGTGTGTGAGGGCCCAATCCACAGTGAGCAGTGCCACCATGGGGCAGGTAGTGCTGGTTGTATGAGAAAAGCAAGCTGAGTGAGCGTTGGGGAGCAAGCCAGTAAGCAGCATTCCTCTGGTTTCTGAATCAATTCCTGCCTCCAGGTTCCTGCTTTGAGTTCCTTGCCTGACTGATTGTGACCTGGAAATTGTAAGATGAAATAACCCCTTTTCTATCTTGGACACTGCCAGTGGAGTTCTTCAGCATCATGCTCTGCCTCCGGCCCCTTTTAAACACAACAGCCATGTGAAAGACAGGGGGCAGCAGGAATGGCACGGAGCAGAGAAAGTAGGCTAACAGTGCAGCAGGCTAATGAGCTTACAGGTACAGCTGTCTCCTGGCGAAGGTTCTTTTCTCCTTTTCTTCCCTCCTTTCCCCACCTCTCTCCCCTTTTTTCTCCCCTCCTCTTGTCTTCCTTGCTCTCCTCCTCTCTTCCCCTTTACCGACTGTCTCTCTATTTTCTTCCCTTCCTTCCTATTGGTTTTTGTCCTGATGGTTTGCTTTTTTAGGTAGAATTTCCCTCTATAGCCTAAAGAGACTTCAAAACAAACTTCAGATTCCCTGGCTTCAGCATCCTGGGTGATGAGAAATAACTGACTTTTCTTTATGAGATGTGGGCATAGTGATCCTGCATCTATTAGCACTGGAGAATTAGACCTTATAGTGGCCACCTTAGTGGCCTGTTTCCTTCCTCTAAACCAGGTCTCAGTAGCTATCACATACAAGGACTGGAAATAAAGTAAGAACAAGACCCAGGCTGTGGTGTGACTTCATGCTATGTTACAGATCCAGCTCCATAGCCTACTACATGAATGAGGTAGGCACTCACCCACTAGCATAAATGCACCATCAAAACGACTGCCTGGTGACCAAGCCATCCTCAGCACCAGGAAGTCAGCCAAAGGGTCAATTATGAGTGTTTGTCAGATTTTAAACATCTGCCAATCATCTGCTCGTGGCTATTAAGGAGTATGCTGGTGTAGATTTCCCTTCATGAAGACTCCCCTTTGGGCTGGGGTGTGGCTCAGTGGCTGAGCACTTGCCTAGCATGTGTAAATCCTAGGCTCCATGCCTGGCACCACATGTTTTTATAAAAAAAAATTAATTTAAAAAGAAAATATATACTCTGGAGTTTTCTCTTTTCCTTTCTGTCTTATTTAGGGGTTTATTGCTGTGAAGAAACCATGACCATTCCAACCATTATAAAGGAAAACATTTACTTGCAACTGGCTTGCAGTTTCAGAGGTTCAGTCCATTGTCATCACGGGGGAAGCATGACAGTGTGCAGTCAGGTGTAGGTCTGAAGAGGGAGCGGAGAGTTCTACATCCTGATCAGCAGGCAACAGGAAGAGACACTGTGCGCCACTAGGCTTGTTGAACTTCTGAGACCCCAAATCCCACCTCCTAATGGCATACTTCCTCTAACAGAGCCACACCTACTCCAACAAGGCCACTCCTCCTAATAGTGCCACTCTTTATGGACCAATCGGGGCCATTTTTATTAAAACCACCACTCTCCATGTATCATTTGCTCTTATATTTTTGGTTGTAAGCCTAGTCTTTAATGGCTGAGCTATCTCTCTAGCCCCCATGTATCATTTTCTCGTTCCATTTTTCCTCCTTTCCATAGTCTATCTTAGGACTGTCTAGAGATCTCCTTCCATAGATGCAAAACTTAATCAACCTCAATCAGTGCTGGGGAGATATGGGGAGGTCAGTAAAGTCTCTAAGTTCTGGCTCTGCCAATCTGACCAATCAGGGGCTCTGATCAATCAGGTCTATAACAGACCCATGAATTTACCTTTCTAGTGAACCCCAGGTATTAGTGATGCCAGTCTGGGGACCCCTCTTGAAGAACTATTGGAAAGAGGAGACTTAGAAATGCCAATAAACCCTTCTAGCCTTTGTTGTCTTCTTGCTAGCAAATGGCTGTGAATGTGATGAGCTAATCTTTGGGCTTCTGAGGCTCTATAGAGTTAGAGATGCTCTAGCTCAAGACAGCCAAGTACCTCCATGCCAGGCAGCACCCCCTCCCTGCTCCCATGCCAAGTCTGTGCTTTGAACCCATAGTGGCTGCTATATAGTGGTTGCTAAGCAAGTTAGTGTCACAACTTCAGAGATGTGGTGTGCAAGACAGTACTTCTTTTAAAAAAAAATAAGTTACAATCAATTAAAACCTATTCAGGAAGAGCAGTGTTCATGTTTCCCTTAAAAAGTGGGTCAGCAAGACAGGAGACCATTTTCCATTTCTACGCAAAGCTTTTGACAAGTTCTTACAGCTCTCAGCCTAGGGAGTCTCAAGAACATGAGGCCTTCTGGTAGCAGTCAAAGGAAGGGGGAAGATGGTTTTGATAACTGGGTTTATCCCTGTGGCAGAAAACAGTGGCTGTGTTAGGATTTTCGTATGATCCCTTTTCAGAGGCTCTAAGGAGTTTCATCCATGCGGTATTAAATTTTCATCAACTCCTAAGAGTATGGAAGCCACCCAGTCTAAGCTACAGCAGCAGACAGCCTGAGAGTGTCAATGAAAGACAGGCGCAGGGTCTGCACTGCTACCCCAACCCATGAGCAAACATGCCTGCTCTTCCTTCCGATAGGTGTTCCTATGTCCAGTGGGCCCTGGGAAACTGCTGGAGATGAGTGAGTGTTCTGTTTTGTTAACATGCAGGAAGTGAGAAAGGAAGTGTCTCCCACGCCTGCCTCGGACTTGAGTGGGTTCCTTAGCTCTGCCCTGTAGACTCTGCGTGGGCAACAGTCCTGGGCTCTGCAGGATGTTTAGCCGAATCCCTGACTTCTACCCTCTAGATTTCCAGTATCCTTCCTGGAGTCATGACAACCAAAAATGTCTTTAGGTTTTGCTGAATTTCGTTCACTGAGGTGCAAAACTGCCCCCTGTTGAGAAAACAGAATTCTGTGTTGCTACATGGCAGTAGTAACGTTCCCAAGAATGTGTTGATGATATCTTTTTAGAACAATTACTGTATAAATTATCATCAAGGAGGGAGCTTGACAGTCTACCCTGGGTGTGCCTGTCCTACAGAAATGCCATAATATGCAGCAAAAGAGTTTCTTAGGTGAGACCAGGCCGTTCCCAGGGCTCCCTCCTGACAGGAGGGACAGTGATGCAGTGTGGGAGATGCTCTTTGTGGCTTTCACTCCACCAGCCTTCATACAGCTCCTGAGGCCTCCCTTAGGTGACCCCCTGCCGCCCCAGCTCTGCCTCTCCACTCCCACCTGCCAGGAAAAGCCTTGCTGCCATTACCAAATCTTGAATCAACTCAGAGTATTGATAGATGCGGGTGAATGTTTAGTTGCTTTAACCCTCTCCTGAGATAACTGTTCAGAAAAGTATGGAGGAAGGTGTGTGTGTGTGTGTGTGTGTGTATGTGTGTATGTACTACCCATGGAGGAAAGTGTGTGTGTGTGTGTGTGTGTGTGTGTGTGTGTGTGTGTGTGTGTGTTGGGGATGGTGCTTGGCAATCCTTTGCCTGAGCTAAGCTTCAGTTAGTGAGATGAGTCACGTACTCATTTCTCTAGCTGCAGAGGAGTAAGAGCCAGTGGTGATGAACTAGAGCCATCTCTACACCTGTGAATGCATCTCACTGTTCATCAATGAATAAATCCTAAACCCCATGATTTTACAATAAGAGGAACCCCCTCACCCATTTTCCAAGCATTATTCCTGTTTCAGTGACAGACTGGCCCATTTCATTTTCATTTCAAAACACCCTTCAGCATCACCCTTGATTTTCTTCAAATCTCATTCTTCATCCACAAAACTGTCATGATGACTACTGACAACAGCTACTCTTTGTATAACTATTTCAAGTGATTGAAAATATTTTTCCCTTTGGGTTCTGTGAAAGGAAAAAAAAATGTTTTGACATTTGTTACAGCAAGAGAGAAGCCTTTGTTTCAGACCGCTGCATAGAGGAGAGAGACTGGGCCTAGCTCTCGCTCTGAACACAGGAACAAGTGGGCTGTTAGAGGAACAGGGGTGGGATGTGGAGAGCACAGCGCCTGCTGGGTTACTGAGGACTTGGTAGATGACTCAGCCCACAAATGCCTGCTGTGTGAGTGAAGAGCTGAGGTGCTTGCCAGCACTCACAGGAAAAGTCCAGGCGTGACAGTCTACACCTGCAGTCCCAGCACCGGGGAGGCAGACATAAGAGGGTCTGTGGACTCCCAAGCCCAACAGGCAGCCCCTATATTCAGTGGAAAGACCCTGCCTCAAACGGAAAACAAAAACAAACAACAATAACAACAACAAAAAAAAGGTGGAAAGCATTTGAGGAAGATACTCAGTGTTGACCTCTGGCCTCCACGTTTCAACACCCCAACACACACACACACACACACGCATGCACAAAACAAAATGATTTTTTTTTTAGAAGAAAATCATTAAGAGCTATCAGGAGTTTGGCTAAAGCAGCCAAAGAGTGGCTGAGGATTAGGGCAGTACTGGGTGTAGCTTAGCAATGGAGTCCTTACTTAGCACATACAAGACCCTGGGTTTGAGCCACACTGCCACAAAACACACAAAGAAACAAAAACAAATGCAAAATAATATTTTTTAAATAAATAAAATGACCTAACAAATCTCTCCCTAAAGGCAGGCCAGAAACTCTCACATGGACAAAGATCCACTTCGACCCAAATAGATTAATTGCAACTTTTCTTTTCTTTCTTCTTTCTTTCTTTCCTTCCTTCCTTCCTTCCTAAGATTTATTATGTATAGTGTTCTGCCTGCATATGTGCCTACACACCAGAAGAGGGCACCAGATCTCATTACAGATGGTTATGAGCCATCATGTGGTTGCTGGGAATCGAACTCAGGACCTTTGGAAGAGCAGCCAGTGCTCTTAACCTCTGAGCCATCTCTTCAGCCCTGCTTGCAACTTTTCTGAGTCCTCTTTTTTTCTGACCAGGCGTGGACCTTTGAGTCTGTCCTGTCTATAGACTGTACTTATTTAGTCTAGTTTTAGCAAGAAACATTCTGAATTCAGATGTCTTTTAATATCTGACCCAATTTCTTCTCTTGGTTTTGTTTGTTTTGTTTTGTTTGATACAGGGTTTGTCTGTGTATGTAGCCTTGGCTGTTCTGGACTCGCTTTGTAGACCAGGCTGGCCTCAAACTCACAGAGATCCACCTGCCTCTGTCTCTGCCTCCCCAAGTTGCTGGGATTACAGACATGCACCAACGCTCCTGGCCTGACCAAACATCTTATCTCCCACCTCAATATCACATCGCCCTGTCTTGTGCCTTAAACGAATGTCCTGTCAAGTTGGCTTTGCCAGCTCCTTACTTACTACCTCACAGCAACATTTCAGCCACTCTCCTCCAGCCTGCCCTTTGCTGTAAATTTCCACTTAACCTTTGCAACATTGGAGTTGAAGCAGATCCCCCTTCCTGTAAAGCCCCATGGTGGTATGGTGGTAGTAAAGAGAGCTCACTGTCCCGTAAAAATATCTGAATAATTGTTTCTGTAATAGCGTCAGATGCACCAGGTGGGAATTCCTTTTAAAGCTGTGCTTCTCAGTCTTTCTAATCACTTGTGTGACCCCCAAAATTATTTTTGTTGCTATTTCATAACTGTAATTCTGCTACTGTTATGAATTATTATATAAATATCTGATATGAAGAATAACTAATATGCAACTTCTGTAAAAGGGGCATTGACCCCCAAAGAGGTTGAGACCCACAGCCTGAGAACTGCTGCCCTAAAGAGAGTTCTCTTGATCCATGCTAAGACTGTGCTTGGCTGGCCTGGCTAGAGCAAGAGGGACTTGAGAGGCCAAGGTCACGGCTTTGTTCTCAAGAGGGCTCAAAGGAGCCTGGCCAAGTTTTGGTTGAGGACAGAGTCTTGGCCTGTTCTTACAATTTCTTCATAGCAGAGACTGCATGCCAGAATCTTACACACCACCACAACCACCACCACCCAGAGATCCAAGCCCACCCCATCTCAGATCTATCCAATGATGCATCTCCTCCATTTAATACCCTCACAGGTAAACAGGTAGCAGTGATATACAAGGCCAAGAGACACTTCCTAAACGTGTCCTATCACACTACCTATAATAATTTCCTAAACTGCATGCTTAGCAACCAAAGATTTGCCCCAGAAGCCTTTCAAGAGAGGATATGGCTTTCTCCTTGGGCTGGGAGGGTAACAATGAGCTTCCACTCCAGATCCTTCATTCTGCTCTCATTTCCTAAAGGTTTATTGTGGGCAAGAGCAGCAAGTACTTATTTACTCAGTAAATCTCCAGAACTGTCCTGGCAGTTGACTGTGACCAGACAGACCTGACACCATCACCCTGAGGGATAGCATCAACAGAAACCACACACAAAAAAAAGGATAACTAAAAAATGTGGGTTCCTCTTCCCTGTTGAGTTTCTTAGCCCTGCAGAACTAGCCTGAGACAGGTGAATCATGGTATCCACAAGCCCTATCCAGGACCTTGCCAGGACCAATGACAATCCCCAGTTTTGCCTAAAACTCTATGCAAAATAATGTCTTATTGTCTGCCCCAAGGAAGTCCCTCCCACCGACATCGCAAAACCACAGTGAAGACAAGCTGGACACAGAGGCATGCCCCTGTGATTCCAGGAGGCGGAGGCAGGAGGATCATGAGTTTGAAGCCATAAAAAGTTCCAGGCCAGCTTAGACTGGAAGATCCTGGATTAAAACAAAATGCCACAAGGAAGCAAACAAGTCAAGGACAGTCGGTCTGTCAGACAGTGTGGCACTACTGTCCAAGCTCTCCGCTGTCTGTTCAGAGGGGTAACCAGAAGACGCCAGAGTCTCTGCTTGGCGCGAAGGCAGCCTAAGACAGGAGCCTTTCAGGGCACATGACTAGAAAGTGCTACTTCTTTCATTCCCAGAGCTCTCCTTTCTTCCCTGGAAGGGGTGTGAGCAGGTGGCCGATGATCTCAGCAATGTGCAATGTGCAGCCCATCTGCCAGGGCTGCAGGGCATGGGAGGATGTTGCCGAGAGCCAGGACAGAGCCTCGCACCACAGCAAAGTAACCCGCAAGGGTCTCTGATTTATTTTTAAAAGAAGAAAAAAGAAAAAAGAACTTGTGAGAACCTGCAGATGTGCTTTCATCTCCTGGGAATCCTGTTCCCCTAGCCAAGAACTAAGGACAGTGTGAGAGCTATCGGCCTCTTAGGTTCCCTCAAAACATGGTTGTTCTTTTAAAGGAGACGAAATAGTAGTAATGGGAAGGAATAGCGTTGAAGACTTGCTTGCGCCAAGTGCTCTCGTGGCCCTCCGCAACCTCTTCAGAAAGCACTGCTATTTTAATTGACATCTATTTGTACAGACACTTTCTATGTCTGAAAGCCAAGGTTGTTCTTAATTGTGATGTTGTTGACTCTCCCATAAGTAAGGCAGCTTTAAGTATACCTGCTATTCAATTGTTGGGTTGTTTGCTTGCTTTCAGTCTTGGGGGTTGAGTCCAGGACTTCTTGCATGTTAAATAAGCCCTCTACCACTGGGCTACATGCCCAGGCCCTCATTTTATATTTTATTTGGAGAGACATGTTCTCCTGAGTAGCAGGGTGATAGGCCTATACCCAGGCTTGATTTACAACCTATAAGTTGTTTTCATTTTGTTTTGTTTTTTTCTAGCCTGAAAATCTCTTGTACTACAGTCAAGACGAGGAGTCCAAGATAATGATCAGTGACTTTGGTTTGTCAAAAATGGAGGGCAAAGGAGATGTGATGTCCACGGCCTGCGGGACCCCAGGCTATGTTGGTAAGGACAGTGAATGTGCCTGTGGATGCTTGTTTGTGCCCGTGAAGCTGGAATGTCTTCATGTCAACCTCATCTTCCTTCTGAAGCTTTGGAGCCCAGAACATACCACAACTGTCTGCCTTTCTCTTGAAGGAGGGATAGATATCTTGAGAGACAGCCCAGCAAATTAGTAGTGAAGTGATTTTCCCGAAACCTTTTAGCAGTTGGGTGGAAATCCTGTTTGATTTGGTTGTGGGCCCGACTGGAGTCTAAGAGCAAAATGGGATGGATTCCCAGGTTCTAATACCAGAATTAGCGTGTGTTTCTATTTTTGGATGATTTACAGTTGAAGCACCAAGCTTATGATAAGGTATGGGTAGGCTCAATAAAGCATGCAAAGTGTTGAGATCAATGTAGCCAGAGAGGAAATGCTGATATGAGGAATATGGAAGAAGCCATGAATTAGTCATTCTCTCAAGTCAGCTCACCCTGACCTATGCAGCAAGGCCAGGTGTCATGACAGTTTTTCCTAAAATCATAAATGCATCATTCTTTCTGTTACTCATAAAATGCAGAGAAGGCTGCTGACAGCTTTGAACAGTTGGTCTCCAGATTCATCTTTTTGTTTTGGAGAAAGCCCATGGGAACTGTGATAGCGTTCTATTACTATAACAAACACCAGAGATATATCAGCTTATAAAGAGAAAAGGTTAATTTTGCCTTGTGGTTTTAGAGATTTCAGACTGTGACTGATGGGCCCTGTAGCTTTTGGGCTTGCAGCAAAGCAGCACATTATGACAACAGCACTTGGGAAAACCATTCACCTTGTGGCTGGGATGTGAAGGACAAAGGCGAGGAAAGAGTGGAATAATAACCCTTTCAAAGGTGTAGCCCTGGTGACCAGGAAACCTTATAATAGGCCCTACTTCAGTGTTCTGCCAACTCCCAAAAGTATCACTTGCTGAGAACCAAGGCTCTATCACACGGGCCTTTAGGGAACACTTAAAGACAACTGTTCCCATCAGTGTAATTCAATCACTTATCCCATGTGTGTCCGGTGCCTACTGTGTCACTAGCACTTCACGGAGCTTGCCTGGTCACTGGAACAAGGGACCACAAAGAAGAAACAAATGGACACGTCCATTTCAGATTGTGCTTGCTGAGGGAAATAGAGCCAGCAGCATGCAGCAAATACTAACACGGATTAAGGAGGGCCCCGAACTATGTTGAGAGGGCTTGGGGTGGGGGTGTTGTTTGAGCATTCAAGGAGCCGGTCACTGGAAGGACGAGAAGAGGCTCATTCTAAGCAGAGAAACAAGCTTGGTAAAAAGCCAAAGGCAGAGAGAGGGCAAACCGGTGGGTCTGAAGGTGGTGGAGGATTGAAAACTGGAGAACAAGGCTGAATCCTCGTGCAAACTTTGAAGGTCTTTCTTCGTGAAGGCAGTGTGTGCACTGGGCATGGCGGGACATTCCTGGGTTCCCAGCACTGGCAGGTCAGGGAAGAGGCAGGAAGAAAGCAAGTTTGAGGCCAGCCTGGGCTGTATAGTAAAATGTTGTCCAAAAAAAGGTGGGGGTGGGGGAGAGGTAATAGAGGAAAAGGGAGAGAACGAGGAGGGAGAGAAGAAGAAAGGGAATGAAAGAGGGGAAAGGGCAAACATGGCGTAAGCTCCCCTAAAGAAGGGAGAATCAATATTACACAGCTTATATTATTTCCGTGAGTCCTCAGGTTCAACTAGGCAACCTTCTCAACAGGCTGAGGAGATCCAATCTGAAACCAAATGGGTCTGGAGACGGCAGAGCACTGTGGGGAGTTCCCTGTGACTTTGGAGACACCCCGTTGTGTTTCAAGTCCTTGCATAATTACATTGTCATATCAAAATTGATATGTCACTGCTGTTTCATTTTCCAAGTTAATCAGAGGAGGGAAGCAGAGGGGAATGATGAGTAAAATGAAGGAAGGGAAAGGAGTAAGAGATACAGGATTGGATCCAAGGGGATGTGGCAGGCAGAAGCTGTGGGGGCTGTCACGGGTGGGACTCATGGTCCTGGATTGTGGATGTGCACTGAGTGATCCTAAGGCCATAGAGATGCCAGAGAGGGACAGATGGGCCTGCCAGCCATCACTGGATTTATTATAATACAGTGAGGGATAGGTAGGCAGGACTGAAGTATGGAGATTGTGGAAAGTGAGTTCTGTGAGATACCAGCACATACGCAGCTGGAGCAAAGATGCGAGGGCGTGTGGAAAGTGGATGTGGTCTCTCCCTCGTGCTTGCTGTCTACACCTTCGGGCACACAGCAGGGGAATGAATGAAAAAGTGAACCCTTGGCATCTTTGAGAGATGAGGGACTCTGCAGAGAAGGATTTTCTCCGACCCATCATCTGTAAATCATGGCTATCAGAACGGAGAAGGCTTGTGTTGTGAGATTCAGTCTCATGGTCAAGAAGGCTCTAAGCCCCCAGGCCTCAAGCCATCTTCTCCAGGATGCTTGGGTGCTGTGGTTCTCGCCCTGTTTTTGCCTTCTGGCTTTTGAGCTGAGGCCTAACTGCTCCGACAATCATATTCTTACCTATGCACCTTGCTGATCTCACTTTAATTCTGCTACCTGAAAGCTCTAACACTTTCTAGATCGATTCTTGGCTCCCCTGTGTGGATGGCAGTTTCTCTGTTTCTAGGTGGCCACTACCTGCAGCTTTTGTTTTGGTTTGTCGCTGTGACCAGAGATGATGGATGGTTTCAGGGACAGTGGCTCCTGCTTAAAGGGCAGGTAAGCAAGTATTTTCGTGATTTTGCTGTCAAATATCAAGTTCTTTTAGAGCAATAGCAATAGAGCTACCGGATCTGTTTATATTTACTGAGCACCCCAAGTGAAAAGGGTCTTTGGTCTTTGGGTGTCGTTAGCCAAAGTAGGTTTTTTTTCACCCCCAAGTCTCCATGCCAGTCTTCTATGCACCCCTCAAAACCCAGTTGAAATGCTACCCTCTTCTGGTTGCCATCCTGCCTCAACCTCTCCTTCAACATTCCCTTTCTCTCCCTCTTCCAGTGCATCGCTTCTGATCATATTGAGTCCATGTCTACTTTGTCTCTTTGCTGCCCTGTGGTTTGGGCTCCAGCAAGGTCTCTGTCTTACTATCTTACATATACATATCTTACATATATATGTGTGTGTGTGTGTGTGTGTGTGTGTGTGTGTGTGTGTGTGTGTGAATATAGGGGGGGTGGACAGGCAGAAATTCTTACCCTATTGTCTTTACATTTTAGTGGGACGGAGACAGGTCATAGGAAACTTCTTCCGTGTGTTGTCTCGGTAATGCACATGAGGATGTGTAATGGAGGAGTGTGCATACAGGTGGACACTCAGAGGCAATCTTGGGTGTGGTTCCTCAGGCACCATCCACCTTGGTTTTTTGAGACAGCATCTGTCACTGGGACATACAGCATGCTGACTAGGCTGGCTTGAGCGGGCAGTGAGCACCAGGATCTCCCTACTGCCTACCCAATGTTAGGATCACAAGCTTTTCCTCATCCCCGCAGCATTCTGTGAACACTCTAGGGGCAGGGTTCTGAGCCTCAGGCTCGCACAGCGAGCATTTTATCAAATGAGCTGTTTTCCCTGTGCCTACATATACTTTTATAAAAGGCAACTGTGGCCCATGGAAATGGTCACTTACTGAGTGTGTCTCCATCTCTGGCATTGAGTTCCTGCTGCATGTAGCCTCAATGGCTTGTTCCATCCAGCTCCAGTGTAGTGTGGCAAGGTATACAATGCAAGGCATACATATGGTTATGTATTCCAAATATAGCATAACAAGTGTATTTCACAAGCAAACTGTAAAGTTCTGGAAGGGGGGGATCGTCAGTAGCTAGAACAACCAAGAGAAAACTTCTGGAAACACCAAAGAAAGGCGGAGCTCAGGCAAAGGCAAGAAGAGTTACCGGTGACACACAAGTCCTGGACTCCTCTCTGCTGCTAACTGTAGGATGTATGAGGAAGGACCAAGCTCCTTTAGCTTGGAGAACAGTCTGCTGCAAGTGAGTGCTTTCTGGCAGTGATACTGGGGAGAAATGATTGGCCCATCTGGTGGCAGCGGGCTGCTCAGGGAAACGTGTTGTCTGTCAGTGTGGTATAGACCTGGATGTGGAATCCATTTAATTAAGTCAAGTGTTCCATTCTCCCTGATGCCACCATCAAGAGGCAAAGTCGCAACTAAGAAACTTAGTCAGTCAGAGTGTCTGATGTGTGGAATTAATTAAAATGCCCAAATGGGTCCCCTGAGGTCACTGAGTAGGTGACAGAAGGCGTTTGTCTCAGTCAGGTAATTGATAAGGAGCAGAAGTGACAACTATACTTTTATTTAGTACAGCAGAGCCTGGGGTTTGTGTGTGTGTGTGTGTGTGTGTGTGTGTACACTAACTTGGTTGTTGAGATTCAAGGACCACAATCAGGTCTTCTGGTTTCAGAAACAAAATTAAAACTTAAGAGAACCTCAGATATACAGATCAAGTGGCTATGTGTCACTCAAGAATAGGCCACCCTGTTGCTCTCCTGCCAGGGTGCCGCTGTAGAGACAGGAAGGCAGCTGCTGGCAGGGACGCTGCCTGAGCCGCCATGGTGCCGAAGTGAGAGTTCATTGTTGGCTCACACTCAGCAGTGAGTTATCACTCTGCAAATTTTTGCTCCCAGAGCATTACTACTATTTCCTGGTTGCTCTTGACTAGGAACTGGGGGAGATCATTGACACTTGGGAGCATTACTTTATAATCAAAACCACATGAGCAAAATCTTAATTCATGGATGATTGGTGAGTCTCTAGACCATCCCAGTATCCTTCCAGAACTTAGCTTCAACATTGCTAGCCCAGCAATGGCAGGCATCGTTACACTAGTTCTGCCTTAACTTGCCTAAAGTAGTTTAAACCATTTGTTCTTGCTCTTCCTTAAATGAAGCTAGTGAACAGTTGGTCAGCATTCTTAGAAAGCTTCTTTTTTTTCCGTCTAGTTAGAGGAATGCTCTTAATTCAGGGATCGCTGAATTTTTAGACCTTGAGTTGATATTTAAGAAAGGGGAAGAGCTTGATAACCAGAAATGTGGACCCACATAATGTTCGTATTGGAAGCAGCATCCCCCCGATAACAGCCTGTAACGGGTACCGGTCATAGCAGGTCTGAATGTAAATGTCTGCGTTTACATCAGTGTCTCATCGGGACATAATGGGGGAGAGCATTTGTTCATGTTCATCTAGGTGTGTGTAGATACACATAGGTGTCTGTGTGAAAATCAAGGCCAATGTCAGGTGTCTTCTTCACTTGCCCCCTACCTTATCATTAGAGACATGGTCTCTCATGGGATCTGGAATCTCTGGATCCAGCAAGCTATAGGGAGTCATCTGTCTCCTTCTTCCTGGCACTGGGATTGTAGAGTAGCTCCTGGTTTTCACTTGGGTGCTAGGGGTCTGAACTCAGGTCCTTGTGCTTGTACAATAAGCATGTTACCAATCAATCCATCCCCTCAACTCCTGAAAGCATGTGCTTATAGACCCCTCTCACTGGCTAGGGAGATGGGGAGGCCATGCCTTTCCTTCATACTTGTTTTATCATGTGAAACACAAACATGCCAGACCATATATCCTCTTTAACTTCTGTGGGGTAGGGGACAGTTCTAGGGATAAACCCATGCTCTCTCCGTGCTGGGCAAGTGTTCTATCGCTGAGCTGTCTCCAAGGCTTGGTTGTTCCAAGATATGTGCACTTCTGTAGATATACAATAAGCCTATGCCAGGGAAGTCCTGCCATTACCTCTGTCCTCACAGAGGCAGGAGAAAATTGTATTAATTTGATGGGCATCTCTCATTTTTGTTTTCCTCAGCAGCCCAAGTGAGCTCCATTGATCTTTCCTTGGAGCTCCTCTCTTTACTGTGCTAGATTCTCCTTAGCAGAGCTTTGCTTTTTGTTTTGTCACTTAGTGTCATACTTTGGCAGCTGACTGGATACATTACATCATTGTTCTCATCCTCTCCCAGGTCAGGGCTAAAATGAGATTTTGTGTATCTGATAACTTGCCATGCAGAGCTGATGGTAGGCAGATGATCCAGATGAGACTTTTCTGGTTCCTTCATTCACACCAGCCTGGCAGTGAACACCTCCAGCAAGCATTTCCTGCCATGTGCTATAACTAGACCCTACTTGTTAGAAAAGACGGGGCCCCCTAATGGGGAGACTTCCAGGTGATGTGTTGTGTTTTTCATCAGTCTTTATAGGAGTAAACAGATTCTAAGCAGAAGCTCATTATTGGAATGTGGACAAAATGAATCCAGCCTTGCATGTGTGCCCACACTAAATCGCTCTTTGCTGGTAGAATGTGGTTGGGGATCAAAGCCAGGGTCTTGCCCATCCTGGGCCAGCACTCTACGGCAACACTTTATGTCCTGCGTTTTCCTCTTGCCACAATTTTTTTAAAACATGAGGACATGATTTCAGTCCCCAGAGCCCAAACGAAAAAGCAAAAAAGCCAAATGTAGCTTCTTGTCAGACTTCAGAAGGACAGATTATCTTAACAATAAAGTGCTTTGGTCAGTCACAAACTAGACAAAATGAAAGGCTAAATCCTTGCACCAACCTATAAGGGTCATATACCAGTCATCTGTTACCACCTTGCACTACAATTCCTTCCTCAGACATCCGAACTCTTCCAGTCCGCTGAATTCCAAGTTGCTTCCAACACCACAGCTACTTCCTGTTTTTCCACTCCCTTCCTGTCCCTTAGCCTTATTCCTCCACTTGTCATCCACACACTGGCTTAGTAGAGTTTGAATAGTAATCCCAGTCTAGGTCCAAAAGGTAATTATTAGCCAGGGTGATGCATTCATAGGCACTTTCCATTCCTGTAATCAAATTCAAGGGGTTATTGGAACATCAGAATGAGCTGATGCTCTTTAGCAATAGATTTCTTAGTAAATTACAGCTTTAAGTCATGGGCGAGAATCAACAAAAGCATCTATAGTAACAGAAGGCATTCAGAGCTGTCCCAAGAAACTCGTACTCTCTGTGATAGATGATGATGGAAGACCAACTATGGTGAAGGCTGAGACTGTGTTTCAGATAGTTGTTTGGTCTGGTTCGACATTTGGATTTAGATGGCGTGTGTGTGTGTGTGTGTGTGTGTGTGTGTGTGTGTGTGTGTGTGTG
>NW_026596149.1:11034324-11058246 GCF_907164565.1 Psammomys obesus | reverse complement strand
TGTGTGTGTGTGTGTGTGTGTGTGTGTGTGTGTGTGTGTGTGTGTGTTTCTTTAGAGACAAGATCTTGTTGTGGAGACAAAGTTGCCTTCAAATTTCATCATCCTCCCATCTCAGTCTCCTAAGTGCTGGCAATACAGGCATGTCCTCTCACTCCAGGCTCAGCTCTATCCCCATTCTAATACTCTGAAGAGAGGAAGCAGTACACCATCAGATCTTCACGGGACATTCCTCACCACGTATTGGTTTGTTTGGTTTTTTAAATATTGGTGCTAAGAATTCTCCTGAAACACTTAAGAACACAGCATCCCCTTGTTGTAATGAAATTCTCCCCCAAGGCCAAATACTCTCCTAAAGTGTACATCTGAAGTTCTAATATCATTAAAAAACTGAGTTTTATTGCCCTTGATCTCTAGAACTTTTATTTTTTTCATCTCTGAACCTTCATCTTCCCCACTGTTTAAAAGAAGCCTTCACTGGGCAAGTAGTTCAGTTGGTAGAGTACTTGCCCAGCATGGACAAAGCCCCGGGTTTGATTCCCAGCACAGCATAAACCATACCGATGGTGTTACGTACCAGTCATTCTAGCACTTGGGAGGAAAAGGCAGGAGAATCAGAAGTTCAAGTCCATCCTTGGCTATATAGTGAGTCTGAGGCCAGGCTGGGCTATATACAACCCTGTCTCATACGAATTTAAATAATCAAAGACATTTTCTTGACACCTCTGTCACGTGCAGTGTCCCTCACTCCTTGAAACTCCGCTGCAGTTCTGACTGGTCTCACTCATGTGCTAGAGAGGTGTCTTCCTGGCGTCTTTCTGAAGGGCCAGATTACACTTGTGATCTAACAGTTCAACTTTGGGCTCATGTGCTTCCTGGCATTCCTTATCTAGAGAGGCCACATTCAGCTCTTCCACAGCCACGCGTTCTTTTCACTCAAGTATCACTCCAGCCCAGAGTGGTATCTACCCTGAAAAACAGGACACCAAAGCGTGGACAGATAATATTATCTCTAACATATAATGGCGCAGAAGCCTACCTATAAATCTACCCTTTCCTTTAGTTCAGATACTGACAACATAGAGTTGCCTTTTGTTTGTTTGAGTCAGGGTTTCGTGTAGTTCAGGCTAGCCTTGGACTTGTTATAGTGAGGATGAGTTTGAACTTCCGATCTTCCTACCTCTACTTACCAAGTGTTATGATTATAGGCAAAGACACCATGGGCTTTATTTAGGGCAAATGCACTAACGCCAGACTTTCAGTCAGACTACATATGAGCTAACCAAAGGCACTTCTGTCTTCTCACACTCTTGCTTGAGAAGGCAGCTCCCACAGCTGGTGTCCAGTTACTTCCAGGGCCTCTGTCTGAGCTCAGTGCCCAGGAGGAGAGGAGCACTGTGTTCCTATGGAGCAGTAGCCAGAGTCATTTCCTTGCTCCATAAAGCCAGGACCCAGTAAAGGGAGGCACTCTAGTCACCAGTGATGAAATGATTGCACAAAGCAGGCAATGCTGTTCCTATCGGTTCTAGACCATTGACTTTTATTCTGCCATCCAGGGCTGCACCTGCCTAATTGTGTCACTGTCCTTCACCCACTGAGCTGATCATCTATGACATGCTGACAGGAAGGGCAGGACAAACATCTAAGGAGGGGAGGGAACAAATCACCTCCAATGTGAACTTGAACTTGGTGTCAGAGTGATGGCTTCTTTGTTTATTCTCCTAGCAAGTACTGCTTCTGGCTATATCCCAGAATGCTCAGAAAGGGGGAAAGTCCTGGTCTTCTTAAGAGTGGGACTCATGTCCCCGCCTGCACAGGACAGTGGCTCTCTCAGTTTTCCACTTAGATAAGTCTTTTTCCGCATCCCTTTCATGAAGAAAAATCAGCAGTTATTAAGAAAACAAACAAACAAGGTAGAAGGCTCATGATCTTTTTTTTTTCCTTCCCCGAATCTCTGAGCCTCCACCCTTACCAGGAACACCTTCCTTAAGTCAGTATAAAATAGTGTGGTTTATGGACATTGTTGCCCACAGAGTGGAATTTTCCATATGTGGGTTGATTGTGCCTTACAGCAACAAATCTCTTCGTGTTAAAACCTACTGTTTTCGACAAAACCTGAAAGGAATGTGGACATCCAGAGGACTCTGTCTATGGATAGCTGACAGCTCACAGCTGGGGTGCCAGGATGCTTTTCTGGAGGCTACATGGTTTGCATAAATATTAGCTCTAACTTACTGTTACACAACAAGTAAGTCTCCACAAGGAAGAGTGAGGAAGGCTCAACTAACAGCACCTAAATCCAATGAGGGAGGAAGTTCTGAACAGTTATCTGTTAGCATTACTTTTTGTACTATTTGAATTTTGGTTTCTTAATGCCACTTTCTCCCTTCTCCACCCCAATCCCTTCCAATACTCCCAACACCAGGTAGGAGAGAAAGATTAGTGGGGAGAAGGGGCGGAGTTTTCTTTAGCTCCTTCCTGCTGGCTAGGATAGTTGAGTTCCTTAGAGCAAGTCCAATCCTAGTTTCATGATATCTCTAACTTCTCATCCAACTGCAATCAGGAGCAGCAGTGGGGAGCACCAGAAGCCGCCTTCTTTCTCAGAACTCCTCTTTTTCTCTCTCTGGGCCCTGGCATTTATTTCCTCTCCACAGTCCTCAGATTTAAACTCTCTGCAGCTGGCAAAAGGCCCTCTCAGAGCCTGTAACAGGCAAGTAGTTTTCTGCTGTGGACAATCAGAATCAGCCCCACATCCTACACCTAGGATCAAAACAAAAATACAACAGTTATCTAATAAAATAATGTCTTTCTCCTGTTAGATTTAAACCTAGTAGTTCTAAGATGTCCTTGAGGAAGGATTCTTAATATAAGAATGGCCTAGGTGACAGACATACTCATATGTAGAGAATTCAAACCAATTCTTTTTTATTTCACAAATTCCCGGCAGAAATCCTTTGATCTTAGAATGATGGATTATGCTTCTAGTCAATATACATATTTCCTAATGAACAGTAACTGGCATTCTAAAATCCATTTTTTTTAAATTTTTCCTTCTTCCCTTTCTTGTCTCTCTCTTCATCCTTCTCCTTCAACTTCTTTTTCCTTTCCTTTTCCTATCCCTCCACCCATGTTTGTATACTCTTTAGACATTCTTGAAATGGTAAATCTCCATATAACCCTCTCTCGGAATTTGAAAGTATCATCTCAGAAGAATGAAAGTGTGCATGGTGACGAGGTTGGGTTTCAATGGAACTGGGCTGTGCTCAGCCTAGGACATACAAGGGCAGGCTTCTCTGTATCCCTGTTTCCGCGAGCGTGATGTCTGGACATGACAGTGTGACAGTGTGCTTGTCAAAGCAGGGAGGGAAAATACAAGGCACAGTGAAGATGGTGTGTTGGAGGATTTTGATGAGAGGCTTGAAGGACCCAACTGTTCATCACTCAGATAGAGTTCCCCCTCCCACAGCCCGGGCTGCTCGCTTTCTGTATAAAAGGCTGGCTTTGACTGAGCCTAATGGGTGGACAGTCAGAGGATTGGACCTACCATGTATAAGTTTTCCTTCATACCTTCAAGTGAATGGGTCTCTCTACAGCCTTCTCCACTGGAGATACCTCTGTCAAGGCTATGCCAGGAGAATAGACCCTATTCTGCTCTGCCTGGTGTCTGGTGGCCTGCCACACAAGCTAGGAGCCCTTTGTCTCTGTTCTCCCTGTCATTTACTCCACTTATGTGAATTGGATTAAAAGCTTTCCTCTTTTAAAAATGTTGGGATTATCATCGCCTGAATTTCCCACCACAGATGAATTTTGCTGCATGTTATTAGAAGAGAATAGGAAAAATGTCCGGGACCCTGGCAGCATGGCTCACAGGATGCTGTTTCCAAGTCCCCAGACTCTGCACTGCACCTCATTGGCCTAGAGACTCATTTGTCATCCCCAAGGCTGTCAACTGGATGTGGTGAATTTATTTTCTTTTTAAAAAGACTTACAGCAGAGTTTTGTCAAAGGAGCATGAGACTGAGAGCACAATACTAAGGCGTTTGAGTGGTTATTGCCGTGAGAGCCGGCCTCAGAAAAGACCATAATAACCATTTAGCTCCCCCAGTGCTACCTGCTCCCACACACCAGAAAGAAATATAGAAAATGGCAAGAAGCAGGCCCCAAAGCAGCAGGTAGATTCAGTAGAATGAAAGAATGGAGTGTGGGAAAATCTCTCTGCAGGCTTTGGGAATTTCTAGGATTTGATCTCCATATCAACCTGAGAAGAGAGAGGGAAGACGATAAAAGGGAAGGAGAGAAAGGGTGTGTTTTACTAGGGATTAAAGGAGGGCCTCACACATTCTAAGACAGCACTCTACCTACAAGCTGCATTGCTGTCCCTGAGATGTTGTTTTCTAAGAATGTCTGTTGATTAGTGATAATTTAGAACTTTCCCCGCTCCAAATCCACACTGGAAATGATATTACAAACTTTATTGTGTAGGTAGAATCTCAAAATATAAAAATGATTGTAGCAAGTACATAGCATCATGAACCTAAATACCTCAGGCCTAGAGGGATGGCTCAGAGTGCAGAGTACTTGCATTGTGACCATGCAGATCTTAGTTCAGTCCTCAGAACCTATGTGTTTGTTTTTAAAGCTAAATGTGCTAGTAATACCAGCACTAGAGGAACTAACTGAATCAGCTAGAGCTCTAGAGCTCACTGACCATCTAGCCTAGACTACTGGTGAGTTCTAAGCCAGGGAAAGACCTCTAGATAGATAGATAGATAGATAGATAGATAGATAGATAGATAGATAGATATAGAGAGAGAGAGATCTCCTGAGGGAGGACAGCCAAGGCTTTCTGGAAGCTCTGTCCTCCACATGTGTGCACATGCATACACACAAATCTGAACGTTTCAGGTAATATGAATCAACCGCTTGTTTTGTATTCTCTGCAGCGCCTGGCCCAGCCTCCCAGAACCTTGCTGGCATTCCCACCCAAGCTGAAATGTGAGGCTAGTACCAGCACGTTCTTGTTTCCACGAGTTCAGGACTTAGAAATAGGTTTTGTTCTTTTAGATTCCTCCTCCCACATGGTCAGTGAGAGGGAGGAAAGGGATGGAGACAGTTCATCCTTGGAGAGCTACAGCTTTGCAGGGCTGTAGTCCCTTTACTCTATACACATTGACTGGGTGGGGGGAGGTCAGACATAGGCCCAGTCTTTACTTGTGTACTATCTAAGCGGCCATAATAGATTCTGACAGCTTCCTTCTCTGCGACTCCTCCATCTGGGTCTGTCACCATTGGGCACCTGCTTCAATGACAGTGAGTTCTTGTGTCAGCCTCAGCAGAGTGGTGGGACCAGGCTGTTTGGGTAGCCATCTTGCTAATGAGCTCTGGGCATCCTAGCTGTGGCGCATGGCCTCTCCTTACCAGCTTGACTCTGCTCCTGACACTGGGATCACTCTGTAGAAAGAGAATGGTCATCAGGTGCCTTCTCTGCCTGTGATATACTTTTCGTCAGGCCCTGGAGTGTCCCTGCAGACACAGTCACCGAGCACCATCTGTGACCAGAGTCAGTTGCTGTGGTAAGTGGCTCCCCGTTGTCACTTCCCACAGCAGAGGAGCCTGAGGAACCATCCTCTCAGCGTGAGTGGGGAGGGACCCATGGATGCGCCTAGTTCCCTAAGGGCTGTTTCTCCAAGTAGTGACACCCACTTCACAGGGCTGTAAACCCTTTTGATCCTGCATGGACGGCAACTGAAGCAAAGGCAGACATTCAAAGGCATTTCTTCTGTTTTATTTAAGAAAAATTCTGATAAAAAAGATTTGATAGGATCTAGGACTGAAATGTAAAATGAGACTTGGGGTGATCTATGGGCTGTTCTCCTCTCTCTCATGAGCAAACATTCAACAGGAGTTTGCACACCTTCCTATTCTTTTTAATGTATGCATATATGTGTATGCACATTCGTGTTCCTTTGTCTGGAGGCCAGAGAACAGCCTTGTCTGTCATTACTCAACCACTCTCCACCCTGGGTTATTTGAGACAGTGTCTCTCACTGGCCTAGAACTCAGCAAGTAAGCTAGGCTGCCCCTCACCCCGCCAGCACTGTGATTGCAAGTGTGCTTCCATACCTATGACTGTTTGTGTAGGTTCTAGAGGTCATACTCAGGCCTAGTGAGAGCCAATCTCACTAAATGCTGCTATCGGCTGGGAGCACAAGTCCCAGCATTTAGTGAGATTGGGTCCCTTCAGAACAGAAGAAGACGAAGAGTCTACTTTCGGGCTGGAATACTTTGACCAATTGGCTCACCCTCTTAGTACCTTTGTGGCCTCTGAGCTGAGGCCACAGAGCTAGGAACATGGGTGTCAGGGCTGGTACAAAAATGAGCCCAAACCCCTGGGAGCGATGGCTCTTGATGGAACAATGGTTTGGGGATAATGAGTGTCATGATAATAGTTTTTCCCCAAGGATGTTGGGGTAACTGAGCCATCCAAGTTGCCTAGAACACACAGTTCTAGGCCTGGTGAGGACTTTATCAATGATTCTGTTTTTACATTTTCTACTTTCGTAATTGTTCTGAAACTCGTGAATAAAGATGTCTCAAGCGGATATGTTTAATGTGGAAAGATGTCACTTGTCAGTGAGAGCCACGCTTTGTATGTATTTACCCACATTGGGTGCCAACTGCAACGGATGCTGTGGGTCACAGATGCCACAGATCCCTGAGCTGAGGCCACAGAGCTAGGAACATGGGTGTCAGGGCTGGTACAAAAATGAGCCCAAACCCCTGGGAGCGATGGCTCTTGATGGAACAATGGTTCTGAGATGAAGTGAGATTAAGTAATGGTCCCCCTGCTCTATAGAGGAGCAGGCAAGAATGCCAACAGACAAATCACCCATACACCTCAGGGAAGACAAGAGCAGCTCCAACTGACCCCTGTTCTCTCTGCTGTGCTGTGGGCTCCATGAAGGTACAGGGAGTGCTCATCACCCTTGTCCCCATGACACCTCACAAACCCCCACAGGAGCCAGTGGTGCTGTCCCGAGTTACATTGGGGATACAGCTCATACTCCACATCCCAAATAAGAATTACCTTCTCGAAGGCTACTATCTATCCAGAATATATAAAGAACTTAAGTTAAACAGCAACAAATCAAGTAACCCAATTAAAAATGAGGCACAGAGCTAAACAGAAGTCTCAATCGAGGAACATCGAATGGCAGAGAAACACTTAAAGAAATGCTCATCATCCTTAATCATCAGGGAAATGCAAATCAAAACAACCCGGAGATTTCACCTTATATCCATCAGAATGGCTAAGATCAAAAACTCAAGTGACAACACATGCTGGAGAGGATGTGGAGAAGGAGGAACCCTCCTCCATTGCTGGTGGGAATGTAAACTTGTACAACCACTTTGGAAATCAATCTGGTGCTTTCTTAGACAATTAGGAATAGTGCTACATCAAGACCCAGCTATACCACTCCTAGGCATATATCCAAAAGATGCTCAGGTATACAACAAGGACATTTGCTCAACCATGTTTTTAGCAGCTTTATTTGTAATAGCCAGAACCTGGAAACAACCCAGAGGCCCCTCACTTGAGGAATGCATACAGAAATTGTGGTACATTTATACAATGAAATACTACTCAGCAATTAAAAACAAGGAAATCATGAAATTTGCAGGCAAATGGTGGGATCTAGAAATGATCATCCTGAGTGAAGTATCTCAGAAGCAGAAAGACATGGTATATACTCATTTATAAGTGGATATTAGACATATAATACAGGATAATCATACTAAAATCTGTACACCTAAGGAAGCTAATCAAGGAGGACCCTGAGTAAGATGCTCAATCTTCATTCAGAAAGGCAAACGGGATGGACATAGGAAGAGGGAGAAAATAGGGAACAGGACAGGGGCCTACCACAGAGGGCCTCTAAAGACTCTACCCAGCAGGGTATCAAAACATATGCTGAGATTCATAGCCAAACTTTTTGCAGAGTGAAGGGAATATTATGAAAGAAGGGGGAGATAGAAAGACCTGGAGAGCACAGGAGCTCCACAGGAGAGCAACAGAACTAAAAAATCTGGGCCCAGGGCTCTTTTCTGAGACTGATACTCCAAGCAAGGACCAAGCATAGAGATAGCTTAGAACCCCTGCACAGATGTAGCCCATGGCAGCTCGGTGTCCAAGAGGGTTCCCCAATAATAGGAACAAGGACTGTCTCTGACATGAACTCATGGGCTGGCTCTTTGATCACCTCCACCTGAGGGGGGATCAGCCTTACCAGTCTACAGAGGAAGACAAAGAAGCCAGTCATGATGAGACCTGATAGATTAGGGTTAGATGGAAGGGGAGGAGGACCTCCCCTATCTTAGACTGGGGGAGGGGCCATAGGAGAAGAAGAGGGAGGGAGGGTGGAATTGGGAGGGGCTGAGGAAGGTGGATACAGCTGGGATACAAGGTGAATATACTAATTAATTATAAAAATTACATTCTCACAGCAGTGTTAACTAAGCCATGATACTTAGCACAGAACATCTGTTGACCAATTGATATAAGATTATTTCCAGACACACACTTCATCACATTTTTTTTTACTTAGAGAAACTAACAAATGGGTCATTTGTTATTATCTATTTAAATATCTTTTGAAGTTGAGGTTGAACTTGAACCTGGGGCTGTGCAGACTGAGCATGTGTTCTACCCCTGATAACTCAGGTTCCTCAGCCCGCTGCTCAGTTTTTAGACTCTGGGGTGGCTCGAAATCTGAATAGCCAAAACAAGGAAAAACAAAAATCAGAAAATAAAAAAGTCCAAGTCAATGTCTTTGGTCTTGGGCATTTGAATCACCAGGATTATGAATTCTCTCTATCTGTCTCCAGCTCCCGAAGTTCTTGCCCAGAAACCATACAGCAAAGCTGTGGACTGCTGGTCCATCGGGGTGATCGCCTATATCTTGTAAGTATTGCTTACCGCCATGCCTCTCCACGACCTCTTACTTAACTGTGTCAAAATAAGTATAATACAGATTTTTATTATTCCAGGAGTATCAGGTTTACCTTCAGCAGTGCCAGCACTGCCTATTCCCAGGACGTTTTCTTCAACACAAACTCTGACTCTCTTTGCAAATGGCACACAGCAGTTCCTGGTGTTGCTCCTCAGCCCATGGTAACCTCCGCTCTGCTCTCTGTCTCTGTGAACCTGACAGCTCTGGGGGCCTCAGAGGAGCAGGACCATCTGCAATGTTTCTTTGGCGATAAGCTTATTTCATATCATCCAAGTTGAACCATGTGTCTGAATTTTCTTCCTTTCGTGGATGAGACCCAACTTTCCGTGCCACCCTGGGTTCATCTTCGCACCCGTTAGTGGAAAGCTGAGTTGCTGCCTCCTGTAGACTTTTGTGCATCATGATGCTGTGGCCATGAACGTAAAAATGTGTATATTGTTCGAAACCTTGCTTTCGATTTTGGAGACTGCGTGAGTCTAAAAATGGATTTGATATTGATATCATATGACAGTCCTTTGTCTAACTTGGGGAAGCCATTAGCAGTGTAGGAAAGGACTACTTTAGGGGTCTATTCCTAGCAGCAGTACTCAATATTCATACCTATATCACACCTTAAAAAAATATATAGCCAGTCATGGCGGTGGAAGAGGCAAGCAGACCTCTGTGAGTCTGACGTCAGTGTGGTTTCCATAATGAGTTTTGAGACAGCCAGGCCTATATAGACATACCCTGTCTCAAAAACAAAAACAGCATCAACAAAAATTAATTAAAAAATAAAATATCAGCCAGACCCAGTGGCACACACTTGTAATCCCAGCACTTGGGAGGCAGAGGCAGGTGGATCTCTGTGAATTTGAGGCCAGCCTGGTCTATAAAGTGAGTCCAGAACAGCCAAGGCTACACAGAGAAACCCTCTCAAAAAAGGGGGGGGGCAAAAATAGCAGTCCTAATGGGTGGGATCCTATTTTGATTTTCATTTTCCTATTAGCTAATAACAAACACTCTTCTCATGCGCCATCATGGCTTTGGAGGGGGTGAGTTGAAAACCAATCTGAAAATACTAACTCATCTCCAAAAGAAATCACAATTAGGAAAAAAAAGGAAATCAAAACACATGGTCTAACTCCTCATTTCCTGGCAGAGGCCTTACCTCTTGATCCAGGAAATGTCTTCTAGCCCATGAAGCTATTTCAGGATCATCCATTCTTCCCTTATCATTAGGTTTTGTTTTGCCTGAGTCTGCTCTAAAGCCGTTTTTAATTGCAGCTGTATTTGCAAATATTTATTATATGGTAGGCTTTAATAGCAGGGTTAGCCCAACTAGCTTCTATAATTGCTAGGAAATGAAGTTCCTCTCCTGATTATCCACAAAGAAGGAAGTGTTGTCTACCAAACAGACATCCCCTGATGAAGACTAGAAGAGACCCTGATTGGAGAAGTGTCTGGCAGTACATAGCATCCTTTTTCCTAGAATCCTGCAAACGCCTCTCCTCTCATGCTCACTTTGCCTCGTTACCTAGGAAGCAAACGATCCTTCAACAGTGGCATTCATCTGGGCTGCTTGTGCAATCTAGTGTGGATGCGGGTAACAGGCCCTGTGGGTCCACGTCAATGCCACAGGGGAGCGTGTCCCACTGTAATACACCCCATAAGGCTCTCATCTACGGAAATACCTCAGTGCTGGGGCTAAGATATTCCGCTTATATATGTCTTCATTTTCTAAGCGTGTCAAACATTGCTATGGTTTAACTGGAAAATGTTCCCTGCAGACTCCTAGGGTCCCAATTGGTGGTTCTATTTTAGGAAATTCTAGAAGCTCTAGGAGGTGGGACTTAGCTGAGGGGTGTAGTTTCCTGGAGGTATGTCCTTGGTAACTCTCTTCCCCTAGCACCATTTCCGGCTCCCTTTCTCCAAACCCAGCTGTGATGAACCGTGACGATGAAATCACACATTCTCCCATTTAAGTTGTGTGTATCAGGTATATTGGTCACAGATTTGTAAAGGTAACTAATAGTGCATCTTCTGCACTGCTTTCCTGCTTTAGAGGAGGAATGGGTTATTGACTCATTTGAGACTCTAATAACAGTTATGAAACGATTCCCCTATTAAAACCACATGCATACAATTCACCCTGGTCCTGGGTAAGCAGTTACAAGGACCCAGTGTTATTCAGAAATAACACTGCCCCCCACCACCACAGTCCTCCTCATAGGTCCCGAATCTCCCAGCTTGACTGGAAAGCTCAAAAAAGTAAATGAAAGACCAGCCCTTTCCTGCCAATGGTTGAAGCTGAGCTTCGTGGTCCGGAAGGGTCTTCCCTGGGACTGTACTCACCTTGGGTTTGCAGGTATTATCTTTTTCCTTGACATCTTGACATAGAGAGAGTGCTGAGGATGAGTATTGATTAGTGTTTCTTAGAATTGTTAGGTAAGGAGCTAGAGAGATGGCTCAGCCATCACGCGCACTTTCTGCTCTTGCAGAGGACTAGAGTTTGGCATTTAGCACTCGTGGTAGGCAGCTTACAGCTTCTAACTCCAGCTCTAGAGGAACTGATGCCCTCTCTGGCCTCTGTGGCACCCCAACACACACACAACATAAAAATACAATAAATCTTTGGGGTTACTGAGTAAGCAACTGTAACTAGGTAGGAATGCCTTAGTGATCCAGCTGCTATAACAAACTCTGTAGACTGCAAAGGCCAATAAATCTGTAGGTGAGCCTATGCTTCTTGCTTGTAGATGGCTCCCGTCTTGCTGTGTCCTCATACAGCAAAAACAGCACAAGGAAGCGAGCTCGCTGGTACCCTTTCTAAGCCAGTCACTAGCAAAGCAAATGGGATCATCTTGCTTGGCAAGTCAACCAGGTGGTGTTTTGGAAGAGGGAAAATTCCAGAGTAAAATCACAGTGCTGCCAGAGAAGAAGGCTGTAAGGAACAGACTGGCAATGGGCACCTAGCTGCATGTGCCCTGTTCCATGGGTGGGAGCATATTAGAATATCTTTATATGATTAGCAATGCCATGTGGAGCTTTGGAAAGTTCCGAGTGTGTATGTGCCGTGCATCTGTGTATGTCTGAACAGTGGCATATCTAGGCACTTGCAGAAATGGCACACAATGCAGTATTTCAAGTTGTCCTAAAGGAAGATGTACCATACTTCTTGACTTTTACCCTAATAAGAACTGGATGAGCTCATGCTTGGAGGTTTTTCTCTTCTTCTCTTTCCCCAAAAAATACCCTCAGGTTGATTTTGTGACTGTGCCAGATCCTAAGAGGGTAAGCAAGGACTCCCCTTTTCTCGATGATGTCCAGTACTCTGACAAGCCCAGGAAGAGATTGAATGGACTCTGGGAAATTGACTTATATCCTGTAAGGTGTTCAGAAGGCAGCTGCATGTCAGTAGCATACTCCTGTAACTTTAGCATCTGGGGAGCCAAGGCAGGAGAATTGGGGAGTCAGCACCCACATAAAAACTTGGCATGATGGGGCATGTCCCATTATCCCAGTTCTGGGGAAATGGAGATAGGTAGACTCCTGAAGCTCACTGCCTAGCCAGACTGACCAATTGGTGATCTCTGGGTTCAGCAACAGACATGGCTCAAAAGGAAGGTGGAAAGCAATTGAGGAAGATAACCAAGGTCCACCTCTGTTCTCTACATGGGTGTGCACATACCAACATAAATACCTGTATACAACACATAAAAACACACTCAAATAAAACTTACGGGTCTCAACCTGAGACCCTTGCAACTTCAGCTTTTTTGTTGATCTGCCGTGTGTAGCCCTCCATGGTCTGAAGAGTGTATACAGAACAGGATGAGACCAGCACCCCACAGAGCACACCACAGAGAAGCCAGCTTTCTCGGGGTCACACCAAGACCCCTTTCTTCTTTTCCATGAGAGTGGGGAAGAAGCTAGCCTCTTCTGATGTTTGGAACACTGCCTTATTATTTTCAATCAATCTGTTACACTGAGATATTAGACTGCAGAAAAAAAAAATCACCACATTTTCTTCTCTCCGCATGCCATGTAAACATCGCTCATTTTGCCAGTGCAGATGCTTGTTAAATGGCCTCTCTCTAGGACTCCTTGCTCATTTCTCTGTTATCCATCATGTGGAAGGAGAAATCGTTTATCTGTCAAGGCTGTTCGTTGCTTCTAAGCACACTTGATAGGTCCCGATCCTGCCAGGGGCTGTGCTCTGATGCCGAGGATTTACAGGAAGCACCTTTGCCCGCAGAGCTTAAGCTGCTGAGAAAGATAAGATAGTGTATGCTGGTGTCCAGTGTGGTGGACACCAATGCCATGGAAGTAAATTTCCCTTCTCAAGATGTGAGTGAGCATCTCCTGGGCCAGACTCTCACTTCGAGGAGATTAATGATTGTCAGAGTTGCAGCGTGCTGCGGAGGAACCTGCTGGCTTTCCGCTAATGTTCACACTCCCAAACTGAAGAAACCAGATAGAGATCAGAGACAATGAAAGAAAACTGGACAGACTCAGCTAGTCTTACTGTGATCTCTGACCTGTCTGTCTGCTTTGAAGAAACCATAGGCAAAAGTACAGCAGTCCACTTGCTTTTTCCCTGGCCTCCCACACTTTCCACTTCTTCAAACATCATAAATATTGATGTGCCAATGTATGTGCGCAACTTAATTATCTTTTAAGAAAGGAGCAAAAAATGCTTCATCTGTATACAGGTGGGTCCATGTCCTCACACAAAGGCTGAGTCTTGCCAAGTTAGTCTCAGCAGTTGACAGCTGGCTCTTTGTGGCATGCAGAGGTGGCAGGGAAGGAACAAGAGACCAAGCATCCAAAGCCCAGATGGCATCATATTCACAGGTCCCTCGATCAGGCTGCAGTACTGGAAAGGTGACTCCCTCTTTTGGTACCAAGCAAGTTAATATAGAATACTTGCTGCTGTCACCAGCAGGGAGTGATGATCTTGCAATACCCTGAACTTTGCGTGCTTGGGCCTGTCACATCTTTCAGGTTACCTTCAACCCCACCCCACCCCCATTTAGACTGTACCTATGGAAATGGAGAAACCAAATTAGGCTGTAAATTAGTGGCACATGCCTGTAATCCCAACTACCACTACCGGGAGACTGCGGCAGGAGGATGGCAAGTTCAAGGTCAGGCTGAGTAACTTAAAACCTGCATGAAAAGTAGAGTACAAAAGGCTGAGGATAACTCACTGTTAGGGCACTTGTCTAGTTTATGTGAGGACCTAGGTTCAGTCCTGGATACAAAAGAAGGAAGGAAGGGAATGAGGGAGGAGGGGGAAAGGAAGGATAGGAAGGAAAGGGAAGAAAGGAAATCATATCTCCAAGGAAAAGCACCAGAGACTCAAAACTCATGTGCATGGAATCACAGTTAATAGACTCACTATAGACTTTTAAGTGTCCATTTTCTGAATCACAGTGAGACCCCTGATCCCCTCCAAGGTCATAGGACACGCATAGCAACAAACGTGCATGTTTCCTCACCTAGGAAATGATCCATGAGAAACCATCTAAAGCCAAGAGTTTACTGTGCTGACATGAGTTCAGGGCTGTGATGATAGGTGGCCTCAGATGTGTTTATAGAACCCACGAGTCTCCAGATCACCCTTCTCAGTCAAGAGAGACATGACCAGGGTATAGCTCTCACTGTTATCAGGTCAGAGTAGCCTGAGCTAACCAGTTCACTCCTGCCCTCCTTTCTCTTGCTTTAAAGGCCAAAACCAGTCACCTGTTCTCTCCTCCTGTCATTTTGGCATCAGCCCTTTCGATTCATCAGGCAGCAGGATTGTTTAGGACAATCCTAGTTTGCTCTGGCTTGGATTATTGGTGGCGTTTGGTGTGCCTGTGTTCCCAGGACTTGTAGAAAGGCTCCCTGGCTACACTATGTCATTCGTAAGAAGGGAACCTACGGATGCTAAATGCCATCTGTGGCTTGAGAGTACCATTAGCTTTAGTCTCTGCTGGCAATCCTGCCTGGTCAGACTTGAGCTTTGTGAGCATGGGAAGCCCTCGCTGAGGGCAGGGACCAGACTAGTCTTCTGTACCACTTGGTTTAGCCCCATCTCATCAAAGCGTTCTGACTTTAGAAAGGGGGTGCAGAGTATGCAAATTAGCAAGAAGAGCAGGCCGTGGCCATGCATCTAAGATTCAGAAGGTGTGTATTTTGGATGGCAATGAACACAACTTCTTGTTAGTGACTTCAAGCAGAGTAGTCTCCACCGTATTTGTGGCCCCGCACTAGAGAAGCACACCATGGATGGAGATGGTGGAAAGAACAGCATCTGTCATTTCTAAACCCAAACACAGCTTTGGGCCAGATGGAAGAGCATTAGACTTTCTTTACTCTCTTTTATCATCTAGAAACTGCCATGTATGTCTTTACTAAATGCTTTGGGATATTTAGCCTGGAGAATGGAGGGTAGAGCATTGACAGGCATTCACTTTACTAACATTTGTTGAGCCTAAAATATGTCAGGCGATATGATGGGGTAAAGAGACGGCTCTATTCCTGCCCTGGCCTTGGAGGCACTTGCTGCCTGCTGGAAGCAGCAGACATCAAACACATAAATTGCTATCTAGTCTTTCTGGCTGCTGTGAGGTGGGAGGCCAGTGCTGCAATGTATTCTGGGACTGAGCCAAGAAAGGCCTGAGGCTGTTTCGCAGGATAGGTGACAGCCACCAGGAATTGGAAACTAGGTAGAGATATGCCAGAAAAGAGCCATTCTAGGCCCTGTCTTTAAATAGGGCCTCCAACAACACCACTTAAATTGGTGGTTTATCCCTGGAAGCCCGGTCTCCTAAGGATCTGATGGAATCGTATGGTGGTATATGCCAGTTACTACAGTACCTGGGAGGCTGAGGCAGAAGGATTGCAAGCTTGAGCCCAGCCTCAACTACATCCTGAGGTCCTTTCTCAACCTCACCCAACTCTATCTTACTAAAAGGGAGAGGGCTTCCTGTGCTTGAGAAAAGATGTATCATTCAATTAGGAGCATAATTTTAGAAACAGTTTGAGTTGATCTAGCTTCCAACTATAGAGATCTAAAACTTGATTATGGTAGGCAGAACATACTCTCCTTGGGCTGGGGGAGAGATAAGACCTTGAAATCCCCTCCCCGCCATGTGACTGTGTTCTAGTCAGCCACAAAGTGTGAGAGTCTGAGGTGGATAGCAGGACATAGTGGGGTATAGAATCCCACACAGCCCAGATAGAATGGCTTATCTGCATAGATGCCTGTCTGCCTGTCGTCAGAATGAGAAGGAAAGGAGGGAGGAGGCTAGGCGAGACTAGGAGACAAGCAGGGAAGAAAGGAGAAGGGAGGAGAGGGAAAGAGAGGAGAGGAAGAAAGGGAAGGGAAGGGGAGAGGAGGGGAGGAGAGAGCAGAGGAGGAAGGAAGCCAGAGTAACAGAAAGAACACAGCCTGTCTAGATGCACAGCTCTAGAGTGGACCTCCTCCCAGGCTGCAGCATCCTTGGTTGGCACTGGAAGTTAATCACCTCCACACTGGATGCCTGCACCCCTCGGTGCTTGGATCTGAAACATGTTCCTTGTGAGAACTAATTTTCCTTGGCAGATGCTGCGCCGCCTTCCCTAGCTCAGTGTTCCTGGCCGTGGGAAGCTCTCCTTGCTCCTGGGTCTGTGCTGTGCCTGTTTCATAGCTAATGTGAGTTGAGTTTGGCTGGTCTAGAGGAGTTGCCAGGCTCTTTGAAAATTCTCTCGACTTCCTCAAGATGATGTCCATGAGACTAATGTAAGATTCAAAAAGTTGAGCCCAGATGGACTAAGATGCTTGAAGTGTTTGTCCTTCCCCTTCCTCTCCTCTGCAAGTCCTGATCTTCAGTTCCAGCTGTGCAGAACCTTAGAGAGTGTGCTTCCATTTCCCTTTTCCTTTCTGCCCCAGATCGTTCCCTGATCTGCTTAACTCTTCTCAACTCTCAAATCATTATTCAGAGAGGACCTTTAGCAATGTGTTCTCCTCAGGAACACATTGCCAGCATCCCTGTGCCTGGTTTTATTATGTGAGCCTTCCCTACTTTCTCCCACCTGTTCTTTTCTCCGTATACGAGAAGGAAGCCGTGGGGAGCGCATACGCTCAAACTGAGGCTTACAAAATCAAGCTGCATATTGTCATGATTCAAGCCTCCCTGACCCTCTAGTCTCATATGTTCAGATAATATGTTCAACCCTGTTCTGCTCACTAATGAGCATTAGGAATATGTACAAATGCTTTACTTGCTTTCTCAAAAGCTTTGTTTTATTTAATTATTTGGAAGTCAATTGTATCCATAGTAAGACAAGTAGATCACACACACACACACACACACACACACACACACACACACACACACATTCAATAAAGCTTGTTGAATTTCTGCCAAGGGTCCATCAAGACATGCAGTGGTTCCTGTGTACCAGCAGGACCCCAGAGTGCAGAGGATGCTAAGCCTGAAACTGCTAAGGCTGAAACTGCTGCTGCCTTTTGGAGAAACACGGAGCCTGAGCTGCCTGTATGTGGCTTAGCTAGTTTGCAGACACATGGTAGGGGAGAGGGTTCGGTCATTTTCTTTCGATAATATTTTTTAATTCTTTCTTTGAGATTTGGATGCCCTCCTCAGCCCATCTCCCTCCCAACTTCATGTCCTTTTCTGTTTCTAAAAGAAAACAAACCACAGGGCCCAGTTACTGCTACCCATATGTGCAGCAATGTGGAGCCATCCAGCGGAGCATGGCAACCTGCCTGTGGCCACATGGCCAAAAAGATGACTCTGCCTCTCCCAGCAGCCATTAGCTTCTGGCTGGACAGCTCTTCAGCTGGCAGTGAGGCCTTGGAAGCCCCTCCCACCTACATGCTGGCATTTTGACCACCTTGGTTTTGTGCAGGTTAACCACGGCTGTTATGAGTTCAAAAGTGTAACGGCCATATAATAGCCAAAGTCAGTGTTTCGGTGTTCTTCCCAGTGCTCTAGCTCCTGCGTTCCCTCTGCCCTCTCTTGTGTGAGGTTCCCTGACGGCTTAGACTTACAGGCTCCCAGTGTGAAATGGACCCACTAATTTAGGCCTCTGGTCAGAGGGTGAAAGAAGCCATCCATCTCATGGCCAGACTGCAAAGGGAAGAAGTGGGCAGTGGATTCCTTCACAAGCCCTCTCAAGGGCAGGATCTAGAGATCTGCCACCAGGTTCCACCACTGAAAGGTTCCACCCTTGTCCAGTAGCACCTCTCTGGAAGCAAGCCATGGTCATGTGCACCTGAACTACAGCATCAGACTGTACAATTGCTCTGAGGAAAAATTAGACTCTGCCCTCACAGAGAAGCAGGAACCTTTGCTTGGAAAAGAATTCTCTTCTCCTCAGAGCCTTTCCACTCTGGATAGACCAAAGCTGGGAAGTCTGCATTGTCATTCAGTCATTGGTGTGGTATTTCACATAAAATATTCAAAGTAAGTTTTAGCTCCTCAGAAACACATTCAGATATACTTAGAAAATTCACTGTGTGTATCACACTGTTTCCAAATGCTCTTCCCAGAAGGCATGCCTCATCCCATCAGATTCCACAAGATCTTGTCAGGGAGGACATTTTCTTCTTCAGGTTGCCTTGCAGCTCTTCATGAGCAACTCAGTTCTTCACGGGATGATCTGATCTGATCTGATCATGCTGGAATTTGGATTCATATGGACAGAGATTCATTTTTCTACAATCCTGCTCTCCCACAGACAGGCTGCTAATGCCCCTAGCCGGCTCCCTCAGTCTGGCCTGAAGAGGGGCAGAAGAAGAACATGAGCCGTTGACTTTATAACGACAGGCCCCTGTGAGTTCTTTATTTCTTTGGTCAGTCACATGGCTTCATCCCTGACTCTGTTTCCAAATATACCAGGTCTTGGCATACTGACCTCAGAGGCAGATCAAGAAAATGGACATGTTTGTTATGCCCTCATTGTTACAGTGACATCCTTAGCCAGATTCCTAAAGGCTAATATGATTTGACTCAGAAGGACCTACAGAGAGAGTTAAATAAAATCCCCCTTCTGCCCTTTTAAGTTCATGCATTTATCTCCCTCAGATGGAAATTGAGAAGTGAAGGACTTCTCTCCTTATAAGTATCCATCCAATAAGGCAACATGTGTACGATATGAGCGTTACTCTTCACCGTGCACTCAGGGAGATGAGGACCGCCTTGGACACTCATCTCTTGGAGTATCTGTGAGGGTACTTTTAGGAAGGTCTAGCTGAGAAGGAAAGACTCACCCTAAATGGGGTCATCACCTTTCTGCGGGTTGGGGCTCCAAACTGACTGAGTACAAGCATTCATCTCTACTCTGGGCCTGTAGATACAATGGTTCCATATACCTCCCATTCATCTTCCCCATCACGATGAACCAGGAGCCAAAATGAGTTCTTCCTTTCCTTAAGTTCCTTCAATCAGGCCTTTTGTCTCCAGCAATGAAAGAGTTTCTCATGTGTAAGCCAGTGTCTGGCTTGGTGGATGATGGCTACTGTTACTAACTTCTACAAGACAAACTCTGCATGATTGGTTTACTTACTATAGAAAACTAAATGTTCCATTTGTCCCATTTAAGTAAAACTGGATTAGTGGACTCTCGAAAGCATGAGTCAGCCCTGTCTTATTTGTTGAGCATTTCGCACAATATCATTTTCCGTATCTCTCTGTAGAACTGGATCAAAATAGCCTTTGTTCTTCCAGGCCAAATTCTCACACACGTGGTCAGCTTTGCCACTAGTTATGGATCTGAGACTATTTTCTTTTTAGGACTCAGTTCCTGAGTGTCTTAGAAAGGAGTAATGAGCTCTGGACCCCAGGATAAAATTCTATGACTATGATGTCTACTTCAAGCGTACTTTAAACTTTGACTCAGGGTCTCAGGCTGGGAACCTACCAGCTACCTATCATCTACTTACCACCTCCCTACCATCTACCTGTGAGTTCTGTCATCACTGGAATATTTAGCATCTGATGGAACTACAGAGAGAGAAACTAATGCATGGAACATATTGGCGGGCACTAGGCAAATGGGAGTTTGGGTGATATTTGTTGCCTATTCCAGTTGCATTGTGGAATATCATAGCAAATTCTATTGGCCATTAGGATGGATGCTTCACTGCAAAAATGAAACAAGGGAAAAAGTACTGTGCTTGGGAAAACATGGTTGAAATGGTCTTTTCTGGACAATTTTACTCATTTAAAATGTTCAACCCTATTTAGGATTGGGATGCTAGGATCAAACCCAAGGACTCATTCATGCTAGATGCAAGTATTCTACCATGGGCCTACCCTTAGTGCAACTGATTGCTTCTGTCTGTTAAAGCGTGTGCTGTGGCAATAAGCACAGGTGTATTTACCTGCACATGTACATTCAAGCATAAATGTTTCAAATGAAGCATTTTCTGTTTGTCAGAGAACAGTCAACGTGAATATTAAATCATGTTGAGTGCTAACACAGACAGCAAAGAGGCAGTCATAATGGCCCACAACTATAACCCCAGCACTAGGGAGCCTAAGGCAGGAGGATCATGAGTTAAAGGCTACAGCAAAGTACTTTCTCCAGACCCTAAAGAAATACTGTTTATGACATAGTACCTATCTTCCAGGAACTTATCAGCAAAGTGAAAGTTTAAACATCAGAACCACAATCAGAAAACATAATCTTTCAAAATTTCTTGAGAAGACCCAAAGAAGAGTTGAGATTTGAGCTGGCTCTTAAGGAATGGAGAATGTTTAGGCAGGATTGACCGGGGTAAGGAAAGTAGTCTGTGAAAGGTGAAGGCATTCAAGAACCCATTCATCCAACAAGCTTTTGCTGAGCTTTGTACCAGGCTGTACAGGATTGCTGTAAAAATGAACGTGATACAATTGCTGATGAACTGTAGGTAATAACCAACATGTGCTACAACAAAGGGGCCTGGGAAGCTGGAAGAGCACAAAAGAGCCCTGTGGCGCCTTGCACAGTATGGGGAGTAGGAACAGGAAAAGACATCACCAAACAAGGGTCAGACTCCTAGAGCTTTGTGACCGCGCAAGTCAGTCCGGAGGACCAGGGAGAATAATATTCCCAGCGCAGAGAATTGGGTAGGGAAAAGAATATTCTAGATCAGGGTAGAAAAGCAGCTTCTCTGGACCAGCTCTAAACCTTTCCTGTCTAGCTTTTATGCTTCCTCTTCACGATGAGTTTAATGTTGACTGTCTGTTCCCCTGCCCCCAACTGTAATGTCATAACATATCAGTGGGCACTGTGTTCCATGCCTGGGAATAGCTGATAGTCAGTGAGCATTTGGTGATGGCCAGAGGACTGCCTGAACAATGGTCCTACATCGTTGACTCCAAAGGAGCCTGTGCTGAAGAAAGCTGTGTGTGGTACAGGAGAGGGAGCCTGAAGACAGCAGTGGCCAGCCTGTGTTCACTCTGTGTCAAAAGGCAAGAAAAGGACAGCTAACACAGCAAATGGAGAGTGTATTGATTAAAAAGGATTTTTTTGTTATTGTTGTTGCTTGTGTGAGAACTTGCTGGCACTTTCAAAGAGACAAACCCCACTTACTAATTATTCTTGCCTAACCCCTTAGCCTTTCTACTCATTATTCAGGTAATTTGAATTCTAGTACCCGATCCACACATATGCATGCTGTGGATGGCATGCAGTTTTTTGGAGACAGTCACAGGAAGTGGACATCAGAAGTGGAAATGATAAGTCTGGGGACAGAATGGATCTTGAAAAGTCTGTCATGTCCCCCTGCTCCTCAGTGACCTGCTTTCTACAACTACCTCCTCATTGCCCATTCAGCTATGAACTCCTCAATCAATGAACCCAACAATGAAGTTAACACCTCAATGATCCACCCATCTGTCAATTGAGACATCATTTTAGGAACAAGACTTCAACATGTTGAGCCCTTGGGGAAATATATTAATCACTTCTTTTGTTACTATAGCCAAATAGCTGATGAGAAGCTATTAGAGGAGGAAGGGTCTATTTGGGTTTGCGATTTGAAGATGGTATTGGTGGCAGGGAACTGAGTAACTAGTAAAATTATATTTATGTCAGGAAGCAAAAATCAGAGAGGAAATAGGGCCAGACTAGAACTTCAAGGCCCAAGCCCAGTAGACCACTCCCCTCAGTGAAGCTCTGTCAACTAAAGGTGCTAGAACTTTCCAAAATGGCACCACCAGCTGGCGACCAACTGTTCAAACCCACGAACCTCTGGAGGACATTTCACACTCAAATCGCAATATGGAGACACTGTTATACCCACAAAGCAACAGTCTATAAAACTGTATTATTCCCTTAAATATTAAGAGGGAAGCTCTCACGTAAAGTGATCTTAGCAAAAGAATATAAAGTACACTTAAAAATTTTTAACTCACTCATGTCTGGTACTTATCCCCCCAACCACTTCTGATCCCCACTGCTTCCTGTCTTCTCATTAGCCATCTCTGATATCTAAATGTATATGAAACAACAGAGACGCTAAAGTATATAATTTAAGGGGCACAAGAGGTAGACCAAAATACAAGTGGATTACAGAAACAAAGGGACAAAGAAGTAGCTATTGGCCATGATTTGGACATCCCTTTGGCAGACCTTCTCTCTTCCAGGTATGTCAATCAATGACCAAGAGTAAACAGTCCAAAGAACTTAGCTTAATGTCGCGTAATGATCACGTTGAGCTTATTGGCATCTTGACGGGAGCTTTTATGCTATTACAGCATTTCAGTTTCCAAGAAAAACTCCATGCCACCAGATCAGCCACAGCCGGCCATTCATTGCTGATTTTCACAGTTTATATTAACAGCCTTCTCTGTGGAAATCTTTCTTAACAGTGCTTATCTGTGGTGCCGTTTGGAAAACCCAAACCACACCATATTCTCTACAAAGACAGGCCATTTGCCCTCAGTGGTGGGCTTCTAGCCTGAAGTACTGCTGCTTGACCACCTCCTGCACGTGGGGTGTACAGGGAGTGTTCAGGTTGGGTGGGTGTTTGGAGATCTCCCGGGCTCTTCTGGGATAGAGCTCTCCTGTGGTCCTGAGCCTTTGCCTCTGCTTTTGAGCCCCGTCATGGTGGCTGTGCAGCCAACAAGGTAACCCCTTCTTCCAGAGCATGTCCACATGCCCAAGCATCTACCTGGCACACCCTCCTGGGAGGTCTTGGCCAGCACCCTGACAACCCAAAGGCAAAGCTAAAGTCCTGTTCTAGGTATGTGTGGACAAGTCAGAGGATATTCCCAGAGAAGAGGTGACATCACGGAGCCCTGACCGCTATAGCAGGTACAGGGTATAGAGTACCTTGCCAGAAAGAAGTCAGGTCTTAATTGTACTGTCAAGCTAATTTTCAAGGGTGTGGCAGAGCCAAGCAAAGGGTAGCCCAGATAAAGGACACAACTTTACATTTGCCCGGGTACGATAAGTGAGCCATATGCAGGAAACTAGCCCGAGTCATCTTGGAGAATGCACCCCAGAAGGGAGGAGAGGAGAGTGGAAAGGTAGAGCCATAATCTAGAGTTCTTCCTCCAGGTGAAGGTGTTGGGTGGATCCCGGCCAGCTGACCTATGGAGACCATTCAGAATCGGAAGTTAGAGGTTCAGCTCTCAAGTCTTCCCTTTCGCTGGCTAAACGCAAGAGTACAGAACATGGACCTGGAGTCAGGGCTTAGGCTTGAGTCTTGTCCTGTGTACTGCTAATTGGTTTGCTTTAAAATGTAGATGGTATAAGGACTGTATTCAGGGGTGGTTCGATCTCTCTGACCTTGGACTTCATTGCAACTGGGCTATATACACCCCTCGTTATAGGCAGATGAGGGGAGGCAGGCATGAGTTACCAGGACTGGGGCAAGACTAATAAAATTTGCCCCCAGGAGAAGAAAAACAGCTCTTTTTTTTTTTTTTTTTTTTTTTTTTTTTTTTTTTTT
>NW_026596149.1:10973557-11034224 GCF_907164565.1 Psammomys obesus | reverse complement strand
TTTTTTTTTTTTTTTTTTTTTTTTTTTTTTTTTTTTTTTTACAGGAGCATAATAAACCCAAGAACTAAACTAGAGAGGCAGTAGCCCCCTGTCTCTGATTCCCTTCCTCCTTCAGCAGTCCTACCTTGGTCCTCATCTGCTGGTACCCACTAAGGTCGACAACACTGTCCATCTTCATTTGCATGTCTACACAGGTCAGCCTGCAGGGACAAGGCAGAGTGGCTCCCCACGGGCTGCTGGAAGATGTGGGAGGAGTGGCGGTGAGCAGCACAGCCTCTGGCCTTTCTCCGCAGCAGCGCCAGGATTGCAGGCAGGCAGGCTGCTGTGTCCAGCTTTTACATGCGTTCCGGGCATTCAAGCTCAGGTGGTCATGCTTACCTGACAAGTGCTTGACTCACCGGGCCATGTCCTCAACCATCTCTTCCTTAATTTTCACTCAGGGCCCCAAGATAGATTCATTGCTTCCTCTTCAGTCCTCAGAACACCTGCACGAACAGTCCTCTGTGCAAAAAGAGAAAAGAAATAAAGCTGAGATGAAAAGAAATTGGAATATACATTTAGAAAATTGGCACAAGAAGAAATCCTTCTTGAAAATTTTTAGCATTTTTTCCTTGAGAAAAAATAGCCAAGCCATAAAGCAAAACACAAACAAACAAAAAGCTCACATATCTGACATGTAAGCTTTTTTCCTAGACAAGCTAACATTTTGCTCTGTCGGCTTTTCCTAATGCACACATTTTATTTTGCCCAAATTCTCATTATGGGAAAAATTTAAATATGCATCTCTCTGTGGCCCCGGGGTTTCCCTGGGTAGTGAAGTATGTACTTAGTGGTTTCCGAGGCGCTGGCTGTTTCATTTTGCACACCACAGCAGATCTTTACAAATGAAATTTTCCAGGCATTCAGCCTTTAAAACACGCTGTGAGTTAGATGGTGTAATATCCTCTCAGCCCGCAGAATGTCTCCTGGCCTTGACAACTGTCATCACCCATTTCCTTCTGCAGCCAGCCACAGCTGTGCCCCTGTGGCGGGACAAATGAGAAATGGCTGCACCTTTATTTTGTTTGCTAGGTACCAACAGCCTAAACCCTACATTCTATGGACAGCTGTTCATTTGTTCTCATTAAACTGGTCTCTAGCCTGTTGCTATGTTTGGAACAATATTGAACTATGTGGGAAGAATGGGGCTTGGCTTGGGGTCAGGCTTCAGTTTGGGGTCAGGCCTCCCACCATGGCTGCCACATTCTGGCCCCAGGAGCAAGATCTGCAACACAGAATTTTGCTCTTGGCCTTTTGGAGCTGAGCACCACCATCTTCTGCTCTGGGGTTGCTTACTGCCTTGACTCCACCCTTTCGGGTTGTGTGGTCCCTCCACCCAGCCCCACGTGGGCTCCAGACATGTTATGACCCTTTCTGAAGTATTTTAACTGATTGAACAAACCAGAAGACAGGTGTCACAGATCCATGCAGCTCAAAGCCAAGATCTACATGGAACTTTCTGCTCTGGCCATCTGTGTACGGTAGTAGAGGTAACATTGGAACTGAAGGCAGAACTGGAAAGAGAAGCCATGACTTTCTAAATTTTAATTTAGGCTTATTATATTTTTTACTTCCTCAGTTGTTAAGGATGTGCTCTACCACTGAGCTACATGCCCCATCCCAGAGCCCACAGTGTCACTGACTGACTGACTTGTGGTGGATAAATTTAATTGTTATGTCAGCTCTTGCCGTGGCTGTTAGATGGCCCTTGGTTTCTCCGCAGCTCTAACTTATTTCTAGTTGGAACCTTAAGATGTCTGGGAAATAGCCCAATGGCGCCTTGGCTAGGGCATTGTGATTCTACAATATGGTAACTTGGGCTGCCGCCTGTGGATGACTGTTGCTCGGAACAGACAAAACTGTAGCATTGCTGATTCCCGCTTGGTAGAATGACAGTGCACAGGTCAGGATGAGCCCTAGCAACTCGACATCCAGGTCGTAAAATGTCCTCCTCTTCCTTTAGCCATTTCCTAAAGAGAATGAAGCCTTTCAAGTATGCATTTCGTTTGTTCCTTTCCCCAGCCCGTCAGTTGAGGACTGTATCACAGACATGATTAGCAATATCCACGCATGGAATGCCGCCTGGTGATCTCTCTAGGGTTTATGGGATTCTGGTTAATGCTGTGTGAGATGTTATGGAGGGCGGTGGTGGTTCCGTGGATAAAGGTGTTTGCCGTGTAAGCCTGGGACCTTAGACCCATCCACAGAAAGGTGGAAGGTAAGAAGCAACACAACACACAATCACTGTGGCACATGTGTGCCCTTACAAACACATCACATATGCATGCTAATAGATAAAAGTATTAAAGAAGAGTTATGATGGCCTTATGGATAGGTGGATGTGCCTCTGGGCATGATGGGAGTTAACCTTTTGGCTGCTTAGGGAGTCACATTTTCACTTCTGTTTATGTATAGTGGGTATGGTGCCTTTGCTGAGATTTAACTTCACACTCTGTGGATTTTCTCAGTTTGATTGATGGACCATGTTTCTTTCTTCCAGACAAAATATAGACCCAGCACAGTGGCTGTGCACACACTCAATCTTACTCCCTCTTGTCTTGCAGGCTCTGTGGCTATCCTCCCTTCTATGACGAAAATGACTCGAAGCTGTTTGAACAGATCCTTAAGGCAGAATATGAGTTCGATTCCCCTTACTGGGATGACATCTCTGACTCTGGTAGGTGTCCCCTGGCATTTACATCCAGACAACACAATGTAGAGACCCGAGGGCCCTGGGGCTCAGGATGGTCCTCAGGCTTCTGTCTTCTACTGCTGGGGTTACTCTAACAAAATACCACAGTCTGGGGGGCTGAAACACCAACATTGATCTGTGCTCAGTTCTGAAAGCTGGAAGTCCAGGATCAAGTCCATCGGATGTCTGATGAGAGCCTGCTTTCTAATTCTCAGGGAGCTGTCTTGGTGTGTTTGCACATAAAGGGCAAGACAAGGCCTTCTGGGTCTCTTAAATAAGGACACTCCCCTCTTTCTTGAGAGCCCTGCCTGCATGTCCCTAAGCACCTCCCAACGGTCCACTTCAGATGCTCTCATTATGGAAGTTAGGATGTCAGCAAAGGAACTGTGGTGTCACCAGCGGTCAGTCTACAGCCGCTCCTGAGGAAGCTTTATGAGCTACATCTCTGGGCTTGACTTGCAGCACAGGCTTGAGGAAAAGCCAAGGGATGTGGACTCACTCATATACCTCTCCCTGATGTGGGTCCTTCAGGGGTAAAATATTCTTCGCTGGCACTTGATATAAGTATCCACTAGGTGCCGAGAGTTAGAAGGCCTGGACATGCTCTAACTCACCCAGTCCTCAGAATGACCCACTAGGTGAGCATTTATATTCTCCATCTGTGACTGACAATGGAAACTAAGGCCTGAAGGGTAAATAAAATAACCTGCCCTAGTTTATGGAATCAGTAAATAGCAGAGCTAGTATTGTAAACCCCAGTTTTTCCTGGAGCCCACTTTTTAGGACAAAACAAAAATTTGTGAAGTCATGTACCTTTGGCAAAACACTCTTGAGAATAGTCATGACAAGGGTTTCTTAGCTGAGCCCATATTTGAGCCACAGTGCACCACACTGCAACATTTCCAGAGAAGCTCATCAACCTTTCCAAAGGATAAAGAATAAAACCAAGCTTAGATGAAGTGGGAGAACCACAGAAGGAAGAAGGGAGGTGAACTCTCTGCTCAGCTGTTCACAGAGATCATTATTATTTATGTAATTTGTTCTTAATCAGAACCCCCTTGCCTTCTTCCTCAACCTTCCACATCCTGTACCCAAGAGGTCATTCTACAGGTTGCTGAAACAGACCTCACAGGGAATACTGGACTCCCAAACTTAGAAGCCAGAGGTTCCCTCCAGAAACTGAGACCTGATGTCATATCCTTCAAGGCAAAAGGGTCCAAACCAGCATAGCGCATTAGCTTTGGGTTCTGTGACCCTATGCCTCACATTCTCAGTGTCCTGTTCTGAACTGCTTTTGGGGATAAAGCCCTCTCTGCCACCCCAAGGCATATCTCATTGCTCTTTGTAGCTTCCCACTGGGTAGTAACAGCAGAAGTGTGTTTCAGATGCTCCTCTGGGAGTCCCCCACTCCTGGCACCATGACTCAATGGCTTTGCACATCCCTGGTGGGTTTTGTGGAACCAGTGATGTCACACATCCAGGGGACATCCCGAAGCATCTCTCTAAGGCATTAGTGACCTGAAGAGGCATGTGATTATGAAGATTATTTCTTTTATTCTCTCAACCAAAGGGCATCATTAGTAGCTAGCAGAAAAGAACCTAGAGCCAGAAGTCAGGGTCCCAGCCTGGCCATGCCACCTCTTCATTCATGGGACCCCTCTTGGGGTGCCAGCCATGCCTCTGCTTTTATCTGAGTCCTAGTGTCTTTTGTGCTCAAGGCACAATGGGGATGGTAAAACACTGGTCTCATATTTTCAATGGTACACATGCTTAAAACATGTCCTCATCATCACATTTCAGACCTCAGAGTGATCTGTTCCCTGTGCTTTCTTTTTGAACAGCAAAAGACTTCATTCGGAATCTGATGGAGAAAGACCCAAATAAAAGATACACCTGCGAACAGGCAGCTCGACACCCATGGTAAGGAAGACGACCTCTGTGAGGGTCGCGCCACTTCTGTGAGGGTCGTGCCACCTCCCCACCCGCCAGAGTGGACTGTTCGTTGACTCCTCTTACTCAGGAAAACACTCAAGCGCTCTGTTCATATCACCCTGGCAGGGCTTTTCCTCATCTCCCCAAACAGTGTTGGCACCTTTTGTTGCTCTCAGGGTGCAGTCTTCAGAACACGCTCGGAAGTTAAATGTATGTAAGATAGCAGGTAGCTTTTCATCTTCTAGATGGCTCTGAAGATCCGTTTTGCTAAGGGAAAACACCCAGTGAGGCATTAAGAGTGGGATGTATTCCTTGACAGTAGATGTGTGATGTGTGTGTGTGTGTGTGTGTGTGTGTGTGTGTGTCTTAATATATTCTTCCATGTGATTTCTTGTTCTCTTTAACTCTGAGGGGACTCACCAATGCTTTCTGGCATGCTGTACATTATCAGTGTTGTGTCTATGTCACGAGGTTGGAACCCAAATTCACTGACAGCTAGTATGACTTTGGGTTTATGCTTGGTTTGCTAAGTCCCAGCTTTCTCACTTTTGAGAGTAACAGCCCTGATTTGCTGACTCAGTATGAGAACTAGTGTTGTTAACGCACATACAGAGATTTATACACCCAGGCAGAGCAAGTGTCTGGTTCACTGTAGACCCATGAGCAGCCACCTTGAAACAAGTACTTGAGTACAGAAAGATCTTCAGTGGGTGAGTCAGATATCTGATACTGTAACAAAATACCTGAGGTGATGAACTTAAAAAGACAACAGGGGTTTTGGTTGGTTTTGGGTTTTGGTGGTGGTTTTTTGGCTCACAGTTGTGGCGGTTTCAGCTGGTGTTGTGGTGGGGCCTCTGGCAAGCAGTGGAGATCTATGGTGGAGCAAGAAGCCAACTCATAGTAGCTGGGAAACGAGAGAAAAAGATCCGTAGGCCATGGTTCTCTTCAAGGTCACTTTCTTGACCTAAAGATCTCTCATTAGGCCCTACATGATGAAGATTTTCTTCACCTCCCAATAACACCAAGCTAAGAACCAAACTTTTAACACCGAGACATTTGAACATATTTGGCATGTAAACTACAGCATCCAGTATAATGAACACAGAGGAAATGGGGTGTGTCTCAGTGGTAGCTCTCTTGCCTAGGATATAAAAGGCTTTGTGATTACTCCCACAGCATACATGAGCACACACACACACACACACACAGTGGGGGTGGGAGAAGTGACTTTAATTCAGGAGAAAATTCTCATATGGAGCACATAGAACACTGTTTTGTGTTTGGCCTGTCATCTTCTACAGCACTTCCTCCAGGCTGTTGGCCCTCCACAGGGGACTTAGAAGCTGTGGCATAACCCAGTTTCATAGCATTTTAATTGACCACTCCTGCCCTGCCCTTTGTTGAGTCTTTTTTGTGTTCCGGGAACTCTGCCCGTTGCTTTAAAGCATTTACTCATTTTTATTTTCCTCTACAATAACCCCGGGAGGTGGGTTTTCTGTTCAGTTCAGAAATACAGAAAGAGTAACAGAGTAAAGACACCACAGCCAGCTAAAAGGCAAAGCCAGGGCTCTCGTCAGAAAGGCTTGGCTCCACAGCAAATGCTCTTCCTTGTACGAGGAAGGCAACAGCAGAGGGCGGGGAAGATCTGGAAAGGTGGACAGTCTGTACGCCATGGGGATATTGCTGGAATAGCAGGTCCATGTATATGATGGCAACGCAGTAATTTTTTTACATCACACACGATAGGCCTTCAGAAGTGGCAGACTTTTGAGACCATCTTATAGAGAGGGAGGGAAGTGCCTGGCTTCCTCATGCTTGTCCAATAATCCAGCCCTGCTCTGTAGAAAGTGAGAAGTTGGGTTAAAGCCTATTCTTTCCATTAAAAAAAAAAGTCTTTAAAAATGTTAAGGGTTTATTGTTTTTAATTATACGTATGTGTATGGATCCGCACATGGGTATATACACGAGTGGTACCCATGGCAACCGGAAGAGGGTGTCGGATCCCTGTGGAGCTGGGTTTACAGGCAGCTGTGAACCAACTGATTTGGGTGCTGGGAACTGAAGAGCGGACCTCTGCACGAGCTCGTGTGCTCTTAGCTACTGCACCATCTCTCCAGCCCTTTAAAAACCTTTCAGTAGCTTATGTTAATTATATGTAAAATAGAGTTAATTATGGCATTTCATAATGTGTGTGTAATATACTGTGATCACATCCACTTCTACTCTCACTTGTCCCCTTCCACTCCCGCTAACCTCCTTCCTCCCCACTAGTTCCCCTTGTGCTTTCTTGTCACATGCACAGGCATGTGCGTACATGTGCCATGTGTGTATGGAGTGTGTGTGAGAGAGAGATAACACATTTACTTAGTTTGCTTACATAAGTGTGGGTGACGATTTAAGGTGACATGGGCACCTTACCAGTGGGTACACCACTGAAGAAAATGCCTTCTCCTTCGCCGGTGACCATTTACTGCTTACAGATCCTCAGGGAGGAGTGACGCCTCTGAGTTCCTTCCCTCTCCATGACAGGGACAGCTAGTCTCCCATTTTTAGGAAAACCAAGCCAAAGTCTCCTTCTGGGGACTTCGGAAGAGTAGAGTAGTCTACTTGGATCTGGTGCCAAGCCACAGGTTTGACTAGAAGAAGGTTGCCACCCAGCCCATGGGAAGGGGAGGAGCTTCAAGCAAGATGAGTAATAGTGAACGTCCAGGATCAAACCACAGCACTTGGTATTCCTTGGTATGCAAAAGTAAAAGGAGACAAGCAGGAAATTAAGCTAAAGGTGAGGGTGAGGATTAGTGGGGATGTGACCTGGCATCATCTCTTACTGCCTGGACAGGTCAACGCCTGGACCCTTTGGGCATCCTCCATAGAATCCAGATCACACATGATAATGCACATCTTGGAGGGATTTTCAAGGAATTAATTAAGATAATACACGTAACAAGCAAGACCACCTGACGAATCTGACATATATGAGCTCGTTATCCTATTGGTGTCCTAAGAAATTTAACTTTGCAATGAAAGTTATTTAAAAGAAATTTAACTTTTGGCAATGGGGTCTTGATGGGGTAATGTGATTTTTATTTATGTATTATTTGTTGCTGCTGCTGCTGCTATTTTTATTTTCTGGTACTGAGAATTGAACCTAGGGTCTCAAATGTGTTAGGAGAGTGATCTACCTTCAAAGTATATCCCTAGCCCCTTTTTCATTTTTTTTTTAATTGAGTTGTGGTATTTCTGAGTTTCCCAGGCTGGCCTTGTACTTGTAACCAAGTTGCATTATTCCAAGGCTGCTTTACCTGGTAGAGTAGATTTATATTCAGAAAGCCTCATCTGGCTATAAGACAGACGATCTGGGAAGGGAGGTTAGAGATGGTCTTGGATGTAGGGCAGGAGGGTGCGGCGCAGAGAGAAGGGGGCCCATGAGAGATGCTTGGGGGTATGAGTAGGATGTGGGCAAGGTCAGTTAGCCATGCTGGGATTTGGGGAGCAAGGGAAGGTACACATTGAAGAAGTGTGGCACCCAGAAGAGAAGTCAAACTGGGGACAAAGATTTAAAGTCACCCTTGGAATCTTGGGAGCTCTGCCATCCACGCTCTCCTAATCAGAAGGCTCGTTACAGGCTCTTCCATTTTTACCATTTACTGAAAATTCCCAGGGAGCCAGACACCAGGAAGTAATAACACATGAGGTTGACACAGGCAATCTCAAGTCCCACATTTGCCTGCCTTTGTGAGGTGCTTGTCTCCACAAGGTGGAATTGTCCAGGCAGGCAGAGGAAATGTGGGTCCAGCTGGGAGCCAGTGGGAGGGAGAGGGACGCCTGCAGTGGAGCCCAACCTGCTTTGTGTTCTGGAAGCTGTGCTCTGGACACACTCATTATCCTGGAGCTTCCTCTTATCCAAGCCACCCAGGGTGAGGAGAGCCCCTGGGAAGCACAGCAGCCTTCCTGAACCTCACAACTCCACTCCAGACAGAATAGGGCTCTTGTCAAAGCACTAGTCGGTACCATTTACCAGATTTTTCCAAGCCCACCCTCATTTGGGGTTTTGCCTTTTTCCTGCTGGTACCTTATAAGGGACATGCAAGCTGTTCACGGAGGCAAAGTTCAGGAATTGGCAAACAGCAGGATAGGAGCCCATCCCTGTTTTCCAGCAGCACTCGTGGGCTCATTTTCAGGTCAGATTGCCCTGAGTATCTCTGGCTTAAATGACAGGCAAATTAAGGCAATTGGCACAAGAGAAATTTATTTTAAGGAATTGAGACAATTGCTTGTATAATTGTAGAGTCAAGGAACTCCAAAATGTGTGAAAAGACCCAAGGAACAATGAATGTAGCAACCAGAATCTTAATAGAGTCCCTTCCATTTCCCAAAAGCCTTCAACTGATGGAATAAGCCTACCCGTGTGCTGTGCTTAGCTCAAAGTCTAATATTCAAGAAAGACTTTCACCAGAACGTAGAAACTAACACATGTTCAAATATCGGGGCTCCATGTCCTAGTCAAGTTGACATATAAAATTAACCATCATACCTCTGAATGTTGACTGAGGCTCCACCCCTCTGCAAGACCTCAGGCACACCAGCTCTGCTTGGCCATGGGAACCAGAAAGCAGTCCAACAGACTGTGGTTGGGAGATACACCACGTATCACCAAACTCATTTTGACCAAGTGTCAGAACCAGGGAGAATAAAACATGTCTGAAATAGACACACCACCACCGCCCCCACCGCCGCCACCATGAAATTCGGTCGCTGGCATGGCTTTATCTGCCTGTGACCCCAGGGCTGCTGAGGTGAAGACAGGAGCAGCCCCAGAGCTCACTGACAGCCAGTCTAGTTGAGTTGGTAAGGTACAGGCCTAATGACAGACTGTGTCTCAAGAAGGTGAAGAGTGATGAAAGAAGACAGCCTTGTTGGCTTTTGGCTTCCATATACATGCACACACGTGAATGTGCGCGAAGTGATTGTTCTCTCTGTGGACTTAGCTTGTCTGATACCAATGAATGCTGTGCATAAACGGGGTTTAACTGCATATAAATATCAGGCCCTGATTTGATGCTGAATTTGAGAAATGCTGGCCTTGAGAGATTATAAAATAAAAGCAATCATGGAAAAGCACTAGATTATAAGTTAGAGGAGAGTCAAAAGTGAAATATCAGGAACAGGTAAGAAACAAAGGCACATTCTAACATAAAACGAGAAATACACTCGCAGTCATTAAATCCTATGGTTTGTATTAGGACTCGCAGTTATGAAGAGGCACTTTCCTCTTGCCCAACCTAGAAAAGAGAAGCCCCAATAAGCTCCTAATGACTAGCCGAAGAATCCTGCAGCGCTGAGAGAATGTTCCCTCGTATAGTCACAGCTGTTTAGTTAGGAGATTGACTAGCACACTTGGACTTGAGGCACTTCGAAGACTGCCTGACAGGACTGCTGAGCCACCTGCTGCCAGCTAGACTCTGACCCACATGCCCCACAGCTGAAGACCATGGGAAGTGAGCAGGAAACATCCCTAAAATAACTCACAGTTAGCATTGTCCTTACGTCTTTGCCTGTGATAACCCACCCAGAAGGCACAGGAAGTGGTCCTCAGGCAGCAGACCCAGAGCCTCAAGGCGTTGGAGCCCTGGCTATTGACAAGCATTTGGAAGTCCCTGGGTCACCCCCGATCCCCCACCACCCCACGCTGTTCCGGTTTGGACCCAACTCTGGCCTGCAGCAGTACTCAGCACACTTCCTATCATTTTGGCCCGGTTATTTCCAAGAAAGAGATGCCCACTGTTCATTGGCATTAACATCATTTTCTGAGAACAGAGCTGTTGAAAATGATACAGGATGTTGCTGAGGGAAATAGCTCAGCTCATAAAGTGCTTGTTGCCCAAGCCAGGCATCGTCATATATGCTTGAAATGTCACTGCTGCAAAGACAGAGACAGGAAGATCTCTGGGGCTTGGTGGCTGGCTAGGGGAGTCTAATTGATAAGCCCCAGATCCCAGTAAAAGACCTTGTCTTATAACAAAGGGGGGTTCTTAAGGAATGACACTCAATGTTAGCCTCTAGCCCCTACATGCACGTTCAAATGCACACATAAACACACACACATACACGTGGTACGTGTGTCCACAGATGCATCCTAGGTAGCACTGCTATGAGCTCTAAAAGAAAGCAAGCTTCATTAAGATGTCTCCAGTTCCCAGAACCTGCTCGCTCTGTTTCCGTTTGCACATTCACATATGCTGTTTCCATTTTGCTGATGTGTGCCTAGGGAAGGGAGGCAACTGGGAGCTGCTCAAAGTGGAAACTTGGTTCACTTCAGTTCATCTCTGAGCATCCTTTGAGCCCTTCTGTGCAGAGAGGATGTAATTGGGGCTGCGGGAGGAGGTTGTTTTGAGCTGGGATTTCAGTCTGGCACAGACTTGGTCTAGTTCCTAGACCACGGGCAGTTCTCTAAGGAAAGCAAGCCTGGGCAGGATGAGCCTGGGTCTCAGCAAGCACAGAGCTTAGCTTGTTCCTTTGGAGATGGCCCTGAAGATGGCACCCGGCAGTAGTGGGCCTGTTTTAAGTCCAGGGCAGTCCAGGCCAGAGGAAAAGTATTCTCCTATAGCAGATATTGTGTGGCCAGTAAGGTGGTACAGGACTCGGAAGCCTGCCTTGGAACTTTTTTAGGATTCAATAACTGCTTTCATAGACAGCAAAGACCAACCTAGATTGAATGGCTTAGGAAGAAAAATGGAAGGATCAAATTCCAGGCAAGGCTTCGAGCCAAAGAAGTTTTCCCTGACCTGGAGGAAAAATCAGTTCACTAGATATAGAAGACAGTGTTGGTGTGAGAGAGGATTATGTGCGAAGGATGGTCTGTGCTGTGTGTGACCTTAGGGAATTCCTAAAGGAGACTGTAAGCAGAGTGAGATGCAAGATGGGAAAGGAAAGGGTGGGAGAGTGGGAGAGATGGCTTGGAAATAAGCAAGAGCTCCAATAAAGACCACCTGTGGACCACAAATACAGTGTGGACATGCTCCTGGAAGTCAGGAACTTTCTAGAATGTGGGCCAAGCTGATCTAAAGCTGCCATGGATTCTAATGTTGCAGGGATTGGACTCAAAAGTGGGAAAACATGAGAGACAGGCAGAGAGGGGACCAGTAGAGCCTTGGCAGGTCTTGAGAAGGGAATAGAAGGCAGAAGGTACTGTAGAACTTGGGGCTCTTAGCATGTGTTGGATTAAGGACAATTTATCTGGGGAATTAAACATCTAGAAGGGCAGCAGCCAGCCACCCCCCATCAGCCTCAACTTCCCTGGGGGTGAAGCTTCCCCAGAAAGTAGCATGGGACTCTGTGGCCAAGCCATAAGAAGCTTTCTTGAAAAAGTCTCTTGGCCTGTGTTTCAGGATTGCTGGTGACACAGCCCTCAACAAAAACATTCACGAGTCCGTCAGCGCCCAGATCCGGAAGAATTTTGCAAAGAGCAAATGGAGAGTAAGTCCTGAGTGTGCCTATTTCATGTTTGCCAAATTCCCAGGGAATTTAAACCACTCTGGGGAAATTGATTCTAAGGGACCCATGGGGGTTTGGATAGAAATACCCAGGGGTCTTGCTAATTTTAATTCATTCTTCTAAACATTTTTTTGAAATTACTTTTTACAAGAGGGGGTGTTGCCTGCATGTGTGTCTATGTACACACAGTTGTGAGCTACCATGCAGGTCCTGGGAATAGAACCCAGGGCCTCTGGCAGAGCAGCCAGCATTTCTAACCACTGAGCCAATTCTCCAGCACCATTTCAGTGATTCTTGATTAAGACACGAATGGAATGTCACATGTAAGAGGGCTAAAGCGTTTCCCATCTGTGGTTCAAAGAGGGCAACTGTGCCGGATCTCACTTGTTTGCTATTCCTTAAACAGCACAGCCTTCCTGTCTCCCTTACTTTGCTGAGAATAATCAGCAAATTATTGAATTTCACCTTGAATAATCACCTTTTATTAAAGTGATGAAAAGGAAGAAAGAAATATCCCAGACCTGAGTTGAGCTCTTCAATTAAACCATTGCAATTTCATGATCATTTATTATTGCCTAAACTCTATATTCTAATCAGCATCAGTAATTAAAAGCTTGCTGTCTTGCTGTGAGGGCCAACAGAAACAAAATTAGTTCTGTTAAGCCAAGCACAGCAGTACATGCCTTTAAAATCAGCACTTGCTCGGGAGGGAAAGGCTCATCTCTGTGAGTTTGACCAGTCTGGCCTACATAGTAAGTTCAGTGAGACTCTGGTTCAAAAAGAAAAAAATTAAAATTGCATTAACCTACTTTATTTTCAAAGGTAAGGCCATTACTTAGGGCAATAGCATATATATATATATATATATTTATATATATATTTATATTTATATTTATATTTATATTTATATTTATATTTATATTTATTTATATTTATATTTATATATAATAGAGCCAGTCCTGGTGGTGTAGGCCTGTAATTCCAGGTACACAAGAGGCTGAGGCAGGAGAATTACAAATTCAAGCCTAGCCTGGGCAGCTTAATAAAAGCCTCCCATAATTAAAAAGTAAAGAGAGAGTTGGTAGAGTATTTGCTTAGCATATGTACGAACGCAAGTGAATTTTTAACCTCCAGAATGTATTTTGATGGGGAAGAGATTTAAATAAATCTGCGCTTTTGAAAAGAATGACAGAAATTTTCTTTCTAAAGTGTCCTGGGAGTATCTGAGAAAACTTGCAGTGCTCACAGTTTCTGGATAAGCGGAAGGAGAAAAATCTTGCAGTGCTTTCCAACTAGCTGAACTAACTGGCTCTCTTGCTCCTCTCCACCTCTTTGTCCTTCTCCCTCTGTTTCAGCAAGCGTTTAATGCCACGGCCGTCGTGAGGCATATGCGGAGACTACAGCTTGGCAGCAGCCTGGACAGTTCAAATGCAAGTGTCTCAAGCAACCTCAGTTTGGCCAGCCAAAAAGATTGTGCGTATGTAGCAAAACCAGAATTCTTCAGCGGGCATTTGAGATGAGTCCGGGTTGGGCAGGAGAGAGCTGAGCACCAACGGTTTGCCATGCCATGGTCTAATGAATCTAACCCATGACTACCTTAGAACATCATTCAACATTTAACACCCATGCTAGGTATAATCATTTCCATTTATAGATAAGAAATCCATGGCACAAGTGTCACACAAGCAAAGATAAGGCCAGGGCATTGCTTGGTCTGTCTCCTTCCTTTGACTTGCCTCTGGACTGTATGGTATGGACCAGAAGGGATGGGAGAGTTCTCATGGCCTGGTTGCACTGATTTCTCAAGTCTGAGTTTTGTTATTTTTTTGAGGGTGACGAGTACTTGAACTTACTTATATGCACCAAACTGGCTTTGCAATAAAAGCGGCAGTGATGGTATTTGATTGGCCTTCATCCTTACAACAAGGTGACATTCTTAAAGTCACGCTTACTCTTGTCATTCTCTCCCACTCCCCATCTTTATATGAATATTAATCTCCTACTAAACCATGCTGATGATTCTTTTCTACTTCCAAACCATCACCTTGAAGCTTCCCACCAGCCCCACCCCCAACCCAACCATTGGGCAACATGCTTCTTCCTATTTGGCTTAGTGAAAGGATTTCCTTCTTTGCGAAAGAGCTACCCCATGGTTGAGTATAGTAGCACACACCTGTAATCCCAGCACTTAGAAGGTGAAGGAATCCAGGTTCAAGAACAGCCAGGGCTATCCAGTAAAACCATCTCAAAATGCAAGCTTAGCTTGGTAGTAGAGCATTTGCCTCATATGAAACAAAGTTAAGGCTCCGGCATTCTTCTCCCCAAAAGGAGTCATCATAATCTTGTTATCCATTCTTAACTCATATGCAGTTCTCAGATTTTCTCAAGACAGCTCCATGAGCTTCTCTGACACAGTTGCACACCTCTAGATCACTTACATTTAAAAGCAAAGCCCCTTCTAACCACCCTTGACCGAAAGAAACACCATTTCTTTAAAGATTCACACAATGGCATCCACAGTGGCTTTTATTTCAATAAGTTATGGTTCTTCCTATGTCCAAGTGTACAAAGTGGCTACGAATGTATACTCTAAAGTTGTACAATAGCTGATGTATACAGTACCTTTGTGAGTCAGTTTTCTGTTACTGTGACAGAATACCTGAGGAAACACATCTACAGGAGAAAGGTGTTATTTTGGCTCACAGTTTCATTGTTGCTCTCCATGGTTCCCTTGTGGCAGCCAGGAAAGGGGAGGGCAGAGGATAAGGACAATGGTATGTCCTGCAGTGACCTTTTTCCTCCAGCTACATCCCACATCCTAATAGTCAATTCAACTTTGACTTTATCAGTGGAGTCATCCTCTGATGAATAGAGAGAGTTCATGATCTACTCACCACATAGCACTCCCACAGGGCCAAAATGTCTCACATGAGCCTTTGGGGAGATTTTTGGGCATCATGAACATCCTCATTTCAGGGACTCGTGATACAAAATGCTTCCTGGAATATAAATTTGGACCTGAAAAAGTTACAGACTTTATTGTTGTTGTTAGTATTATTATTATTTTCTAAAAATGCCTACTTCGTGGAGCTGTTATAAGAAATGATCTGTTCATCTGAGTTGGTAAAGAGCTTTGTTGTTCACTGACCCTCAGAACCATGTAAAACAGACAGGTGTGACCTGTGTGCTCCTAATCCCAGCACGAGCAGGTAGAGACAGGCAGATCCCTAGGGCTTGCTGGCCAGCCAACCTAACCAACTCAGTAAACTGTCTCAAAAAACACACAAACAGTATTCCATTGTGTAAATGTATTACAATTTCTTTATCCATTCTTCAGTTGAGGGACTAGGTTGTTTCCAGATTCTGGCTATTAGGAATAAAGCTGCTATGAACATAGTTGAGCAAATGTCCTTGTTGTATGGCGGAACATCTTTTGGGTATATGCCCAAGAGTGGTACAGCTGGGTCTTGAGGTAGGGCTATTCCCAATTTTATGAGAAAGTATCAGATTTATTTCCAAAACAGTTGTACAAGTTTGTACTCCCACCAGCAATGGAGGAGGGTTCCTCTTTCTCCACATCCTCTCCAGCATGTGTTGTCCCTTGAGTTTTGATCTTAGCCATTCTGATAGGTATGAGGTGAAAATCATTTGATTTTCATTTCCCTGATGACTAAGGATGTTGAGCATTTCAAGTATTTCTCTACCATTCGATATTTCTCTATTGAGAAGCATAATATACACTCCCTTATGAGCAGGTATTATCCATATAATACAGGAAAACCACAGTACAATCCATAGACCTAAAGAAGCTAAATAACAAGGAGGACCCTAGGGAGGATAATTCCCATTCACAAAGGTAAACAGATCAGACACCAGAAACAGCTGAAGAGAGGGAACAGGATGGGAGCCTACCATAGATGCCCTATGAAAGACTCCACCCAGCAGGGGATCAGCCAAACTTGGCTGTGAGCAAGACACTCACACTTTGAGCAGATCCCTGGGGAGGGGAGAAGGATGTGGAAAGGATAGGAGCTCCACAAGGAGACCAACAAAGATAACAAATCTGGGACCAGGGTAGCCTTCAGAGACTGATGCACCAACCAAGGACAATGCATGGAGAGGGCCTAGGCCCCATATTCAGATGTAGCCCATAGTCAGCTCAGCTTCCATGTGGTTACCCTAGTAAGGGGAGCAGGGCCTGTCTCTGACATGGACTCTGTTGCCTGCTTTTTGATCACTTTTCCCTGGCAGGACAGCTTTGCCATGCCACAGAGGAAGAAGATACAGGCAGTCCTATTGAGACTTGGTAGGCTGGGGTCGTCAGATAATAGGGGAGGAGGGTTTCCCCTTTCTGTGGACTAGGGGAGGGGAAATAGGAGGAAGAGGGAATGAGGATGGGGCCAAGAAGAGACAAGGGAGGAGGCTACAATCAGCATATGAAGTGAATAAATTATGAAGAATTAAAACGCAAACAGTAAAAACAAGGTGTAGCACAGCTAAAGATACCTATCTGATGTTAACCTCTGGCCTTCACATACATGTCCACAAGTTTCCTGTACACATGCAAACACGACACATATATACACAAATTAAAATAATGAAAAGAATAAAGACTATTCTAGTAATGATGCTATATAATCCACACCCATCCCAGTGCCTAAAATATACAGAGTAGTATACTACCCTAGCGTGTAATGAAGAGTATATAGAAAGTGCTCAATAAATGGGGCCTTATATATCCTGTGTCATGATGGACATACTACGTCATTTTCAAAGACAGAGGTGTCCAAGGTGATAAAAGTTCAGGGTCTGGCAGTATATCTCACAAAAGAGGGTAGAGGGCCTTCCTAGCAATTAGAAACAGGTTTCATCCCGACAGTGCAGCACATTTGACCCTCTCTCTGGGAATGGAGGGGTGACTTTAATCCTGACTCCCTCCCCTTGTCTACTGTCCCTGGCAGGTCTGGCACCTTCCACGCACTGTAGTTTCCTTTCTTCTTCGTCGGGGGTCGCAGGAGTCGGAGCTGAGAGGAGACCCAGGCCCACCACTGTGACAACAGGGCACACTGGAAGCAAGTGACCCGGCTCTGGAGGCGGGACCCAGGGGGCAGGGCCGGAAGGAGAAGCCCTTGGCCAGAGGAGCTCCATCAGCGGAGACCCCACCCACCCTGCATGGTGCGCCTGCGTAGGACTGGAAGACAGAAGTTTTTTTATGGCCATATTTTATACCGCAATTCTGATGTGTTCATTTCTCACAAACTGTACTGACTCAAGGGGAGCTGACGTCACAGGATCTGGTGCTGTATATACGAATCTTGCAAAGCTCTAACTGAATGAACCTTCTCGCTCCCCTTTCCCAACTCCACCACTAACGCTCTCTCAGTGTAGGCAGCCATCTAGGGTGTATTTTTTCATGAAAAAAAAAAACAACAAAAAAACAAAAAAAGGTTTCAACTGGATTATTTAAACATTGGTAAATGTTGTGCATTAGGATTGTTTTTTTTTTTTCTTTTTGAGATGTGTCGTCTTTTTTATCTCTATCAGTTAGTTACATGACTTCTATCATTCACTCTTTAATAGTGGTTTAAATCTTTAAGAGATATTTTTTCCCTCCAAGAGGAGTTAAAAGGTTTTTTTTTGTTTTGTTTTGTTTTTTAATTCTAAGAGGAACAAGAATCTGTCTCCATGGTTAAGAGTGCACTTTACCTGTGCTCCTTGGCCCTCTGTCCTTTCCTCCAGAGGTCACCCCAGTAGCTGGGCCAGGCTGGCTTCTTTGCAGGTGGCTTTGGCAGGGAACCTGCAGAAAACCTTACCAGCAGCTTCCTCCTGAGAACTGCTAACCAATCACAGAAGAAATAAGCTTCTTACCTCTTCCCTAGACTCCAGGCTCCAAATTCCAGATGAACTGTGCTCTGGGAACACGGTCCCCACAGTGCCAATATTTAGGAGCCTCCCTTGCAGAAGGGACAAGCCACCATCTTGTTTTTAAAATGAACCACACACAACCCTCATTTCTCATGGGGGGTAATGGATGAAACTCTGTTCTCAGCTATGCACTTTTAAAACGAATCTTTCTTTATCTGTTTTAATTTTTAGAATTCATTTCTAACCCTACCCTTCAAATGGCCTATAACACATACTTTTCACCCTCCACAGTTTTACCCTGTTCTCTCATGAACATTACCCACCCAAGAGAGGGGACAGAAATGGCCTTGAAGAAGACACTTATTTTAGCTGAAAAGGAAACACACTACATGAGTAGAATACTGCCCACCTCAGAGATGGCTGACTCAGCAAGGTCCAGCTGGAGCACAAGCCTTCCCTTACATCAAAGAATCTAAAATAAAAGTACATGTGATGGTCAGGCCATTGTGTGCCCTCGTTTAACAGGGACTGAAGGATTTCCCAGTATGTGGAACTTGAAGGCTGAAATCAGGACTGTTCTGTGAAAACCAGTCCATGTCACTGAGCTGCACAGTGGCTACACACACAGGAAGAACAGGCACAGAGCATGGTTCAGGGTGAACATTCCCCAAGGAGGCTCTCAGAGACCAAAGCAAGTGGCTCAAATGCCAGTTTTGCCAACGTTCCCTTTAGCTCTCATGTCTATTTAACACCTTAGCCTCATCTGCAGTTAGCTGCAGTCTGCCGAGATGGGCTGCGTTAGGTCTCCCTATGGCTCAGGAACTGTCCTCATGCCCCTATGTAGTTGCCACCATAGAAAGTCCTACTGGACAAGTGAGTCATCCGTGTCAGCCCTACACCTTTGCCCCCAGCTCTCTGCAAGGCACACACACACACACACACACACACACACAATGTTGCTAGGCAGGCAGCTCCAGTTCCTCAAAGGACACCTGCAAGATATAGACGAGCAGTTTCACAGTCAGACATCTGGTCCACCTGTTCCTACTTGTGCCATGGACCCCAAATGCTTAGTGAGAATCCTGCCACACCAGGCCAAAGGGTAGCAGTTGAAGCTGTCATTTCAAAAATCTATATCCTTCCAGGAAGGGTTTCTAAAATGACAGCAGACCCAGTTAGAAAGCAAATGCCACTGAATATGGAGACTCACGCACCTGCCCCACCCTTCAGAAAGGCAATGATATAAATATTACAAAGAGTATTTAAGAAGACCCAGAAGTGTCTCTAAAGTTTATAGGATGTTTCCTACCAACAAGCATCATGGAAATGTTCAAGTTCGTATTAATCTAAGAAAAAACTACAGGTGTGCTGGGTGGGCTGTGATTACAACACTGGAGAGCCTGAGGCAGAGGGGTCTCAATTTCTATGCATCCTGATATCATTAGCAAGTCCTTCTCTCAAGACAGGAGGGAGAAGGATGGAGGCCGACTGGTTGGTTGCCGCTTTTACCTGAATTTGACACCTTTCATGTGTTAGGCCTTTATGCTGTATGGTACACCTAAGTATTTGCATTTACAAAGCAACATTCTTATTAATGATGAGAGTATTTCATAGAGATGATATATGGGTGCGTGGACTACATATATATATATATATATATATATATATATATATATATATATATATATACATATTTATGTATATGAATGACAAATAAATAGAGAACAGGTGAAAATAAGCCCTGGTACAGGTGTCTATCTTGCAACCAACCATGCTTGGTTCAACTGTGACACATCAGGTCTCCATGAACTAGTGTAAGGAGCTGATGGCTAGTGCCAGCCCAGTAGTAGACAAGGTTGAACATGCCACCAGGAAGCCCACACATGATGTCACTAACTTAGATTATTTCCTATTCTTTTAAGACAGGTGAAAATAAGTACCACAGGAAAGAGTCTTCCATTCTGAGAAAGTCAGCATGGAAGAAAGATGAAGTTTTACTTCCAGTTGATACTATGATACAGTAATATGTGAGAATGTAGAATGGACTTAGTCTTCAGACCTGAAAACGGGGTGGCGAAGCCTTGGCTCCCTCACTCTCGTCAGATTCCGCTGACATAGGCTGAGGACTTCATGCATGTACCAGGATGCCTGGCAGCATCCTGTGGCCACAGAAGTTCCCTCTCAGAATGCTTCTCTGAGAGAAAGCTCGCAACACCACCTCCATTACATAACCTCTTCACATTTGCTAAGCAAGTGGATATTTCTTTTCATTTAGTTAGGAAAATTTGAACTATTTCAGAATAGTTTACCCTCTGCTTTCTGCCTGTCTCTCCCTTTCCCTGGCCTTTACCTATACTTGAGGCGAAAAGGGCAGCTAATACTCTTCTAAAACCAATAGTGAGTGATAGTTCTTGCTCAGCACCAACAAGACCAATTGCTTGTCATTCTTAACCAAGGGGGTCTCCAGAGTTTGGAGGCTGGAGAGATAGGCTGAAGACACATGTGGGGGCTGCAATGATTGAGACAGTGTTGCAGGCACCCTTTGTAACAAAGCCTGGCTGGTTTTAGCCCTCCCTTATCTCTCTAACCCCAAAGGGACTCTCATTCCAAAAAGATCAGCTGGCATTCAGTTCTCTGTGTGGGAAAAAAAAAAGTGCTGTGGAGAAGGCATTTAAACAACCCCAAAGGTATGGATTCCTGCCCTTTATCTTGATTCTGGGCCGCTTTTAAAAGTAACACTGAAGTTTCCAGCCATACCACTTTGACTGTGCCCAAAGTCTAAGATGCTTCCTTAAGAATATAGCTGCCTCCATTCACACACCAACTCATAGTTTTGAGACACTTCCACTCTTCAGAAAATCTGACTGTGGTATTTGGGAACACAGTAATTGGCTCAGTGAATTCCAGACTCTGTTTACCTACTTAAGATTTTCGTTTCTACACCTCAATGCCCAGAATGCACTGGATAGCTGGTAGATGACAAAGAGAACTGGCCTTTACACCACAGGCCAATAGCATGTGAACACAGAAGAAAGAACCAGCTGGTCCCCTCTTGAGAAGTTTGACCCCTCCTATAGGAGGCAAAACTTGACAGGGTCAGAGCATTTGGGTTTAATGTTTTATGAGCATTAAACAGCAGGGAAAGCCCAAACAGTGAAATGACTGGGGATTGTAGGGCTGTGGGTATCATGACCCTTTGGCCTACACAGAATTGTAGCCAGAACTGACTTTCTATACTGGGGAAGCCATCCCAGTGCCACCACGCCAGGCAGGCAGGAGACCGGGGGCCAGCACCTTTCCCTTGCAAGATTTGCCCGGAGTGCTGTGCTGGGTTTTCCTGAGCCATGAGGAATGAAGGTGAGGGCTGGTGAAGGACAGCGCCTTTCATTTTTCATAATCAGAAATCAAGTACGATCACTTCCAGCAAAGTGAGATATGGGCTCCCCTTGCATGTCCAGATCAGTGCTAGGTCCCCAGCCCTTCTCATACTCCGACAGTTTGCCTTTTCCTGAAACACATTCCAGACCAAACACTGTTCAGTTGGTTTCCAAAATTAAACACCAATGTATATATCTGTATGTATTCCACTGCTCTTTAGGGGTTTCCTGGTCCTAGGGTGGGTCGGCAAGCAGAAAAGATATTTCAATCCTTCGATTTTCTGAATTGAAAGTTTTGAGGTGGATTTTTTGCTTTGGTTGGTTGGTTGGTTGAGGGTTTTGTTTGTTTGTTTGTTTTTGTTAAGTTGGGGAAGCAAAACTTTGAAAGGCAAACTTCCTGGTGCCTGCACAGAAATTTGTACAGAGGTGAGTAGTTTGAAAACGTCAACTCTAGGAGGCAGGCAGGTGTGAAGAAGAAACATAAAAGGAAGATAAAAGGCCACACCCCATCTACCAGGTCCCCCCTTGGCGGTCTCGGTGCATGAAGGTCTGTCTACAGCTCGTGTGTACACAGGAGCCCAGCCCCACTGTAAAGTTGTCTCTGCATGCCAACCACAGCCTGGCCTGCCTCCTGCCAGCTACCGAAGTCTTCATAACCGCGGGGAGGACTTAGCCCTGCACAGACTTCCCTGTCATCTCCAGCGGGAACAGCTCAGCTTGTGGCTTTAGGGGTTTCACTTTTGCAGACCCAAAGGCTGTGCATTTGGAAGCCAAATATTCCGTTCAGCATGTGGCTGCTGTGTGGTTTTGTGAACAAAGCAAACTGTGGAATGGCTTCTCTGTGTCTGTATTGTTCTAAGCCAAAGGGACAAATTATTGCATTGACCCCCTAGTACTAACGCTGTTTCTGCATTCTTCATATCCATTTTTAACCTTTTTATTTGTTTTGTCTCTGGGGAATTTGTCATATAATTATTATGTCTTCTGATGATTTACCAAACTATGTTGCTTACAGGTGATTTTATTTTCCTTATGGATGAGAAAAATAGAAAATGAGACGTATGTTTGAGGCTTTAGTCAAAGACACTGCTCAAAAGTCTCAAACACTAGTTAACTTGCTTCTCAATAGGAAAAATCTTAGTTTGGACAGACAAGGATTCTGAGGTCCTCCTGGAAAACCCTCCACTTTGGAGGTCAAAGCCCTGGGGCAGAGCTGGTAGTCAGGCTACACAAGAGAAGAAGAAGGGACCAGAACATCATCTCAGATGTTTGTCCCACACTACAGAAGCTGCCGTTCTCCTGGCAAGGCACTTGGCCATTTCAGGGCAACATAAGACTGTCTAGTGTCAAAGCAGCGTCTTCCGTTTGAAAAACGGGGCTGCATGCTTCAGAGAACATTTATGTTAATCCCATGTTCAGGGGAGAAGATAACAAAGGTACATTCTGCCCAGAACATCCATTAGAACAATGTCTAAATTGGCTTCTGTAGCTATCTATACATGATGTAATTGGCCTCCATTCAGCTCTCTCCCGGCAGTGGGCATGTTTTCACAATGGTTTCTATCCTCAAACCTAGGATTGGCCCCACTCTCGATTATGAGGCTTGTAATTGGTTTAATTTTTTTTCTTTCATTAAAACATGCTTGCCAAAAAAAAAAAAAAAAAAAAAAGCAAAAGAAGGAAACTTTGCATTTATCCCATGCATGTAATAAACTCTGCAAGAAGTTTAAGCAACCCCCCCCCATAGGTTTGCGGCACTACAAAATTGTTCATGGGTCTATGTAGCAAATGATTCTCTGCCTTGACAATCATGTATACATATCGATTTCTATCATAATGATAATGAGATTGATGACTTCTTGTTTTCCTCCAATAAAGAGAATTAATCACCTTTAGATGTTGGTGCCGTTGCCTCTATCATGAATAAGATATTGCATTTCAACATCTTTCTCCCTCTCTGTCTTCCTCTTCCTGTCCCCTCCCCCTCCCTCTATCTCTTTCTCTCAAGCTTATTTTTTTTATTTATCGGTTGATTGATTGATTGATTGGCAGTGGTGTGGTTGGAATTTAGGCTCTTGCACACATTAAGCAAACCCTGTGCCTCTAAGCCCCTGACGGTTAGATTTAAGGGAAAGGAGTCTGGGTTGAAAGCCTGAACGCTTGTGAGATCACCCAGATATTCCTCATCACCTGCCCAACAAGCAGTTGGTCTGAAGTGGTCATGATGAGGAGGGGCAGATTGGCAGGTCCAACGTTAGCCAGACACGAAAGCTTCCCTCTTTTTCTTGCCACCGTAGAAGCTGGCTGGAGAGGCGCCCAGGAACTGAGGTCAAAGCAATTAGGTAACCATAAAATGTCTGGCAGAAAAGTCAACATTGATTTCCAGAAAGTCTTTCTGAGAGAGTGGTGTTCCAGCCTCAGGCTTGAGCAATCTGCCCACATTCTTCTACATCCTCAGCCCAGCTTGACGTTACCAATGCTCGAAGGAAGATTCTTGTCCCAACAAAAGGCCAGCCAGTTGTTGTTTGATTGGGGTAGGAGTGTCTTTGTTTTTTATGGAAGGAAGGGTTTGGGGAGTAAAATTATTTCATGTCCATCGTATATAATGTGGCAATCAGATCTGACATTAGGCAATTCAAATCAAAGTCCGCAGTTCTCAATCTGTGGGTCGCAACCCCTTTGGGGGTCAAATAACCCTTCCAGAGGAGTCACATATCAAATATTCTGAATTTCAGATATATTGCAATTCATAACAGTAGCTAAATTATAGTTATGAAGTAGCAATGAAAATGATTCTATGGTTGGGGTCGTAGAGCATGGGGAACTATATTAAAGAGTCACAGCATTAGGAAGGTTGAAAACCACTGCTGTAACCCAAATAGTAAGCAGTTTTGTAGAAAAGGAAAACAAAATGAATCGAGTGGATGTTACAACAATATAGAATTGTGGGGCTGGAGAGATGGCTCAGAGGTTAAGAGCACTGGCTGCTCTCACAGAGGACCCCAGCACCCACACAGTAGTAAAAGGCCATCTCTTGTTCTACTTCCAGGGAATCTGACACCCTTGTCTGGCCTCTTCAAGCACCAGGCATGCACATAGTACACAAACATACATATTGGCAAGACACCGTATGCATGAAATAAATCATTAATTAAAAAAAATGCAGAATGAAAATGGCCCTATACAGCCAGCGCTGCACGAAGACACCACGAGCCTTAATGAGAATAAGGCTCTGAGCCAACAAGACAGAGAGAGCACAAGTGACCGGCCCTTTTGCATTTGTTCTTGCTTTCTTTAGCTCCGATGAAAAGATTTGTAAATGCAAAGGGACCTTAGTGAGTGAATAGTGGCCGTACAGTTAAGTAAACCTTGTGGGAGAAAGGAAATTTGGTGTGCTATTTTTCATTCATTCTGTTGCTGCTGTTGTTTTTGTTTGTTTGTTGTTGTTTGGGACAGGGTCTCATTATGTAGCCCTGGCAGGCCTGGAATTCGCTCTGTAGACTAGGCTGGCCTCAAACTCAGATATACAGCTGCCTCTGCCTCCTGACTGCTGGGATTTAAAGTCCTTTTTTGAAATACTTTGAAAAATGTTTCACTTGTTTTTCATTTGTTTGTGGGGCACACACACACTCATGTGCAATCCTCATGTATGGAGGTCACAGGACATCTTTGCATCAGTCTCTTCACTCCCTCTACCACATAAGGGCATGGGGATTAAACTCAAATCTTTAAGTGTGGTGGTAAGCATTTTTACTCACTGAACCATCTCACTGGCCTAAGATCTTTGCTTTGTTTTGTTTTGTTGAGACAGGGTTTCTCTGTGTAGCCCTGGTTGTCCTGGACTCACTTTGTAGACCAGGCTAGCCTTGAACTCAGAGAGATCCCCCTACCTCTGCCTCCCCGAGAGCTGGAATTACAGGCGAGAGGCCACTGTGCCTTTTAAGGATAGTATTGTTGATCAGCAAGCCAATGCCTCTGTTGTTCAGAGCCAACTCCCTGTGACCCCAGAGAGGTTCAGCTCATACCCAAACACACCGAATTTCCTTGTTAGTTTGTTTTCAGGTGATTGTCAGGCCTGTGCATTTTTATATGAATAACAACATACTTAAGGGCTGATTAAAAAAAAAAAAAAAACCAAGAAAGTAACCAAAACGTCCTCCAGAGTTACAGGATTGTCCACACAGGAGGAACCATGCTATAATGGCACGAAGTGGGTACAAATGCTGTGTTCCCAAAGCATTCTGGCTTTCTCTGCTCCCCATGGGGAGCCTGGCTGTAGCAAACACTCTGCTTCATGGACAATGATTGCTAAATCAATGCCTTAACTCACATGCGAAATTCTGTGCCATGTGTGGAGGTCACAGGACGTCCTGGCAGTAGTCCCATCACTCCTTCACCACGTGAGGAATAAGGGTCAAGCTCAGGGGTCATCAAGCTTGATGGTAAGCACTTTCCCCACCGAACTACCTAACCAGCCTAAAGTGAGAGAAATTTTTAGCCATTTTTACTGGGCTGTGATGGTCTTCATGTGTGAATACACTTGGTCTTGTTTGGCCAGAACCCCTGTTCACCTCTGCACAAGCTGGGAAACCCCATCTGTCCTCCTTCCCACAGCCTGGCTTGCACTGGGAAGCCTCCAAACGAAGGAAAGGCGCTGACAGCCTGGTTCAACACTCCTAGGAGCTGTGGCAACCTAGGTGCTCAGGTCTGGACCATACTTTGGCATAAACACACCCTAGCTGACACGCATCACCCTTCACCTACGGTTTATAAAGCTTTCCTGTCCTAGCCCAGGCATGTTACTTCCTCAGTCTCATTCTTGGGGACAGATGAACCCACTTGGGAGCAGTAACTGATAAACCTGCCTTTATGGCTCTTAATCTGGCCTAATCTGACCTATTCCTGAGTTACAGACACACACACACACACACACACACGGTGAGAAAGAGAAAGACTCTATTAGGTGTGCCCGAGATCTCCAATGGGATCTAGCAAGAATTTGCCAAGCCTCATTTTCTTAAATATTTTCATATAAAAACAAAGCTCACACCTCAAGGTGAATAAGAAATAGTTTGCCTGAGAGCCAAAGATAGATAGATAGATAGATAGATAGATAGATAGATAGATAGATAGATAGATATAGATAGATAGATAGATAGATAGATAGATAGATAGATAGATAGACAGACAGAAGCCAAAATCAGTGACCAGAGCCAGGAACACAGATTTACATTGCTCCAAATGCCATGTTCCAATGTGGTAACAGTTTCATTAAGTTCCTAACAGAACAAAGTTATAAACCCAGGCACTTAAAAAATGCATTGATGTAAACATCAAGTCAGTGAGTTACAGCAAAGCAAGAAGCCGGCAATACGCCTCATATGCTACTCTACTGCCATCCTTAGTTTTCAGGTTGGTGGAGGCTAAGGGCTTGTTTGTGCATTCCAGCAGACGTAACAATAGATGGCAGGCCAAACACAGAATTGGCAGTAAATGACTATAAAAGGGTTAAAGATTACCCAGGAAGATTTGGCCTCTGAAAAATCCCGACTCCTCACAATTACAGAATATCAGTCAATGAGACTTGTAGAGTCTAACATAAATTTGTATTTGGTTTTTGTCTTTGCTCCTGAGAAGTTCGGTTCGCACATACTTGTAAAACTTGTGGGAGAACCAAGAATATACAGTGCCTAGCATGAGACAAACACAAAGAGAGAAACAGAGAGAGGAGTGAAAAGGGAGAGACAGGGAGAGAGAGGAGAGAGACATGCAGTGGCTTCCAACCAAAAGAAGTGGGGATTGATTTCCAGTCTCTGCAGTGCACACACCTTGACTGGAGACAAGGTACTTGGTGGAGTGGGCCCAGCAGACCTTGACACACAAGGCCGTGGGCGAGCTGTAGGCCAATAAGCACACTTATCATATTTGTAGGATTGGAGAAAGCTCAGAATCCAGTCCAGTTCCAGGGCAGGGATGGGGTGGGAGAACCTAGCCTCCTTTGTTCAAGATGTGAGAGTTGAAGAGGGAGCTAGCCCTCACAAGACTATCACCAAGGAGTTGGCACACAGAAAAACACTTTACAGCTCCCGTTCAGTGTTGCACTGTTCAAAAGCAGCCAGGTCTTGTCTCACTTTACTGACAAAAAACCTGAGGAAACTAGCCTTTCCCTTGGGTCTCTTGGCAGCTGTGAAATTAAACGTAGGAGCCCTCCGAACACATAATTCTCCATGACCTATTTCCTCTCCAGGGTCCCCTCAATGCTTTGTGGGTAAATCCTATCCCACTTTGCATTCATTTTTACATGTATGCATTCAAAATTTTGAGCACCTACTGTGTTCAAGGGTCTGGTTCTGTTGTCCGCACTATCCTCCATTCGGTTCAGAAGAATCCCCGTCTTTATAAAAATCAGCTCTGTGTGCTGACAGGCCAGCTCATCTGGGCAGGTTGTCTATCAGCCTTCCCTAATGTAACAAGGGCGTGGGGATAATCCTTGGGCCCTCACCTGATTACCCAGCTGGTCCTCATAGCCAGCTGTATGCACTTCTGCCCTAATTGTGTGTGGCTGTGGGTCTCGGGGAGGGGCTAGTCCCTGCTGAGAGGAGCTGCACTGAGTATGAGCTCATCTCAATGTGGTTGCCTGTTCCTCTCCTACCTTTTCGTTCTTCCTCCTGCCTGCCTTCCTCCTTCCTTCCTTCCTTCCTTCCTCCCTTCCTTCCTTCCTTCCTTCCCTCCCTCTCTCTTTTTTCCTTCTTTCTTTACTTCCTTTTTTGTTCACTTTTTATTTGTAAGTTGTACGTTCATTTGCACCATGAGCATAAAGCACCTGTGGAGGCCAACAGACGGTAGCAAACCCCCAAGAAGTGCAGCTGTGAGCGGTTGTGAGCTGCCATGATTCAGACCCTCTGAAGCAGCAATTGCATGTAGCCAATGAAGCATCTCTCCAGCCCCTCTTTCTTCCTTCTTTTACTTAAGACAGACACACACACACACACACACAGAGAGAGAGAGAGAGAGAGAGAGAGAGAGAGAGAGAGAAGAGAGAGTTCTTTTGAGCTGGAGTTACATACAGTGAGAGCCACTGGCTGTGGGTGTTGAGAACCAAATTCACTTCTCAGCAAGAGAACCTCTGAGCCATCTCACTAGCCTCCCCATAATCTTTCTTTTGCTTCAGAATTTTTCACCTTTGTCATCTTTGTAGTTTTGGTTGTCATCTCCTCCTCTTCCTCCTCTTCCTCCTTCTTGTCCTCTTTTTCCTTCTCCTCCTTCTTCTTCTTTTCTCTCTTTGAAATACTGGGGATTGGTTCTAGGGTCTTACACATGCTAAGCAAGCAGTCTACAAAAAGCTATATCCCGGGCCCTAGGCTCATTTTATTTTAAATTGGGATCTCATTAAGTTACACAGGCTGTCTTTGAAATAATCTGTAGCCCTGGCTGAACTTGAAAACGCCATCCTCCTGCCTTGTCCTCCCAAGTAGTTGGGGTAACAAGCATCCACCCCCAATTACAGCACTGTATTTGTTCTCTTATGCATAGAGAATCTAAACCTCTGTACCTCACTGGGCAGGTTATATCAGCACATAGAGGATTGAGTCACGAACAGTTAAGATTCTGAGCCTCCCAATGTGGCTCTAATTGTGCAGAAGAGCCCACAGCTGCCCCTCTAATGAGAAACAGATGTTTCTTATACAGTCGTGAGAAAAGAGTTGATATTTGTGGTTACCTGGCTCAACGTGCTTATCATCTGTTCCCTCCAGGGAGAACAAGAGCATGCAGGAGCCAGACTTTGTCAAGGACTTCCCATAGGAAAGCCTGCTCCCTTGGCTGCTCTTCTAAGAGCAGCTATGATCATCTCACTTTCCATCTTTTGGGTTCCAGCTAAAAAGATGGTAGGTTACCAGCTGAGTGAGCCTGGGATAGTTAACATGCTCTCAGATGATAATGTCACTACTGCTTCCTGGACGAGACTGAGTAGCAGCAGTTTCCAGGGAGTCTCTTCTGATGGTTCTCATGCCTGACCATGGAGCCAGTCACTAGGGAGCTTCTGGAAAATTCTTAGACTCAAACTATGAGAATCAGGGTCTCTGGTAATTTTCAAAGCAGCCAGGGTGGGACTATGGCTAACTCCACCTTGAGATGCAAGACAAACCACTAATTCTGCTTCAGGCTTGAGGAGGCTGGGTCTTGGAGGAAGTGACATGAAAGGACACAAGAGTTAGCCCTATCAGGCTAGTCACCACAGAGGCCAGTGCAGTGTCCCCAACCCTACCTAACAGAGTCAGAGGTGGCAATAGAAACCCTAGACACCAAGAAGGAAAAGCTGAGAGAAAAACAAGTTTCCCTGAGGCCTCCTGAGTAGATGCAATATAGCCCATGAGCAGCTTAAAGCACCGAGAGGAGACTGGGATTTCTCCACTATTTCCTCATCTCCTTCTGTGGATGGTTTTCTCTCTCACTTCCTGGCCACCCACAAGCCCAGCGTTAGCAGTTTGGAAACTTGCTGTCCTTGATGCATCTCTCCCATCTTCTCAGGTAAGGCTGCTCTCATTCACAGCCTTTCCTAAGCATTTCCTACACAGCTGGTGCTGCTCCAAGTACTGAAGATATGGCAAAGAGCAAGTTCATGCACACACAGACACACACATACACACACAGGGACAAACACACACATGCACGCAGAGAAAAAGACACACTTATGCTCATATGCATACATGCTCACAAACACACACTCATGCTGTCTCACATAAGTGCACTCACCTGTCACGAATGTGTTTCCAGGATGCTCTACCCCCTTTCATTTCAGGTGTTTCACCCTTCAGTGTTTCTCAGAAGGCTTGGAGCCATTAGAAGAGCTAGATTTTCAAGCCCGCCACTCAATACAATGAGTTCATATTGAGAAAGCATCAACTGATGCAGGCTTAGATTTTTCAGCAAGCCTACTTTACTTAGGGTCCTTAAATACCTTTACTTCCATTCCAACCCCCCTGACCTTAGATGGGAGATTAGTAAGGAAAGGGGTTGTAGACCTCTTTTGTCTACTTCCTGCTGATTAGGGTCGATGGGTCTTTAGGGGATTACTAAACTCAGTCGTCAGGATAACAACAGTCCAGTCCAAAGGCCAACACCAAGCAGCAACATGAAGTCAGTGAAAGCCACAAGACTCAATTGGATTACCTCTGGGAAGTCAAGTGTTGAAGCATGAAGATCAGCGCAGCAATGTCCATCCAAAAATCGATGTCTTGCTGTGCATGGGCCTCTATATATCTCCTCTCCTCAGAGTCCGCCCACGGATATTCTTAGCTGGTCAAAGTCATGCCCCTTGCATGAGAGAGCTCACAGGAAAACACCACATGCCCTCTCACAAGCCACCCCCAGCAAAGCATCATGTGCCCAGCCTGCTGCAAAACATCACATGACAGAACAGGGTCTTCAAAGAAACCAGAAGCTTCCACTTCAAACTGAGCTTCTCGGTCTCCAGAGACATGGCTATCCAAAGCAACTTTTTCAGCGTCGGTAAGTCCATAAATCTTTCACATTGCATCACAGAAGCATAAATCTCTGTGCACTGGAGAGTTCTGTTTAAATGCTGTCTGGGATCACTGAGTGACCAGACATTCTCTAGTCCTGTCTTATCAGTAGCCAAAACCTCCATAGTTCTCATGATGCCTCCCTTGACCTCAGCCACTAAGAGAGAGTCTGGGAGCCCAAGGGATTCCATAGTCCAGGTCTCTGATGTGCCACTAGCAAGCCACATAGATCTTGGATGATTCATTCCAATCTTTGTCTTTCTGTTTCCCATTTATACAGTGATATGCTTGACAAGGAGACCCCTGGGGCGTCTTTTAGTTCTGTAAAACTCTCCAGCTCTCACACATAGCTCAAGTACTTCAGCAAAATGCCACTGAGTCCCAGTACCCCTCGTGGATGTTGCTTTTGCCTGGACAAAAAAAAAGGGGGGGGGGAGAGGGGTGTTGCCAAGTCAGGTGTAAGCTGTTCAAATCCAGGTAAAATGGAAAAATTTCACAGTCGAACCTGCACATTTCAGGGGTTTTGTTCCCCCCCCCATCTGAGTTTGGATTTCAGCCCAGAGCAGGGAAGTACAGGAGGTAAAATTGTTTGAGTCGTTGTGAAGTGCACATTTCCTGCTGTTTCTTTCCAAGTCTGTGTTAAATTAACAAGCTCAAATGTGAACATTAACAAAGATGACTCAGGCTCAGGGAATGTTGGTAGCATGAGATTGGTTTAAAATAAAAGCAAAAACAGGACTTTTCTTGTCCATTTATTGACAAAAGACAGCTTGAGATCATTAATCTAGTTCACTGGTCTCTAAATAGTATTTTTTAAAACATGTATGAGTGTTTTGCTTAAGTACCCACAAAGGTTAGAAGAGGGCACTGGATTCCCTAGAACTGGAGTTACTAATAGCTGTAAGCCACCATGTGGGTGTTGGGAATGAGACTCGGGTCCTCTGAAAGAGTATCACGTGTCTAAACAGTTTTGATAATGCATCTGGATGATAAAAATATTTTGAGCATGCTCCAAATATATGGATATTCATCTATTTGAATATTATAGAGGCATACTACTCTACTGCTCTATGCAAAGAGAATTAAAATGACACGATCAAGGAAAAAGTGACCCAGAGATAAAACTTGATTAAGTTTTTATCTTTGTACAAACTTGAGGGTCCTATTTTGTATTCTTTTAATCTTATTTGAAAAGTTTGTTATAAGTACTTGAAAGTATGATTCCAAGCTTAATTTATCTAAATTCTATGTTTTATCTGAAAAGGCATGAAAACATACAGATCTAAATGGAAGGAGTGTATTGTTGAGAGTGCTTATAATTAGGGATGCAACCCAACGCAATCTGAATATTTAAAAGGCTGAAAGTAGAAATATCACAGGTGCTTCCTTCACACCTGTGGGGGTTTGAATGAGACTGGTCCCCATATATTCAAACATAGGCTCATATGTTTCAATACTTGGTCCTTAGTCAGTAGAGCTGTTTGGAAAGAATTCAAAGGTGTGTTTTAGCTGCAAGAGGTGTATCATCAGGGTAGGCTTTGAGAATTTAAAAGATCTGTGCCATTCCCAGTGTGCTCTTCGCCGCCTACTATGGCTTGAGATGCGATGTCTCAACTGTTTCTGCTACCACGCCTTCCTTCCTCCATCATGACCTCTAACCCTCGGGAATTGTAAGCCCACTTAAATGCTTTCTTTTATAAGATGCCTTGGTCTTGGTGTTTTATCACAGCAATGGAAAAGTAACTAAGATAACTGTCATTATCCTTTTCTGTCTTTCCTACCAAGGATGTCTCTAAGTTATGTTACATAAATGTCTTGGCTCATCTTGTGTCAACTTGACACATCAACTAGAGTTACCTGAAAGGAGGGAACCTTAATTGAGAAAATATCTTCAAGATCTGGCTGTTGGGTATTTTCTTAATTATCGATGGGGGAGGGCCCAGCCCATTATGGGTGAGGCCATCTTTTGGCTGGTGGTTCTAGGTTCTCTAAGAAAGCAGGCAGATCAAGCCAGGGTTTCAAGCCAGTAAGTAGCACCCCTCTATGGCCTCAGCATCAGCTCTTGACTCCAAGAGCCTGCCCTGTTTGATTTCTTGTCTTGATGTCCTTCAATGATGTCCTTCAGTGCTGTGGAGGTCTTAAGCTGAATAAATCCTTTCCTCCCAATTTGCTTTTTGGTCCTGGTGTTTTGTCACTGAAATAGAAACCCTAACTAAGACAATAAACATAAACAATGCAATCAAAATACAAACAGTCCCTCCAAGAAAAAACAAACCCTATTTTCTAAGTAGGTGAATACTAAGCCTAATGTTTCCATTTTAAACTCCAAATAAAAACTAAGATTTTAAAATATTCTCAATGGAGCCGGTCATGGTGGTGCACACCTGTAATCTCAGCAAGCCTTCTAATGAATAGAATTGACCAAGAAAAAGCCTTTTCAAATAACTTCATATTTTATTAATCAAAGTAGAATCTATACAGTGTGGTGGTGTGGTTGGCGGCAAATGTCATGTTAACCAAAGGGCTTTATGGTGAAGCGGACACTGTGTAATTGGAAGTTGGGGTTGTTTGAGTAACAATGTCCCCCACAGGATTATCTATTTGAGTGCTTGGGAGTCACGGAGTAGCACTATTTGAAAGGGTTCTAAACTAGGAGCTGTAGCCTTGTGGGAGGAAGTGTGTCACTGGGGATGGGCTTTGAGGTTTCAAAAGTCCACGCCAGGCCCAGTGTTCTCTCTCATTCTGGGAATGAAGATGTAGCCCTCAGCTGCTGCTCCAGCAAGAAGCCTGCCTGCCGCCATGCTTTCTGAACGGTGATAATGTAAGTATGCCCCTGAGACTGTAAGCAAGCCCCCAGCTAAGTGCTTTCTTTTGGAAGAGTTGCTGTGTCCACGGTGTCGCTTCCTGGCAATAGAACAATGACTAAAACGAAAGTCTTTTTAATAATTCCGGTTTGTGTCTTGACTGATGCTTGTGACCTTCTAGGGTACGGGAGTAAAAGCACAGAGCTGTGCATAAAACACTCACTGGATAGAGAACCGTCTGCATCTCAGGGTAACAGGCACAAGGACCGCCCTTCCTGACTTGCTTCCCCTGAGTCAACAGGTTCCAGTGTCGGTTCATTCGGTCAGTCTGGGGTTGGGCCTAAGACTCTGCCTTTATAGAAAGCACCCAGGAGTCTAAGACCGTAGCCCCAGGGTAGCATGTATGCATCTCCCACAGGAACCGGACTCTTCTTGAGCCCGCGGCAGTGTGCGGACACAGCCAACAGATGTAGAATCTAGGGAGAGGCAGTGAGCTACAAAGCACAGGAACTATGAGTCGTAACTAATTATTAGACGCTCAGCTGTCGAGCCCACATTTCAGTGACCCAGCCAAATAACAGCATTTATCAATTCCCTCCACTACAGAGAGGCAGTTAGAGAAGCAGTGACTCTGTGTATATCACAGCGCCCCCTGTAGGCAGGAGGAAACTCCAGCGGCGACCAGGCTCTCAAAACAAAGACCCCTGGCAGTCTGGTCCAAATGAGAGCTAAATGTGGGGTCATCTTCTGTGGGCTGTCCTGCATCTCTTCCTAGAAGGAAAATTCCTCTTGTGGCCTGATCTTTCACAGCTAACAAGCAGAGCAAGAGTGCTGGGAAGGATTTGTTCCAACGTCACCCTGCAAGGAGAAGGTAAGGCGCAAGCGCCCGAGGGAAGGGGTGGGGCAGCCATTGCTTTCTCTCTGGTTGACTGGAGCTTGTCCTAGTCAACTCGGCTAAGAGGGTCATTCTTCTGTGATTGCATGGTAATCTTTGGCACCCGCCACAACTGTGAAGAAGCTGAAAGAAACTCAAATGTTCTGTTTTTTAAGCACATATGTATGCTTATGTAAAGGGTGTGTGTGAGAGAGAGACAGAGTTGCAGTTCCAGGTGTTTCCTTTCATCCAGTCAGTTGTTTGCATCTGCTACACCCTGGACTCCTAGGGAAAGAAGTGTTACAGACTTATTCAAGAAGAGGTGGGCTCCCCTCAAAGAGGAGGATGAGCAATAGCAGAGGTTGTGGGGCCTGGAAGGCTGGCTGGCTGGCGTGGGGTAGAGGAGAAACCACTACTTTCCCAAGGTGCCAGAACCCTAGTGGGGGTTTTGTGGTTCTGGGGAGAATCTACACTAAGGGGAATGAAGGACAGAGTCGGAATCAGAGAATTAGGACATGGGTCCAACAGGGCTGTGTTCTGGCAGAATCTACAGAGGTGGGGAACCGGCTGTCTCTGTAGGGTGTGAGCAGGAAAGACGATACTCACTGTTACTCTGGAACTCCACCTGATGCATGCTCGTTCTCTGCCTCCTGCTAAGTGTCTTCATGGGCATTCAGCGCTGCTCTGGGAGCACGGTCTCGCTCCCAGTTGTGTTTATTCTGGCCCCTATCACTAAAAGCCTGCATGGCCTCTGTGGCTGCTTCCCTGTGGCCCAGATACCTGCTCATCGCATGGCCATGTGGAAGCATACCTGAAATTGAAGTCCATAGGGAGCCAGCATGGTGGCCAGCAGTCAGCTGTTTCTTGGCTAATCCTCTTTGTGGTTGCCTTGCTTGCTCCTGGGAGTTGGAGAACAACAACAACCTCCTCCTCCTCCTCCTCCTCCTCCTCCTCCTCCTCCTCCTCCTCCTCCTCCTTTTTCCTCTTCCTCTAACTTCTTTGGCTTAACTACAGTGTTTTGAGGGAATAGTTGCACATTGAAATCTAATTAGGTCCACTTTCATTGATCTGAGGTGGAGTGTTAGGTGGTTAAGGGAGAGGATTTTGAGCAAACATAAGCCTACTACATCCTACAGAAGGGAGATATGCTTCCTGTGTGTCTCAAACACATGCCCATGCACTGCCTAAGGAAGGAAAACTATAAATTGAATATTGTCTTCCAGTTACTGTGGTGTGTGTGTGTGTGTGTGTGTGTGTGTGTAGGATCTTTTAGAGGATCTGCAAATGCAGAGGTGTTCAGTAGATCCAGCAGGGAGGCATGGACTCCTCGCATAGGTTCTACCTTCCTGCATGTAGAAGAGATGAAGATCTTTTAGTGTGGATATGGGGCCTGTTCTTAAAGGAGACATCCTTCTTCTAGCCCTGTGTGCCTCTCTGTGATGGTGAGAGAAGTCCCTGTCAGCAATATGTAGCACATACCCTTTTCTCATACCCGAGTGGCTGGCCTGCCATAGTCTCAATCCAGCCATGTCATGCTCACCTCAAGGAGGTGACACCTGAGAATTCTGCCCTGTGAAAGAGTGGCCAGTTCTGTCCCAAGGACCACAGAGATCTCTCTATAGGATATGCCCCATACACTGAAAAGTTTCTGTTCCAATGTTTCTCCCTTGCGTTCTCTACCGTTTGACTTTATTTCTATAAAGGGGTAAGGTGGGGATTCTGTCTTTTACTCCATGGAGCCCACCATAGAGCTTTGTTGGAAGCTTTGTTAATGGAAGGATGAAGAGGGAGACTTGAAGTGAAATCCTGGATTAGGGTATATATATGAGGTTTTAAGGAGCTCTGTAATTCTGGTAAATTGTTCTCTGCTTTCCACTGACCTCCCTCCAACTGACAGTGGTTCGGAAATGACCTCCTATTGTTTGAGATATCAAATCTAATTCTGCACCAATAACTGTGGTTTGGTTTTAGCATATCCTTACACCATAGTTCAGCAAAATTTTGTTAGAAATAATGTAATAGAAACACAAAACAGCCAAAAAAAAAAAAAAAAAAAACTCTTAGGCAAGAACAAAAAAGAAACTTACAGGAAAAAAGATTCTAAAAGTAAAAGATACAGTGCCCATTATTAAGATGACTTCGATTTGGTCCCAACATTTGCGGATGAACTTCTCTGTATCTTCTGGTATCTGGGAACTTGGTGGTGATTGTTTCCATGATGTCCTGGGTGGAGCTGCCTTTGGAGGCATAGACATGGCTGTTTACCTCATAATAAGTCAATGGGAATCAAGTTGCACTCAACAATCTAAAAAAGACCCGGGAGTCAGAAGCTCAAGGCCAAGAAAAACCAGAGGGGTGAAATGACATGTGACTGCTGGACTCAAGAAACAGAATAAGCATAATAACTTAGGAGGACAGATTCCACAGCACATGGCTGTCACCCCATGGAATGTGAATTTTCTCACTCATCAACTCAGAATCTGTTTCAGTGTTCTGATAATCATCTACCATAAAACAGCTTTTCCATACTTCATCCTTCCTGTCTCACTGCAACTCTAAATAAGCCAGAAATCTAAACAACCAGGGGACAAAGAACAGAGCCCATGCTTGCCTTGTTTAGATGCTTGGATGCCCCAGTTCTAAGTTCTTGAAACAAATAAGTCAAACCATTCAAGAAGAGACCTCCTCTGAGCCTGCTGCGTGCCCACTCCCATATGAAATCAATATTTTTTTCCAGTTGAGTTTCCATGTGGCATGTCTATGTAATGATATTAACCTCTTACTAAACCCAGTTTTTTTTCCAGATTTATATTTTAAGTGATACTGATTCACAAGTAATTTTTTTTTAATGATCAAGTTCCCTTTTTGTCAAAGTGAGAGGAGGCTTAAACTCCATTTTGTCTCCATTTTAGAACCAGGCCTGACTTTAAAAGAAAAGTCATCAGTCCCAGGAACTAGGCCATAGGTCACCAATTCCAGGAACAAGACCATAAAATCCCTTACCCCCAAAACCAGCCTGGAGATAACCACAAGAATGGGAAAATATCTTATTCCAGGATGGGGCATCTGTGCTGGGCAGCCTCATCTCATCCTGTAGTTAAACATTAATGGCACAGAAATGGAGCCCACCGACCCCTGGACACAAGCCAATCAGGAATCAACTGTGGTAACTTCCCTGGCTCACACCATCTGGTAAAATGGTTTGACTCCTGCATGCAGGTTTATCTCGAAACAAAACACTCTTGCCAATTGCATATGTGAGTGGTGGTCTCGGTGTGGTGATTTCTGACTTAAAAGAGCCCCAAAGAATAAGGAAGTGTGCCCATCTCATGGGCTTAAAAGTCTAGACATATTGTTACTGGAGTCCTAGAGGTTAGAAGTCAGTATTCTATTGCTATGAAGAGACACCATAACTATGGCACTCTTAGAAGAGAAAGCATTTAATTGGAGGCTGGCTTACAGTTTCAGAGGCTTAGTCTATTGTCATCATGGTGGGAAGCATGGTGGCAGGCATGTCCGCCATGGTGCTGGAGAGATAGTTGAGAGAGAGAGAGAGAGAGAGAGAGAGAGAGAGAGAGAGAAAACCCTTGGCCCTGGCATGGGCTTTTGAAACCTTAAAGTCCACCCCTAGTAATACACTTCTTCCAACAAGGCCACATCTCCTAACCCTTCTAATCCTATCAAACAGTTCCACTCCCTGGTGACTAAGCATTCAAATATATAAGCCTGGGGGAGGGGTCATTCTTACTCAAAACACCACAGGCTCTAATCAAAATGGCCATTTGGGGAGGTAGTTTAGTCCATCTTCAGGGTCCTGACATAAGTTTTAGGTTTCCATAGAGGAAATTGTGGTTGGTGCAGGGTGAGAAGCATGCATAATTAAGCGGTCTTCTTCAAAATGTGGTCTGGTTTATCGTTATCTCAATTATGTTTACGCAAAATGGCCCTGGAGAAGGTTTTATTGTTTGGGGGTATGTGTGTGCAGGAAGGTTCCCATGAGGTGATTGCTTCTAGCTGAAGGGCAATCACAAGGGTTTGAGGTTCTACTGTTCCTGGATTCCAAGGGGGCGGGGGGTTTAAGACAATGATGGGAGATACTCAGGAAGCTTTCTTGGGGTCTGCTAAAACTGGCATAAAAAGCCTCAGCTACTTTCTACCTTCAGCCTTGAAGGTACTAATTTCTATATCGATATGGGTGATTAACATGCCTACAGGCACTCAATCTACAGTCCAAGCCATAGCAAAGAGACACGGGCATGAAAGCAGAGATGCCAGGCTTCCATCCTGCCTTTAATTACCTCTGTGCGCCTAAGTGAGGAGCCAGTGCTTTTTTAGCAAAACAGCTTCTGTGTACCTGATAGGAGTTATCTAAAGAGGTCAATCACGAGTCCAAATTTCCCCGTGGAAAGTGAAATTTGTTAAATTTTTATAATAAGCTTGTGATTAATATATCATGAAATTTAAAATTGCTTACCACCAGAGAAGCAGTAACGAACAAAAGTGACACCATATCTTACAGCCACACGTTTTGAAAACATAAATCCATGTAAATATGCAGATTGCAATATCAGTGTTCTTTTCATAGGGACACAGGTTATGACAGGCAAGTAATTACTACAGGCTAGCTGCTCAGCATATGTCCAAGGAGGAGGCATGGCGTACCGTTTAGGACCTCTTTGGGTAAAAATTGATAAGACAGTCAAGTTAAATGGCAGACAGCAAGGCTTCTGATCCGCTACATCTTTGCCGCTTGCAAAGTGTTCATCAAGAACTATAAATATGAATGAGTAGACAGGGCTCTCCATTTTAGCATCAATTCAGTGATTTTCATTATATATCAATGGTGAATGTCAAACACTTCACATTTCTTACAAGCTGTCTTTCACAGCTGACATACCATTTTTCTTTATTTTTAAAGGAATCTTGTGTGTTTAATTGTTGGCATTTTGCTTGTTTTGTTTATTTGGTTTCACCTGGAAACCTTTGAAGGCATTTGTCTTTGAAAAAAAAAAAAAAACCTTCTTCAATATGCCAATGCTGTGAATCATATGGATATTTCAAATGTGTTGTCAGTGGTGGGTTGATAAACTCATTTGCTAGGAGAAAAAAAAAATCCTCTGTCGTGTGTTTGTGTCTGTGCTGTAAATGTTCCACATCTGGCTGATGTCAAGCATTCAACAGAATATCACCAATGCAGAGCTGGGACTAGGCGAGCACAGGTGGCGCTTGTGATTGGGTATGAGCCCATTTTGACAGAATGCTTCACACCACTGATTTAATACACACAAGAAGAACAAATACAAGAATACATACAAGAACACCACGTAGCACCACCAAGGTGAGGAAACGAACATTACCTGCAGTGAGCCTGCCACTCACCCTTTGCCATCTTGGATCCTTCTGCTTCTTGTCAGAGTTAGCCACCGTCCTCATATTTAGAATAAACTCACTCTTTCTACTGCTTACTGTTGTACCACACAAGTATGCCCCTGAAATGTTTTGGTTTAACTTGGCCCATTTTGAACTCTGTACCGAGGAAATCATGCCCTGTGACTTCTTCTGCCATTTGCTTATTTTACTCAACATAACATTCATGAGCTTTGGCCACGCCATTGCCTGTATGATTCATTCACTTTTATTCCTGGATAGTACTACAACCTGGGAGTATTCCCAGGAATGTGCTAGAGCCAGCTTGCCCGGATTGAGAACTGGTTGTTAAATGTTCATGGCTTCTAAAAGCCAATTGTTGGAATATTGGGAGCTTGAAATTGGCCCCAATGAAAGTATTTACACCATGGAAATTGGCAGGTGCTGTCAATTAGAGCTTCTCTCCCTGGTGTTAAACATCTGTCAGCTTGCCAGTAACTATATGATAACACATTTGTCTATTGTAAGGTACATAGGAGTTTGGTTTACTTCCAGTTCGTGTCTATGAACACTCTCTCATTCTCTTCCATGTGTGCTGTAGAATGGGCTCCTATTTCTAAGGGTTTGTGTGTGTGTGTGTGTGTGTGTGTGTGTGTGTGTGTATGTTCGTTTATGTCTCTCTGTCCAGAGTGAATATCCTTAGGTCATATATACATAGTCACTTTTACTTGATAACATCAAATCATTTTCCTGATTACATACAGCCTTGCAGATTTGTTGAGAATGGCAACTTGCTCATTTAATTCCTATTGCACACTTCAGGATTGACAGACTTTTAAACTTTTGCTAGGCTACTGGTTGTATACTTACATATCATTATGTATCAAATATCAAAGTTATGTTTTCCCAATTCCTAAAGATGTCGAACATTTATACTTGGGTGGTTTGATTTTTTTTTCTTATATAAAAATATTTGTTCAAGTCATTTCCTGGCATTTTTGCCTTCTTTTTCTTGCTAATTTTCAGAGTCCATTATATATTCTGGATCTCCTAAGACAAATGTCTAATGTTACACACCTTCCCTCTATTACTTTCTTATCTCTTCCCTGGAGAATACTTTAGGTGCCCTGGTACTCTGTGGGGAGAGGGTGTGGTCTTTCTGGAAGAAGTTCATCATCACAGGCATGGGCTTTGAAGTTAATAGCTTAGCCCCACTTCCTGCTCACTCTTTCTGTTTCCTGCTCATGCAAGGGTAAAGATGTGACCTCACAATTTCTAGCTTCTGCACCACACCTGCCACTTGTTGCCATGCTTCCCCACAGTGGGCTCTAGAACCTCTAGAACCATTACCCCAAATAAACTCTCTCTCCCATGTTTTGCTCTCGGTCATAGTGCTTTATTACCACAACAGATACTACACTCACAACAACAAAAACCTGTTTATACTTAGTGTGGGTACATTAGTGCAAACTGCATTTATTTTGATCGTGTGTGAATGATACCTGCTTAATATATTTTTAAATTTTTATTTTACATCCATTGGTATTTTGCCTGTTTACACATATGTGAGGATGCCAGATCCCTTGGAACTGGAGTTACAGACAGTTGTGAACTGTCATGTGAGTGCTGGGAATTGAACCTGGGTCCTCTGAAAGAGCAGCCAATGCTCTTAACTGCTGCGCCCTCTCTCCAGCCCCCTGCTTGATACTTTTTAAGTGTCTCTGGACTTGATTCTTTTCTCCTATTCTGAGGTCTTAAGCCTGAGGTGCAATCTACCAGAAAGTATAATGTGTATTTTAAAGAATCTATCAACCTTTTTCTTCATAGTAACAATGTGAATTAAAAATACATTGAAACAAGCAGGATGACATAACCTATAATTCCAGTACAGAGGAGACAGAGGTAAGAAGATGCTGAGTTCAAAGCCTGATTGGGCTACACAGTAAGATGTTGTTTTAAAGTAATAATATAATCATAATCATAATAATTATACATACATATATACATACATACAAACATGCATAGGCTGATTGGTTTATCAGCCTTCTGGCTATGATTAAGTATAGTATCCATTTGTATCAGTTTGATATTTCATGTTCCTCTATCTCAGAACAGTGTATTTGATGGGTTTTTCTAGCTGGGAGATAAAATAAGAGTTTGAGTCACTCACTCCACGCATTGTTCTGGTATTTCAGTACTTCCAGAGGTATTCACCCCTCAGAGAACATACAAAAGAGAAAAGTACATGGAAAAAAAACCCCACCTTTTCTTACCTATTATATTGGACACACACATACACACACACACACACACACACACACACACCCCTTTAGCTTCACACTCCCTTAACAAGGCTGTGAGGAAAAAGACACCCCTTTTTATTACCAGCAGGAATTCAGAGAGCTACAACTGCAGCGGAGGGATATATACCAACATCTGGCACGATTACAGGTATGCTAACCCTTGACCCAGCAGGGCTGTGTGCCACAGCAAAACACTGGAAACAACCCAAATGGCCTTGTTAATTGGGGTGCAACTTCGGAGTGTTTTGCAGTGTCAGAATGCAAAAGGGTTATCCACAGTATGTGCAAAGTGAAAAAAAATGCTACAAAGATCTAATCTTATGTCCTCATTCTTATAATAGGGGGAAAGAAACACAGATAGCTGCAGACATGTGGTACCATTATATTATCTAAGGTGCAGAGAAATTATAAACCATAGGATACTTACACAAATAATAGCTACAGCATCATTCCATGTATATATAAAAAATCACATTAAAGCCAGAGTGGAAATTTTATAACTTTAATAAATATTTAATATCTTAAAAAAATTCCTATAAAGGAAATAGAATGAAAATAAACACTGGGGAGGAAGTCAGTAACAAAAGCTTATTCTCTGGTGAGTCTTATTTTATCGATTTGACATTATTATATAAATAAAAACAGAGGGCAGGAGAGAGGGCACTGGCTGCTCTTCCAGAGGTCCTGAATTTGAGTCCCAGCAACTGCATGGTGGCCCCAACCATCTATACTGGGATCTGAAGCCCTCTTCTGGCATACAGAGCACTCATATACATAAAATAAATACATAAATATTTTTTAAAACTATTTTAAAAATAAATGAATAAGAATAGGAAATTCAAGACCACTGGGCAAGGTGCATGTCTGTAACCCCTGCACTCAGGAGGATGAAGCAGTAGGACTGAGGGTTCAAGGACAGAGCTACACAGGGAGACCATGCCTCAAAAATGTCTTTAAAAATTCTACTTATTAAAAAGGAAACTGTGGGGTCTGGAGAGATGGTTCAGGGGTGTCTTAGTTACTTTTCTATTGCTGTGAAGAGACTCCATGACCAAAGGAACTCATAAAATGAAGTCAAGCACTTCACCGGGGACTTGTTTACAGTACCCGAGGGCGAGTCCACGGTGCGTCGTGGAGGGGAGCGTGACCGCAGGCAGGCAGGCACGGCCCTGGAATAGTAGCTGAGAGCTTATGTCTGATCCACATGCAGCAGATGGGGTGGGAGTGGAGTAAGGTGAAGGGGAGGACTCTGGCCAAGCCTCCCCCCCACACACACACCTCTTCCTCCTTCCTAAACAGTTCTAAGAGCAGGGGCAGGGGAGGGGGACATTCTCATTCACACCACCATAGTAAACCGTGTTGCTGGCTGCAGCTCTTTGAGTAAAGCCCTGAGAACAGTGTATTCTGTCAAAACAAAAATAGAAAGAAAGAGGAAAAGAAAACAAGATATTCTCCTCCCCCAGGGCAGGATTTTTAATATTTCCCAGTGTCATTTCCTTTAGGCAGCTATTTTGTCTGATCTTATATTTGATCCTACATTTGCTAATTTTTTTCTTCCTAGATGCAAAAACAAGAGCTGTCTCAGAGGCACAGGCCTATGATCCTAGCTAATTAGGAGACAGAAGCAAAAGGCAGCTTGCAAGTCCTAAGGACATTTTATTTTACATTTATTTATTTATTTATTTTACATATGACTTCGTGTGCGTGTGTGTGTGTGCGTGTGTGTGTGTGTGTGTGTGTGTGTGTGTGTGTGTGTGTGTTTGCATGCACGTGCACATATCCACACGAGAATACACTGTATGGGTATTAGAAGATGACTTGAAGAAGCTGACTCTTTCCATCATGTGGACCCTTAAGCATTAAATTCGAGTTCTCATGTCCTGTGGCAAGCACCTTTACCCAATGAGTCATCTTACTGGTTCCCTCGATCTCCTCTTTTCTCATTTTGGGATAACAGGTCTTCAAAGGCAACTGTAGTATCTGTAAACATATACAGTTTTTAGTTATGCCCTCCATCTCAGATTGAAAAGAAAAAGAAAGGAATAGGAAAGGTAACTGAAGAACAGTGATAGAGTGAGTTGTTTGTGAGCCCTCAGGCCTGGCATTTAATTTATGGAGGCCATTTGGGGACATAATGATATATGCCTCCAATAACTAGATGCAGGAGGATCAGGAATTCAAAACCATCCTCCGCTGCATAAGGAGTTTGAGGCCAGCCTGGGTTACTTGAGATCCTGTCTCCAATTACCCAAACTAATGTAAGTGTCAGAAGGACCCTGATGTTTGAGGTTGCAGTCCTCCCAGTCCGGAGAGCCACTCTGAGTTCTGCATTAAGGTGCAGACTTCCCCTCCCCAGCAGGGCCTCATGCTCCGTGCCTGACTTCATCTGGAGAGTATCTTTAGACAAAGATGCTGCTGGTTAGCAGCATTTGATATATGACCTATAGCTCCCTGTTAGCTCTCCCCTCCCTGAACTTGTAGGATAATTAGGTACTGTGTCCTCGTTCATATGTTAGGAGCTGTTTAATGCAGATCAAGCATCCTTGATCTAGTTTTAACCAATTATGTATACCTATCCTTGGAGCCGCCACCTACTCCCCAAGGGGTATACAGCCTTTGTTCTCTGGAATTAAAGTTGAACTAGCTCCCTGCAGTAGTTCCTAGAGTGTCTGATCTCTGTCATGCTTGCTGGCCTTTCAAGCTCTGCGCCTCATCTTCTGCCCCTCCTGACTTCATGGGCTGGTAGCAAACAGCCCCCCAAGGCAGAAGGAGAACCACAGTAAGAAAAATAAAATAGAAACCATAACAAAGCTAAAGATTTGCTTGGCAGAGATAATTATTCAGTGTGTTTTGTGACATCAGTCTTTGGATTTCTGTGATTAATCTGCATGCTTGTTTTCATTTTCTTGATATTAGGGTTATAGAGGAGGAAAATGAAGCAGGTTAGAGAAAGACAGCCTTGTCGGCCCACTAGAGAAGGTGTAGTATAGACCCTAGTTCTCAACATTAGACACACCAGAGAGCTTCTCATCACCACCCAGCCTGAGAATCATCATCAGAAACTATTGAGGCTCCTATACTCACATTTTGCAAACCCACCAACAAAGAGATATATATAAGAGCCAATGACCCATCAGTAACTGTGTCTTGACACCAGAAGCTCAGAGCTATTACTCCTAGCTGGCAGAGCATTATAAAAATATTTATTGAACCCCTGCATAGATGTAACCCATGGCAGCTCAGTGTCTAAGTGGGTTATCTAGTAAGGAAAAAAGGGGCTGTCTCTGACATGAACTTAGTGGCTGGCTCTTTGATCACCTCCCCTTGAGGGAGGAGGAGCAGCCTTACCAGGCCACAGAGGAAGACAATGCAGCCAGTCCTGATGAGACCTGACAGGCTAGGGTCAGATGGAAGAGGAGGAGGACCTCCCCTATCAGTGGACTTGGAGAGGTGCATGGGAGGAGATGAGGGAGGGAGAGTAGCATTGGGAGGGAATGAGGGAGGGGGCTACAGCTGGAATACAAAGGGAATAAACTGTAATTAATATAAAAAATAAAAATAAAGGAAAGAAAGTTTATTGGAACTGAAGAACATTTGGGGTATGAGATAGAAGCCAGAATCCTTTGAGATCATTCACACACCTGGGGATAAAGTGCACAGCAGTAAGTGTGATTCCTATTTCCGTCGCTGCATCTGACACAGTGCCTCTGTTCTCCGCTCCCAATTCCCAAGGCCCGTATATCAAACCTTAGCATTGCTGCCAGCAAGGAGGGAAGCGAGAACATCTGGAGGAAGAGTGAGGGATCTGGGACCAGCCTGGAGCGCTGCCTGTTTGTCATCCTACCTGTGCCTGTCTTGGCATCTTATGTCCCTGCACTTACAAAATAAGGAGGGAAGGCTGCTGCTTTAGAGACCTCTTCATTTGGACTGCGGTGCTTTGATGGAGCAGCTGGATCTCATTACAAAGAAGGAAGCCTGACCACAGGCTTCGTCTTGGTTAGTAGGGTTTCTATGGCTGTGATAAGATACCATGGCCAAAAGCAACTTGAAGAGGAAAGAGGTTATTTCAATCCTACTGCTGCGGTCCCTCCTCCAGGAAATCAGGGCAGGAACCAGGGGCGGGAGCCGATACAGGGACCACCGAGGAGCACCGTTCACTGGCTTGCTCGGTCTGCTTTCCTATACAGCCTAGGAGCCCCTGCCCGGTGGCAGCACCACCTGCGATGGGCTGGGCCTTCACATTAATCACTAATTAAGAAAACGTGCTGCAGCTTTTCGTGCAAGCAGATCTTATGGAGGCATTATGTCAAGCGTGTGTGTCCCACTTCCCAAAGGACTCTGGCTTGTGTCAAGTTAACACAACCAGGACAGGCTTTCAGGGAATGCAAGGGATGCCGCAAAGTACATCGTTGACATTCCTTGTACATTGCTCTCCTGTGTGTTCGGGGTCTAATTGGAAATACTACAGGGAACCACTTCCTCAGTTTCCCCCTTTTCTCTTCCTCCTCCATTTAAAACCTTGCAACCAGTCTTGGATCTAGACTCCCCTTGTTAATCTATACAAATCTGGGAACGTATAAATGACTCTATCTCAGAAGACCTGTATCTGGCCCTCAGTCAGAAGCACTCCAATAGCCACACCTCTCCTCTACATGGTGGAATCCTTTCTGTCGCCTGATGGCAGGCCTCATAGTACTGGAAGAGGATGGCATACACAGCAGAGAAAGGATGGGGAAGAGGAGAATGAGAAAAAGAGAGAGAGTAAGAGACACTGGACACCATACTGCCTTATCTCTGAGCATGTATGATAAAGGAGAGGACCCCAGGGTGACTGTGTGGGGTGATAAAAAAAACAGAGCTAAAGTCATCTTTGAGAAAGTCACTGAGCTGACCCAACACATCCAAAGTATAGCAGAAGGTGAGGGCCAGCAGCAAGTGTAACCTTTCAGGAGCTCTTAGGGAAATGGGTGTTGACTCACAGATTTTCACAGAGTATTCCATTCTGGAAGATTCCTGAAGGAACCGCATATGTTATTTTATTTCTATAAATGAACAGCTCTGGGAGATTTAGAGGTATCCAAACCATAGATCTCTTCCTCAGAATAAAATTGCATCTTAATTAATTATATAGATCAGATGACACAAATCTTTAGGGAGATTCTTTTTCTCCTCCATTGAGGATTGAATCCAGGGCCTCTTGCATACTGCAACAACACTCTACCACCAAGCTGTACCCTCATCTCTTTTATCGCTTTTTGTTCAAAGACAGGGTCTCACTAAGTTGTCCAGAATGGCCTTGCACGCACTCTGTAATCCAAACAGACCTTGAACTTGTGATCCTCTTGCCTCTGCCTCCTGAGAAGCTGCTATTGCAGGCCTGTGCCTACAGGCCCAGTGAAGGGCAAGATCGTACATACTGTCTAGGTGAGGGTTGTCAGCTTCTAGGTAATAGAGGGCATGTTTAGAAAAGGAGACCTTTACAGATCCCTGTCCACTGGACACTGTGCCCCCAACATATAATTTTCCTTTCCTCGACTTTGAATGCTGCCATTGGTTACTTTCTAGCCCTCCATCTATCTCATTTCACTGATGTGACCGCTGAAAATTGGCTTAGTCTTTGGTGTGTTTCTTCTCATTGTATCAGCCGGAAAGTGCTCCCTCTGCAGTCCCAAGAGATCAGTACCTAGCTTTTCCTCTGTGGAGCTTCCTCTACTTAGATTCTCTCCTAAGGACAGAGCTTGGCTCTTCATATAGCAAGGACAGTCAAGTGGGCTGTTAGGAGTTTCTGCCACAACTGAAATACAGAAATTGAAGATGAGCATCAAGGAAGAATAGAGCAGGAGAACTTGGGAGGGTAAGGCCATCAGGTGCCTGGGGGAGAAAGGATGGAGATGCCATCTCTGTCCTGAAGTTATTGTACATAATAGAATGTCAGGCAGGATGCTCCTACTTCTTAGCGGAGGTCCAGACTTAAAAGGTTCAACATGTTTGCCCTCATCTTCTGTGGACCACTGCCAAGGAAAGGCTTTGTGTATGACGTGTCCTCCTTGGCTCATGTATTGACAGACTAGAATGTCCACCCCAGAAGGCTATTTGAGAAACTTCTGAAAACTTTGAGATGTAAGGTTGGAAGCTGAAGGTTGGCCTTGAAGGTTGTACACAGTCTCCAGTCCCTTCCTCATTCAGTTTCCTGTCTAGGATGAGAGGAACATCTTTCTTCCTCATGAAGACCCACCGCCATCTCATTCTGCTTTACCATGGACTCAGAGCCGACAGACAAGGACTTGGGGCTGATAACACTTTGAAACCATGAACTAAAATAAATCTTTCTTCCTTTAACTTATTCTTTCAGGTGGTTTGGTCACAAGAATGCTGAGAGCTGCATCACTCCACAGGCCAAATCTTCCATACAAAAACATCATTCCACTCAGTTCACTTCAAATCTCATCCCAGTGAAAAGAGACATGACTAGGGGAGAAATAGTAGCTGTGGTCAGTATTGTGGGGAAAGCAATGTTTGTGGTGACAGACTGACTGTCAAAAAAAAAAGAGGTGCTTCCCTTTGGTGGGGGCCAAGAATATGATCAGGGCACAGCAGAAAGGGAGAATTTGTGATGGAGCTTGCCTTAGGACCTTCGCTGGTTCAGCTAGTATGACCAGCAGGAAGCAGGAGGCTGAGCAGAGAAGATACTGTTTGGCAAAAGTAGCGGAGAGTCTGGTGGGCTGTGGGGAGTAGAGCTAGTTCACAGCCAGCTTGGAGCTGAGAACAGACAGAAGAACCTCAAGCCTTAGCATCTGCCAGGGCTGGCGGGTTCTCAGCGCTGCTGGCAGCCCCCACTGGAAATCTGTTTACTCCGAGAACGAAGCATCAGATAAGCCTTGCGGTGGAAGGCAGCCATGAATCTCGGTTTAAACGCTGCAATTAGAGGGAGACACAAAGCTGATCCAGCGGAACTTGAGGCTGGTGGGGCGCTGGGGAATCCGAGGCAGACATTTGGGTCTGGGGTAAAACCTGTTCCGTTTATACAGAAATTATTCCAGGAAAAAAGCCATCTGTAGTTCGAGTTTTTAGAAAAATGGTTGCTGGCTTCTAAGTACGTCCAAAACTACTAGAGATTTGATCTTCCTTTGCTTTTTTTTTTTTTTTTTTAACTTCCTTCCCCCTTTATTTAGGTACACGTAGTCTATGTAAAGAAACTTCTGAAGAGCAAGTCGGTTGTGGTTGTTTTCTGTCTGGTCAGTTACCCTAGGGCCTTTGCATGCTGTGTAAGTACCCTGCAACTGAGCTTAACTCCCTTCTGCTCCAGCCTTTTATTTTGAGTCAGGGTATTACCCAGGCTGGCTTCCAGCTTGCTCTGCAGCCCAGGACTGTCTTAAACTTGTAGTCCCCCTTCCTCAGCCTCCCAGGCAGCTGAGTGTACAGGCTTGCTCTACTAGGTCCAGTCAACTGTGCAAAATTTCTCATTGCTCTTAGAAAGTGTGCGTTTCCGCGAGATAAGGGGTGTGTGTGTGTGAGAAAATATAAGGCTTTATAATGTATTTGGAAACAAAACCAACAGAACACACACGGCACACATCCATAGTATCTGTATTAGTTACTTTCTCACCTCTGTGAACAAATATTTGACAAGAAGCAACCTAAGGAACGAAGGAGTTGTGCTGATACATGGACCGCTCACCCCATCATCATGGAGATGCTGTCATGGCTGGGATGAGCTTAGGTCAGGCTAGTGTTAGCTGGCTCTGGGACCGCTCTCCTCACATCTCTTTGCATTAGGAAGCAGAGTTCCAAACCAGAACCAGTAACCCTCCAACCCCATTTCTACAATGCTAAGTCTGATACCTAGGCCTCATCTCTCAAAAGTTTACAACCTTCCAAAACAGCACCATGGGCTGTTCAAACCCATGAACCTAAGCAGGGACACTGAACTCTCAAAACCTGACAGTATCAAAACCTAAGGTGTCGACTCATGAGCCCCAGCTGTGGCCTACGAGGCCAGGAGAATCTGTGATATGGTTTAAAATCCTGAGCATTGATGGTGAGCATTCTAGACCTAAAAGTCTGAGAACCAGGAGCCTGAATATCAGAAAATTGACATCCCAACTAACGGCAGACAGGAATAGAAGAAAAGCCTTCTTCCTTTTGTTCTAGTCAAGCCCTGGGTGAACCGAATGACTCACATTCTCATTGAGAGAACCACCCGTTTCACTTAGTCTCACCAAGTCAAATGCTATCTTTTCTGCAAACACCCTCACAGACACACCCAGAAACAACATCATGGGTCCCCTATGCCTATGGTCCAGTCCAGTTGACACATAACATTTATCATCACCATAAATAATGGCTTGTGACCACAGTATGCTGGTGAACTAGCAAGCCACGGGGGTCTAGGGTGTGTGTGAGAAGGTGCAGATAAGCCATGGTTTGCAGCATTTGCTGGCTTCTGTGGTGCACGTGTTCTCACCATGACTACTTTTAAGCTTCAAGATCCCACAGGAAGTCACTCAGTACAGTGTTAAGAGTAGAAGACCATGATTAGCTCACAAACCAATATCATCCAAAGTATAATGGGATAATACCAAATATCTAAGACCAAACAGAAAAAAGAGGATGTTTGTGTGTGTGTGTGTGTGTGTGCATGTGCGCGCGCGAGCGCGCGGATGGATGGATGGATGGATGGATAGATGCATAGACAGTTTCATGTAGCCCGAGCTAGCTTCAAAGCTGAAATTGGTCTAGAACTCTTGATCCTCCTGTCTTCTCCCAAGTGCTGAGATTACAGGAATGTGTCACCAGGTTCAGATCCCTAAACAGAAAAAAAAAAAAAAAAAAAAGTATTATTTGTCTCGGGGGGGAGAGGCTGTCACCTGTGTAAGTCAAGAGGCCTGGAGGGGATCAGCTTTCCCCTTTACGAGGTGGGTTATGGGGACTAAACTTGGGGTGCTAGTCATTTTCCCTCCTTTCTATTTCCATATGATGCCACGGAAGGCTACAGTGGATTTGAAATGTCTAAATGATCTTGAACTGTTTTAAGGCAGGGTCTCACTATGTAACCCAGAACCCAGCCTTGCCTCAAACTCATTATGTGGCCTTGAACTCATGATCCTCTTGCCTTACCTTCTAAGTGTTGTTATTACAGGAATGTGTTACTAAAAACCAGCTATTGGTTATAATTGCTAAGTGGTTATAATTAGAATAGTCTCCATGTTGCCTTCCAAACTGCCTTTGCTTCTTTTTATATTTTTCCACATCTTTAAAATGTGTGTGTATGAAGGGAAGAGAAGGTACCAGAACAGCATTTTTATAGCAAGCCACTTCTTGTCATTGGACTAGAAATTAGACTGCAATTACTTAATTTAAAAGTGCAATATTTCATGAATGCTAACATCAAGGCACTAAGAGGAAAAAAATGCTTTTCCGAAGATTAACACTTGCTCAGACATCAGAGAGCTTCAGGGAGACATTTGGTCCTTCTCACAGTAGAACTAAATTCAAAGTTTAACAATCTGAAGCTGGGGCAGCAGGCCTTGCTGATATCCCTAAGGAGATCTTTCCTTTAAAGGGAACTGTGGGCGGTGAAAGAATAAAGTAGGATAATCGTGGCCCTAATTTCCATGTTATTTAAAAGATGTTCAGGACCATTAAATAGGGGTACTTCTCTGGCGGGAAGATACATATACATGAATATAAAATTATGTCCAATGGCTCTGAAGCATCAGGGAGCATTTGGAGGAGGTCACACCAAGATGAGGCCCTGGGCTCTGCCTTATTCTTTCACTGTCATCATTTTGAACTTTTTCAACTTGCCTGGAACAGGTATTACAAAAAAACAAAATAGAATTCCATTTTACAGAAGAGGAAAATAAAGGCCAGAAGGATTAACCTGACCCCAACTACATAGCTAGTAAGGTACTGAGCTAGCAATCTGATTCTAAAGGACTGTCCCAGCCATCATTTACTAGAGTACTAAAGGCAGCGGCTATTTGGGGAGTTCTCACTAGGTGCCTGGGCACTGCAATACACGGACAAGGTGGGTGGAAGTGCCTCATGTGTTCCAATAATGTAGAGATGTGGCATGTTAAGAAAAGAGAATCAACTGAGTGTGCCATTGAGTACACCTCCTGGCAAGCCTTCACTCCTGACTACTTTTCCTTGGACTCTGAGGACAGTCATACTTAGCACACAGCTATGAGGTGCCTTCCCACCCAAACACAAACATTCCACTCAGTTACTCAAGCCTTTTTGCAAAGAACAGCAGTGAGCTGCTTAGGGAAACATGGAAAGAACACAGAGCATTTTATATGTGACACCTGCCAGGTTAATAGGGACAGAATGTATACATGTATGTACACACACACACACACACACACACACAAAGTACCTCAATCATGATTCCTTGCTTGCAAGTGACAGAAAAACCCATCAAATTCTGTCTTAGAAAATGAGACTCCAGCTTTGTCCTAGACATGAAATGAGAAATTAGTTTTACTGACATTCTGTTCTTGGCTTGAGTATGTAAAATAAAAGTGATTTTTGTGGTAGCTAACCAAGATTACTCCATTACAACTGCTGAAGGTCAGGGGTCAAGTTGTGGGAGTCAGTTCTCCCCCTGCACCATGTGGATCCAGGGATCAAATCCAGGTCCTCAAGCTTGTCGGCAGGCACCTTCACCAGATGAAACAAGCCCCTGCTTTGGTTTACTTTTCACTGAAGACCTTCCTGGAAAACCAGAGGTTCTCCATCCCAATGTGCAGCTCAGTGTGCTGTAACCAGCTCCCAGGTGCACTTCGTGTTTGGGAGACATGTGCTAAGAAGTATGCAGGCTTCTTCACTATCAGGTTTCTCCAGTTCTGCTGAGAGCAATGTCTCCTATGAGAACTTGGATTTTAGGGGTGTGCCCTTCAAATCTGCTACATTGTCTTTCCTTTCAAGGACAGTTAAACAAATGGAAGATGTGGCTTCCTGGTTCTTAGGCAAGCTTTCTAACTTCGGGTCATTGGAATTGTCTTATAGAAATGATGGAGGTCAGCAAAATGGGCTAAAAAGAGGCTAAGCATGAGTCTTCATGGATCTGAAGTTAATCCATTGGACACAAGTCATCTGAAGACCGTCCCTGGGATAGAGCTCATGTTAGAGAAATCCCAGACTCTATGGGCTAAGGACCCACAAACAGCCATGCCTATGACAGCTTCTCTGTGTACGTGGTCTCTCAGCTTCTGATACAATGCTAAGGAACACTACTATTATTTTCTCCTCATAGATTCCATTTTAGGACTGGTAGGACTTAGACAAACATAAAAATCCCACCAAAGTCTGCATGTTCAAGGCTTTGTCTCTAGGATGGTGCCATTGGGTGGTGGTAGAACCGCCAGAGTGTAGGATCTAATAGAAGGCCCTTAGGTTAGCAGAGGTGTATATGGGAATTGGAGTGAGAAGTCATAGGCTGTTCTTCTTAGCTATTTCGCTATTTCAGTGCTAAAGCACCGTAACCAAGGCAACTTATAAAAGAAAGTGCTTATTGGGCTTACAATTTCAGAGGTTGGCTCTATGACCATCATGGTGAAGAGTGTGGTAGCAGGCAGGCAGACAGACATGGAGCAGTAATTGAGAGCTTACATTTGATCCATAAGCATAAGTTAGAGAGAGAAGTAATTGGGAATGGTGTGGGCTACTGAAACCTCAAAGCCCACCCCAGTGACACACCTCCTACACAACAAGGCCACACCTCCTAACCCTTCCCAAACAATTCTACCAACTGGGGACCAAGCCAAGTTACCACATCCTTCTTCCTCACTTTGATCCCTTGCTTGTGAGATGGATGATTTTCAAACTTTGCCACATGCTTCTGGCATAATGGGATGCCTCATTGAAAGCCCACAGTTATTAGGGCCACATTTTGAACTAGAAACTCCAAAACAATAAGTGTAGTAGTTTAAATAACAATGGCCCCATAGACTCATATATTTGAATGCTTTGTCACCAGAGGGTGAAGGATTAGAAGGTGTGGCTTTGTTGGAGGAAGTGTACTAGGGGCATGCTTTGAGGTTTCAGAAGCCCGTGCCAGCCCCAATCTCTCTCACTCTCTCTCCCTCTCCCTCCCCCCCTCTTCCTCCTCTCTCTCTTTCCCTTTCCTTCCCTCTCCCGCTCTCCATTCCTCCCTCTCTGCCTGAGGATCAGTATGTAGCTCTCAGCTACTGCTCCAGCGGCATGAGTGCCACCATGCCCCCCCATGGTGATATTGTCCTAAGCCTCTAAAGCTGTAAGCAAGCCCCCAGTTAGTGCGTTGCTTTCCAACAGTTGCTTTGCTCATGATGTCTCAATAGACATCAGCAATAGAACAGTGACCATGACACTGAGATAATCTTTTTTTTTCTCTTTATAAATTAATTATCTCAGGATTCTGTCATAGTGATAGAAAGCTGACTAACACAAAGGCTGCTAACCCCAACATCTTGCCCTTCCTTGTACTGCCCTTGTTGACCTCTCCTCTAGAACTGAGGTGACATCATGAAGGCAGGAATGCTCAGGAAAGCATCATCTCTGCAAATGAAAGCCACACATCTTCTTGTTTTACTATTTTATCACTTGATGGCTTAGGTAAAGTCAAGGGAGGCTCAGGGAATAAGCAATCTCTGGGAGCCAACCTCAGTCCTGACATGTCCTGGGATGTGATAATGTGATTATAGTAATGGCTGCATGTACTAAATTACGCTCCTGCTTTCAGCTCTGTCTTGAATTGAAGCTCAGCTCCTAATATGGTGATGCTGTGAGGAAGGGACTTTGGCGGGTAATTAGTGTTAAATGAGTGAGCTGTGACTGTCTTTATTAAAAGAGGAGACAGCAGACATCGCTCACTTTTTGTATGTGTCAGTAGGAAAAGCCATGGCAGGACTCAGTGAGAAGCTGGCTATCTGGAAGCCTGAAAGAATGCCCTCCCAGAAAAAAAAAAAGCTTCTCATCCCAAACTAAGGAGAAATCTATTTCAATTGTTCAAGCCATGCAGCCTGTACTCTTTTGTTACTGTACCCCAAGTAAGCCAGCCACAAAATGAATGTCATTCTCAATACTTAACATGCTTCAACTATTCTATATAAATCTATGGGAAAGATGGTTTATTAGTCATATGCGCACTCAAATGAGAGTTTTAACATATAGAGAAGCCATATATCTTAACAGTGAAAAGTTGTGTGTTTCTGTCTGTCTGTCTGTCTGTCTGTCTCTCTCTCTCTCTCTCACACACACACACACACACACACACACACATATACTCACATAGTGACACAAACAATGGAAAGGCTGGCCTGGTACTAGAGATTGGAGTGGTGGAATACAGAGAGGAGAAGGATGTTTTCTGGGGTGATAGGAATATTCTGTATCTTGTTTTACATCTTGATGCTCTCTCTCTCTCTATATATATATATATATATGTGTGTGTGTGTGTGTGTGTCAAAATTCATCAAATTATGCACTAACATGTATGTTATATAACATTGCCCAAAATGATTATAAAGTTAAAATACTTTTTTAAGTGAATAAAAAGATACAAGCTGGCTCCCGTCTTTACCACATATCAATTGTGTGATATTGTTCAAATTATACAGCCTATGCCTTCATGTCTTTGGGCCTCTCAGATGCCAGTTTCTCATCTTGAAAATCCTATCATGCTCTCTCTCTCTCTCTAAAAGATTCATGTAGCTCAGGCTAGTCTCAAACCTTCGATGTAGATGACCTTGAACTCTTGATCTCCTATCTCTACCTCCCAAGTGGTGGGAAAGTAGGCTGTTACTTTCTTAACACATATTTTTAAGAATATTATAAAAGCAATTCATTTATTTATACATTCATGCAAGGAGTATGAAACAAACACCTGCTACATGTCAGGGTCTGATCAGGTAGACAGCAGGAACATACCATCTGGAAAATATAGTCAAAAATGAAACCACCAGGGCCCCTGTGACAAGGAAGCTGATTGCCTCAGAAAGGAGGAGGAAGACGCTGTAAGTAAAATAAAAGTGCTGTCATTGGCTTTACGATAAACTAGAACCCCCCCCCCAAGGAAAACTCCCAAGTTTTAAAGCAGGAGGAAAGGGAAGGCACATGAACATCAGTAGGATAAGGTTTCCAAGCAGAAGGAACAGTGTATGCAAAGGTCTTGAGGTGGCAATGAGTTTGGGTAGAGTGCTTGCCTGGGTTCTAATCCCTATACCACCAACAAAGAAGCTAATAAAAAGGTGAAATTAGCACTGGGCAAAGTCAACACGTGGCATGAAGGCTAACACTTGGTAAATGTCCAAGTGGCATTGGACCCTGGGTGCCATTTGTGTTAGTCACTGAGTATCTCAGTCTGTGTATCGCTGTTAACAGGCTCATGGGCCAGAGACACATGGACCCACTCCAGCTTCCTTCTGAGCTCCTGAAACAGAAGACTTCTGTAAGCATTTTGAGTTGTTCTCATGAGATGTCATGGCTAGCAAGCTGAAAAACCGTGTGGCAATTTGCCAGCTGCCTGATTTTAAATCTAGTCCCTTCGGTGGAAAATGAAATTGAGAACAAATTCAGAATTCTAATTGGAATCTGTCCCCTGCAGGGAGAAGTCTATTTTTATGTTTCAATACAATACCCTAGAGAATTCTGGGAACCAAGCCTGTGTCCACATTCCATGCCAGGGAATTAAGCAAAGGAGAGGCACTAGCTTGCCTCCTAAGGATGACGCCCACAGTGTCCCCCAGGTCTTCATTTTTCAGTGAAGCTGAACCTCCAAATCTACTGAAAATATAAACAACAGACACCCTGTGCCTAGTTTAGAAGGAAGAGAGGGAAATAAAAGAAAAATTCCAGAAGGAAGTTGAAACAGTGAGGACTTTTCTTCTCTTGACATTAAAAGCCTCTGTCTATTCTTAAGTGATTTATGTGTGAGACTTAGCCAGTGGAGGGGACAACCGGAAGGTGAAGGGAAGGAAACACAGTGTTCATCTTGGTGTGACAAGTCAGAGTTTGTGGGTTGAGAGAAATGATGTACTGTGGAGATGCAAGCAGGTCATGTTCAATGTTTATGACTCCCGGGGAGATGAGAAAGTGCTCTCTCCTGCACTAAACAGTTAGTTTGATAAAGTGCTAGAAACATCTGGATGCATTTATCATGTTTCAGAAGGAAAGGCTGACATAAGGTGGGCTAGACAATTCCAGCTTGAGGTTTAAGGGAAATGAAGGTGCTGTGCCCCCCCCCCCCCGCCCCGCCGCCCAAAGATTTTCTGGTACTTGATTATTTGAGTTTGAATGTCCAACTCACTGGTACCTGGTGTTTGACACCAAAATTATTTAAATTGGCTGAATTCAGAGAATTTTCCTCAGAGGTCCCAGAATGGTACTTTGTGAAATGTGCCTAGAGTTTCTTGTGTGTTCCCGCTTTTACCACCACTACCACCTCAGGAATAAAGGGCAGGCAATCCAGCCCATGAAAGTTCCAGGAGAAAAGTTAAGGGAAAAATGATCTGTGGTATGTGTGGTTGGAAAATGTATGACTGCAGCCAATACAGGATTTTCACACGGAAGTAGGTTTTATGCAACAGGAGTTATGGTACTGGTAGAATTTTCCTATGCTTGTGTACTCTTCCTGAGTTGAAATCTAGTCCTGGCTTCTTAGCTCCCCCATGACATGCTACATGCCACAAGTGAGCCATTGGTCATGATCAGGCATGCTCTGAATAGGAGGGGCTATTTCTGGGCTCTCTATCTCCTACTCATGATTGAGATGAAGGATGGATGATAAGAAAATTCAGTAATGGGCCTGCGCAATGGTCCAGTTGGCCAAGTGTTTGCCTTAGAGTGTGAAGACCCCAGCTGATCCCATCAGGGAGTGGGAATCCAGCCATAGTGGCGCACACTGGTAATTCAAGTGCCAGGAGACAGGGAGGGGCCGATCCTTGAGGCTTACTAGCTATCCAGCTTAGCTTACCTGCCAGGTTCCATACCATTGAGAGACACACTATAAAGAAAGAGAGGGGGAAGAGGGAGAGAGGGAGAGAGGAAAGGGAGGGCAAGGGAAGAGAGGAAAGGAGAAGAGAGAAGAGAATCAAGAGGAGAAGAAAGGAGAGGGGAGACGGGAAAGGAGGGAAGGGGGAGGAGAAGGCAGGGGAGGGGAAGGGAGAGGATGGGGGAGGAAGAAGAGGGAAAGGGGGAAGGAGAGGAAGGGAGGGGAAGGAAGAGGAGGGGAGGAGAGGAGAGGACTGGAGACAGGGATAGAGCAGAGGAGAGCAGAGAAGGGGGAGGGGAGCAGAGGAGAGGAGAGGAGAGGAGGGGAGGGGAGAAAGAGGTGAATGGTATCTGTGGAAGGAAACCTGAGGTTCTTCTTTGACCTACACACAATGGCCACTCGTGTGCAAATACACCTGAACGTATGTATGCACCCCTTCGCATGAACACACACACACACACACACACACACACACACACACACACACAATTCTGTAATGATAGCAGGATGAGTATCCTATACAAATACTAATGCTCTTGAGCAAAACAAGAAAAACATGGAAAGAAAAGTTCTCTTTTTTTTTTTAAAGAGCATTTTCATCTAATTGATGTGCTGTGTTCCTCTCTGAAGTTCCCTGTGGTGTGTAATTCTTGGCACACAGGCAGAAGGGGTGGATCTGAAAGGTGTATGCCTTGGGGACATTGAGTGAGTTACCTGAATGGAAGCTGTGGAAGAACCAGGCTGTTGCCTCCCTCCAACTGTTACTTACAAAAACTTTCCACATGGCCTTGGGCTGGTTAATCCAAAGATTTGCAACAGCTTGCCTCTTCCAAGCTAAACACTGGGGTCTGAGTTATTAACTCCAACTAAAGCAACTGCCTTGAGGAATCCAAGGTAAAATGAAACTTTCAAAGGAAAACACTTAAGTACAGCGTGAAAATGACAGTATGGAATCTATTTGGAAGAGATTTATGCATCTGAGAAACTTCTTACAAAATAAGTCTTCTTGATATGTCCACATTGAAGGTAATCTAGATATGAAAATGGTTGGTTGATTTATTGATTGATTTTAAATTTACTGGTGGAAGGACAAGTACAGTGACAGTAAATCATCCACATCACAACACAGCCTCACTAAAAAAAGATGAGGGACATCTGAAGTCTTGGTTTCATACTACTAGATGATATGGAGAATAGATGACAAGAACATAAATTTCAGACTGCTGTGGAGTGTCGCAAGGATAGTCCTTTGCTCTTAACGCTTTCTTTCTATTGATGGAAATTTCTTCATGAAACCAGCAGAGACATGTTACATGTTTATGTTCCCCAGGACAGCATAGATCGACACCCGCAATCCATTCTGTGGAGAGCCAATGAAAAGATAGGTGGAAGGCTGAAGAATTGGTTCAGCCATTAAGAACACTGGGTGCCTTTCATAATCTCCCTCTGTGGCCTGGTAAGGCTGTTCCCTTATCAAGGGGAGGTGATCAAAAAGCCAGCCACTGAGTTCATGTCAGAGACAGCCCCTGTTCCCCTTACTAGGATACCCACTTGGACACTGAGCTGCCATGGGCTACATCTGTGCAGGGGTTCTAGGTTATCTCCATGCATGGTCCTTGGTTGAAATTTCAGTCTCAGAAAAGACCCCTGTGCCCAGATTTTTTGGTTCTGTTGCTCTGCTTGTGGAGCTACTGTCTCTTCCAGATCTTTCTATCTCCCCCTTCTTTCATAAGATTCCCTGCACTCTGCCCAAAGTTTGGCTATGAGTCTCAGCATCTGCTTTGATACCCTGCTGCATAGAGTCTTTCAGAGTCCCTTTGTGGTAGACTCCTGTCTTGTTCCTTGTTTTCAACTTCTGATGTCTATTGCATTTGCCTTTCTGAATGAAGATTGAACATCTTACCCAGGGTCGTCCTTCTTGGTTAGCTTCTTTAGGTGTACAGATTTTAGTATGATTATCTTATATTATATGTCTAATATCCACTTATAAGTGAAAGAAAGTCCTGATGAGACCTCATAGGCTAGGGTCAGATGGAAGGGGAGGAGGACCTCCACTATTAGTGGTCTGGGAAAGGGGCATGGGAGGAGATGAGGGAGGGAGGGAGAGTGAGTGGTAGGGGATGATGCTGGGGCTACAGCTGGGATACAAAGTGAATAAATTGTGATAAATAAAAAATTATATTAAAAATTTAAGTTGAAAAAAGTAAAAAAATAAAAATAAAACAAGAACACTGGGTGCTCTTGGAGAAGACCTGAGTTTTTCTCTTAGCACCTGCATCGAAGCTTACAGCTATCTATAACTCCAGTTCCAGGGAATCTGATCTCTTCTTCTGGCCTTCATGGGTACCAAGCATGCACATAGTATATATGTGCATAGTGTGTGTGTGTGTGTGTGTGTGTGTGTGTGTGTGTGTGTGTGTGTG
>NW_026596149.1:10875425-10973547 GCF_907164565.1 Psammomys obesus | reverse complement strand
GTGTGTGTGTGTGTGTGTGTGTGTGTGTGTGTGTGTGTGTGTGTGTGCGTGCAGGTAAAAACATGTTTGGTACTAGCTTCCAAATCAACCCTTGCCTTGATCTAAGACATGTACACTCCAGAACTGTAAGAGATAAATGCTGTTTGTGGCATTCTGCTAGGGCTTTATGTGTTAGCCCTGCAAGATGTCTAAGTCAGAACTATTTAAAGAAGGGGTGTGAGTATGGATTGAATTTCCTCAGTAGAATCTTGAGAGTTACTTATTACTCTGAATTTCCCTGTGCTTTCAGCTGAGTCTTATAAACTCCCCTTTGGGTGTCAGACTGCATCTGGAAAACAGTGAGTGACTTCATGGGCTTTTGAGCCTCTCTAGTAGGCACTTGTCCTTCATAAAACAACCAAGCCAGTCATGGTGGTACAGACATGGTAGAGCTGTCTCTCACTCGCTCACTCTCTCACTGTCTCTCTCTCTCTCTCACACACACACATTTCTGGGGAGCACTATCCTTCCTTCGTTTAGGACATGCTTTTGTACTACTGAGTTATTAGAACCAAGTTGTAACAGATTATCTCTAAGATAGTGCTCACACGTTCCCAACTCCTGGCACATGTGCCCGTGTGTGTTGCCATCCCTTTGTATGTTAGATATGTGTGTGTGGCGGTGGGGGGGCGGAGAGTCAGTTTGCGGGATGGGGGCTATGACTTGTTTCTAATTTGAAATGTTGCAAAGGAGTTCACTTTCTCTCTAGATGTAAATTGTGACTTGTTGGTACTTACCCTCTATTGCTCTGTAAGTGTGCATGTTTGATGTTTGAGAGGCCCATCTGGCAAGAGCATGAGGGCAGCTATTTTGCCAGTGAGGCTTTGGTTAAACACACTTCGAGAAACTAAATTGTATGCAGTTATTACTGACCAAATTACTGACCAAATTCTCCAGCATAATCAACATAAAGAAGGAGAAATGATTCTGGCTCACACTTTCTGAGAGTTCAGTCTATCCTGGGAGTTGGGGAAAGGCTTGATGTGGCATCTTGGTTCATATCATAGCAGATGAGGAAGCAGACACAGTGATGGGCAGGGAGCAGGCATGATATTCCTCCAAGGACCTGCCTCCAGTGGCCAATGTCTTCCAGCAAGGCTCTACCTCCCAAAGATTGCAGAACATTCTACCAGCTGGAGATCAGTTTTTCAAAATATGGGTAGTGGAAGCATTTCAGATTCAAATGAGATCTGCCAACAGTCCTGTTAACATTGGAATGGAACTTCCCCACCCAGCCTTCACACAATACCTTCACCTTGACTGCAGCCAATGGCTGGCCTTTGCAGAGAACACTACTGAGCTACCCCTCGACACCAAACTGTAGCCATAAAGCAGTAAATATGCAGTTTTTGTTCTGCTGAGTTTCTGATAATTTATCACATAGCCATTGGATAGCTCATATGTCAGTCTAAAGTACTTATACTCAGATCATTTTAGAAATACTCAAAGCTATTTTCAACACTCAGATCATTTTTTACCAAGAAGACGCCTTATATTATTATCTCCCAAAATGAAGTGTTTGTTCTAAAAACAAGTAGCACCAATTACCCTCACTTAGCACAGTGATGTCTCAGTCCTTGCTTACCATCCCCATGCAGCATGTGTTAGTCTCACTGTGGAAGATAGGCTCCCAAGCTGGGTAGGAAGGCAACTTTAGCTTGCAGCTTTGAGGGGTCCCCAGTGGGCACCCAGGGTAGTGATCCTCTCATTTAGATTCACATTATATCACCATCTGGTGCTTTCCTGGTGGCAGTTTGTCCTCTTCTCCTGTGCTCCAGGGTCTGGAAATGCTGATCTACTCCCAGGGAGCCTAGATTCATAATTAAGATGTGTTTTTAATAAAAGAAAAGCTTTGTTTCTGTGTCTGCTTTAAATTTCTCCCATTTTATTGGACAGGAAGACACAAAGTGCCAGGCTGTGTGGCTCATGCCCAGCCATCTGGCAACTTGAGATCCATCTCGAAGGGACAGAGGATACAGCCAACTCATGAACCCGTTAATGGGTAACAGAATTCATTGAGAAACTCAGATAATTGGATAACTTCATCTCACTTCCTTTTAGGGGCCTCTTACAAGATCCCTTAATAAAAGCCAAAGAACCACCCCCCATACACACACATAAATCAACGAGGCTTTTATTCCTTTGACTTGTTGAAACCTCTGGTGGCAAAGCCAACCACCCTATATATGTGAAGAAAAAAATCAGCAAGAAGGGGGTATAGTGTCAAGGCAACTAAGAGGTGACTTTCATATCCCCTCTACACTTTAGGAACACAAGATGGCAGCGGGTGGTACGAGTTTACGGATGTTTGCATAATCCTTGCCCTTGGGAAAGCTGGGAGCTAGAAGAAGGCTGAATTTCTATGCACAGAAGAAGTAACATTAGGTGGTGGTGTTTCAGCTGCTGCATATAGAATTCTTGGAATTTGAATTTAAAATGTCCCCACAGGTGAGTATGTTGAATGTTCAGTCCCAGAATAGTTCCAGCACTATTCTAGAAAGTTGTGGACCCTTTAGGAAGTAAGGGTTGGCTGGAGAAAGTAGGTCCCACAGTGCATGCCTGTGAAGGCGCCCTGGTCCTTCCTCTTACTCTGCTTCCTGCCTAGCATGTGATGAAGAACCTCATCCTCCATCTACTGCTGACAAAATGATTTTCTGCCTAAGGGAATGGGGCCAAGCAACCATGGACTGAACCCTCTGTGACCATAAGCCAAAATAAATCACTTTGAGTTGCTGACTTAGGTTATATACTATTCTGGAGCAGGAATTTTTCTTAATGTCGGCAGCTCAGGGGACCTAAATCCCTTGCATCTGGTCAGGAATAAGCTAGACATGGGGTAGAGGAGGCAACCTGAGTGGTGCTTGGGATTTTAGAGAGGAAAAGGAGTGGGGGCAGAGTGCCAAGTCGAATCATCCCTAACACAAGAGATTTATCAACACCAGCAATGGGCAGCCAGTAGGGCCTGGTGGACAGGGGTTAGACTGAAGGAATGTTTTAGTTCTTTAGGAAAAAACAAGGTTTACACTTCTAAAGGTTTCTGTGAGAAGGGTGTTACACACAGACCAACAGGCTTAGTTGGTATGTGACCTATGGCACATGATTGCGGCAAGAAAGTGGGACATATGTGGCTCGAGCTGTATAATAGTGGTCACTCCTTCCCTGGAGAAGAGAGCAGGACCTACCTAATGTGTAACCCATGCACTATAAACAACAGCCAGGCTGCCTCTGACCCTCAGGCAGCAGGAGCAGGGATGCTTGTGTTCTTGCCCTGCTTGCAATTCTCTGTGTTTGGGACCGGGTTTGGGTTTTCTACAAGTGAAAGGAACCTTTTTCTGTTCCTTCCTCAAATCTCTAGTTCTAAGCTACAGAAGCTCATGCTGCTCCCATTTTCTCATTCTTTTCTCCTCAGGTATTTAGTTCATGTTGTGTTTTGTTGATGACTGAGGTTTCAGTGGGGGAATTACAAGTCCTACTCAGGGAACTCACAAATTAGTGAAGTGAGATACAGTCAGTGCTAGAGATTGGGAATGTTTCACAAATGTCATAGGACCATGGAGGAAGTAGTAATAGATTCCACTGGTGGAGGGAGGGCTAAGAAAGGCTTCTCCCATTAAAGTTTCTGTGCTACTTATTTCTTACACAATGCTATAAGCATGTTTCCCACTACTGAACTGGTACTCAAAACTTGCCATCCTAACCATTTGTATCCTATCTTTTACTACATTTTTTTTTTAAATTAGACTGAGCAAAACTTCCCAAAGGTCTTAGACTATCCCAAGACTTCTCAATCACTACTTATTTCAACACTGTGAAAATTTAAGGAACTGTAACTGTTGCTATGGAAATTAAGAATCATGTCCTTGAGTTTGAAACACAAATGGGATTTTCTCCGTGATGGACAAAGAGAGGCCAAAGGAAAGGGAGAGAAAACATATAATATAATCAAAGTCGTTGGGTTCTGGGTGAATTGTGTGGGATGTGGCTTATTATGAGAAAGTATATTGACAGTGTGCTAGCTAGTCTGGATTGTCAGTTTATTGAGATTTAGAACCAGGATGGAAACATACCTCTAATTAAGTCTGTAAGGGAGTCTTTACATTAGGTTAATTGAGGTGGAAAGACAGCCCCCACCTGTGGACAGCAGCGCTCTACGGGAAGTCAAGTTCTAGGAGTTCAGTGGCAAGTCTCCAGGGAGGAAGAGAGCCCTCCCCACCAGAATAAATGGCGAATATCAGGTGGTTGTTGGTATACTGTTCTTTTGAAATGTATACACCTTACCCTTGTTCATTCAAATGCTTATTCTCCCCACCCACTCTCTGGTTTCAATCCGGATATTGCATTGTGATTTTTATTCTAAGCATCCTGTCTCAACTTTGTGTAAACAGGTCAAAATAAAGCAACTAGCCACAATGTTGAGTGATGGTATGAGCCAGAGGGGAGGAAATGAGTGGGAGGAGAAAGGGCGAGGGGAGAGCTAGGAAAGAGAGCTGGAGGACAGATCTTGGAAGGACGTGGAGAATGAATCAGACTTAAGATTTCACAAAAAGCAAGTACAATGGGTAAAATCTAAATGTTAGGAAACTATGAGGGCTTGGAGGTTTAAGAGGGAGTAACTATTGCCCAGCATTGTGTTCTGGGTTAACTAAATAAATTTAGTTTCTGTGTAGTGATTTGGTTATATAGCTGTTTAGGATTAACAGCAGCACTACTAAAAGATAATTAATATTAAATGCCTACAACAGCTGGTCATCGTGCAAAGCTGATGGTGTCATGCAGCACCTTTCTTTCATGTGAAATCAGGGCTTTATAAACCTTGGGCAGCGAGAGGGATTCTGAGGATGAGTGTGTTTAATTTACTGGGGCTGAAGATGCTAGTGAAACTTGATTTACATGTAGTGGTACAGTGCCTCACTTACGTGCAGTAGCACGGTCCTATCACAGTAAAGAGAACACAGTATTTAGTTACACCGTGGGTGGAAGAAAATCTCCAGGTACACTTGAAAGTCATTGGTTGAAACCCAAGACATGGTATTACATAGGGTAGGCAACTCCAGGAATCCTCCGGTGCTTGCTGAACAGGTTTCTTCTCAGGAAAAGGTCAGGCCTGTGGTCTTCTCTGAGGGCTATGTGACACTCCTTAGAGGTTTTTAGGGTTCAGAGAGGGTACCCCACTGAGAAAGGAAGTCCTTTGGAGCTCAGAGGCTATCTAGAAAATGCCAGACTTCAACTTCACCAGCAGAGCCCCACATTTTCACAGACCAGTGAGACCTACTATGAAACAGGCTTGTAGCATGACTCTAGGAGCTATCTGATCCTCTAATCCATGAGCCTCCCTTTGACTTCCGTCTCAGATATAGTTCAGCATCAGTACCACAACCCCACAGGGGCCTTAGGGTTTCCCTTGCTCTGCACACACTGATACTGGCAAGTACCTGCAGCCCCCTCTGTACAAGCCTAGGAATAGTGAGAGCATGTTACACTGTTATCACACGACTTTGCTTTCAGCAGGGTTCCTGACCTTAGTTTGCTCAAGGGGCCCTATGAACTGCCAGAGGTCTTGGAATCAGTTGAAGTGCTATGGCTCCCTGAAAATAGAGACCAATACCAGACTTCAGATTGCCAGATCTAGATTGATTGATGTTATAAGGATCAGTCTGCTGTTTATCAGGTGGATCATCGTTTTCATCTGTGCAACATCACGACCACTCATTTGGGTAACTCATTTGCCCCGATTCCTTAGCTAACTATTTTCTGTGCCACAGGGAGTATTTCCCACAGGCATCTCTGATATTCAGGTCAGAGGATGTCTACCTCTGTGCTTCCCAAGGATGCCAGGACCCAGCACTTACAAAGAGAAATGTGTTCCATAGCTTATATGAAAATAAAACAAATATTTTAAATTAATGAGTCGTAAATGAAAACTTAGCTATTTAGTAGCACTAGTCACATTTAAAAAACTATTTTTATTTTATCTTTGTGGGAGTTTTTCTTGCATGTATGTCTATGCAGTGCCCATGGAAGCCAAAAGAGGGTACCAGGTCCATTGAAACTGGAGTTACAGATGGTTGTAAGCTGCTGTGTGGGTGCTGAGAATTGAACCCAGATCCTCTGAAAGAGCAGCCAGTTCTCTTAGCTGCTGAGCCACCTCTTCAGCCCCTACACTAGCCACATTCTAAGAGCTAGCAGCTTCCACTATACCCATTACAGAAGAAGGCCCTGTTGGGGACCACTGGCCTCGATTGCATAACTAGACATGTAGACATTGTAGTTTTGGCAGTATTGTTGTTGTCAGAATTTGTAAGTTTAAGTATTGGTTGGTCAAAGCTAGTTTAGTTGTTTAGCAGTGGTCAGGGAGATGGAAAGAAGGGGTGTGAAACAGGAAGAAGAAAGTCTTGGTAAAAAGTTGTGAATTATGCTGAGTGTTTCCTTTTTATAATTTGATAAAATGTGGGAGAAAGCAGCTTTGACCATCTGCTGCCCGAGAACAGTAGCCTGGACTGAAACCCAATCCTCACAGGCTGAGGAGGTCAAGGGAAGTGGAAGGTGCAAGCTATCTCTAAATAGATGTACAGACTTTTCGTTGGGGATTAAAGGACAGAACCAAGATAATGACTTCAGGGCGTATCAGCGCCATCATGGACCATTCTTGTGCTTGGGGCTGGAATGTTTCTTTCTCGTTTTTGTCATGGTTATGAATAGGTCTGAGGATGTCTGAAAGATAAAGATAGGCACCCCAATAATGAAGACCTATGGTTAAAGAGGAGAATGTTGGAGTTAGATATTTTCTCTTGCTTTAACAAAAACACCTGAGAGTCATTAATAGAGGATTATTCATCTCATGGCTCTGGAGACTTGAAAGCCTAAGGGCATGGTACTAATTATTTGGTTGGACATTGTAACATGGTGGAGAGAATCATACACTGAGCAATGCAATGGTACCAGTTAAGGTCTCTCTCTCTCTCTCTTCTTGCTTGTTAAGCTGCTAATATCATGGGGAGGGCACTCGTATCTCATCAACTTCTAATTTACCTCCCCAAAGTCCTATCTTTAACATACAAATCTGAGATTTTTCCAACATGGACAAAGTCGTCGCAGGAAAAGAACATCTTACTGACCCCACATGTGGCAACAGAGGCAGGCCTCTCCTTGATGGGGGGAGATGAGGAGGATGGCAAACCTAGATCGTATGAGTGGAGGAGGTGAGAGGATTGAGAAGCACACTCGTGATGGGTTGTGGTTTCTCTGTAAATTTGGAGGAACAGCTAACTACACTGTGTGGAAGAAAGGGATATGCTTAGAATTTTTTAAAAGATTTACAGTGAATGTAAAAAGGACTAAAGACTCATGTGGGGGAACAATGAAAAAATTATATGCAATTCTACCAAATGGTCTCTTTCCAACAAAGTTGATTATGTCATATTCATGTACAAAGTTATTGACTCGTGACTTCTCTATGCATGTGTAGCGCATATATGTGATACATTTGTATCACATACCATGATTGTAGTCACCCTCACTTCTCTTCTCATCTAATGAACTTCCTCACTGTGAAACACAGTGAACCAAATGTTGATAATGAAATGTATACACAGGAAGCAAGGCAGAGAAGGCTATCTGAGCTATCAGATGTGTTACACATCTGAACGACACCACCAGTCCTCCTGCTAATCTCAGAGTAACAAGACATGATGGCCCCTATTTTACAGGGGAGCGGATGCAGAGAGAAGTGAAGGTGGAGTTGAATGCTTGTGGAACTACCTGCATGGTTGTTCACCTTTGCTGTTTCTTTCCGAAAGCCTCATACTCCTGTTGGAGAGTAGGGATTGAGCTTTCTGCTTTGTAAAATTATTAAGAACATTAAGTGAAATAATCTGTGAGGAAGAACCTAATACATGCCAGGAATCTTAGTGGTTTTAAGAGAGAGGCATGAGTCGGGGTCTTGCTACATGGCCCAAACTGGCCTCGAGCTTATGATTCTCTTGCTTCTGTTCCTCAAGGTTAGGAGTATAGGTGTGCACCACCATACCAGTTAGGATGCTTGATTTTGGTTAAAAACTCATAGAATATGACTTGTTGATTCTGCCATTTGATTGAAAGCCATTGTGATTTGAGTTTTAATCTGTCTCTTCAAAGCTAGATAAGTCTTGAGCTCCAGATGGAAAGATTCTAGGACCTTCCACCAGGCAGGAGCCATACTGCGAAATATCCCTGGTGTTTAAAACAGGTGTTTTAAAAAGAAGTTAACAGTACAGCAGAGACAGTGTCCTAAATGGGAATCAAAGAAGTTGACAGTCAACATTCTGTGGGGTAAAGAAGCTTCACCCCTACACACCTTGCCAGTGTGACTTCCCTGAGGACTGTCATTTTAAGAGTCTACGAGACTTTAAAGACTAAATGAGTCTGTCTGCTTCCTGCTTGCTGTGTGATTTCGGAAAAGTCACTTTGTCTTCTGGTATCTTGAAGAGAAATGAAACAATAGCCTGCATTTCACAGAAGGTGCTAAGACCGACTGAAGAAAGTGTGTCATGTTCTGAGTGATGCCTAGAGTCAGCCTTTTGTGGAACATTAAACATTTCACTCGTATGGGCTATGGCAAGGGCTATGGCAAGATGACAAGGCAGAAGATTACGGGACCTGGGGAAGTCTCCTTTAGCAAGACTTCGGAGCATGTCTGAAGACATTGATTAATGATACCTCTTGTCCCCTGAGGGTGGCAGAGCAGGAGCACAGGCATGCCAAGAGATAGGAACCCAAGGGAAGGGAGACCTAGGCCATCAGGGAACGGCAGGAGATCAGACTTGAACAATCTCCTCAGTGTCCCAGGGTCACTCCAGATATCTCCCCAAAGGCTTTAAATGACTTTTCCAGACCGAAGCTGGGAATCATGAAGCTTCCCTGATCCAAAGACACACGCATTGTCTCACTGCTGTTGGAATCACTGCTCATGTTTATTGGAAAAGCAGAACACAATGCTACCATATGCTGTGGCTGCCACAGTTCTCCAAACCCTGGCTGTCACCTCTGAGCTTGCCATCCTCTTGGGAGGTAAGGAAACTGCTTCAATTAAAAGTCCCCAGGGAGAATTAACGAGAGGGCACACCTGTGTAGCACATCACTGCTAAAGGGGCTGAGGGGGGAGGGTGGGAGAAGACTGGTCCCAGAGTAGAAGTTCCCATCATGCCCAGTGCAGCCAAGGGCACAAGTTTGCTCCCACACCACCGATACTCATGCAATACACGATACTTCTCATAGAGGTGCCTGGACTTCCTAAAGCAGAAAGGAAGCCGTGTGACAGTAAAGGACACTTCATCAGCCTCGTGTGTCTGGAGTGGGCTCTGAGTGGTTGACACTGTAGGGCAAAAGAATTCTTTCTGTTGGCGGGACAGCATGGGAGGGCATTAGGTCTGGAGGGCCATCATCAGAACAGACGCCTCCCCTTCCCCCCCAGCTGACTTCCTAGTAACCTTGCCAGCACCTGGTCAAACTTGGCCCCGGTAAGGACAGCGAGAGCACTCCTACTGAACCGCCTTGAAGTTTGCTTTCCAAAGAAAGCCTTCTGTTAAGGAACTGATAAAAAGAAAGTGCACTCTTAGGCAAATATTTCTCTCAGGGTATGCACAGGCCTTTTGTGGGGAACCTGGGAAGGGAGCATGAGTGTGTTTCCAGGGAAAGGGTTTGGTAGTTGCACAGAAGCTTGGGTTAGACAATCTGAACAAAGCCCTTTGGGAGCCAGTGTGGGAAGATGAATCCCAGCAGGCAGCGAGATGGATTTGCAGAGTAGACCATGTCAGTGTGTTGGGGTGACTGACCTTGAACTCAAATTCACGGCATGCTCAGCAAACAGGAAGTTAAGACTCCACAATGGCTGAGCTAAATTCCACCCTGGGAGTTTGAGTGATGAGACATGGTGTGTCCATAAAAGCAGCTACTCTGTAGATTAAGGCAGCCTGTAGGAGCTGGGGTTGGAAAACTGACATAATTTATCTTTACCAGCTGCCTCAGCTCCCTGCTCGGCACCCGTGCCCGTGATGAACACATTAAGTCTTAACAAGCTTAACAAGGTGCTCTGAGAGGGCACCTGCTTCTTAAAACATGGGTAAAAGCAGCAGAACATTCCAGAAGGTTTTAGAACAGTGGTTCTTCGGAATGCATGCTTGTGCCTGCTCTGGCTGCTGAGACTCAACTGACTCTCTTCTAAAGTAATAGCACAGTCCCGTGATATCTCCGTGTATATTGAGGTTCTAGAATGTTCTCTCCCCAATGAAGGAACTCTAGAGGCTGAGGGCCAGATCCAAGATGGCCCAGAACTTGGGGATCCTGCTGCCTCTGGATTTTAAGGCATTTGCTTGGCGCCAGGACAGACAGGAGGCATGCTGCATGTGGGGTCTGAAGCTGAGTGGCCAGTAAGGCCAGCACCCAGTGGGAAAGAATGCAAGACTTACCACCGTACCCAGTTAGACTCTACCAAATGCCTAGCGGATATCTCCTATAGGGTTTGAAATAAGTGCGCGGAGAGAACCCGCTTTTATTCGGGACGGGTAAGGCAGGCCTGCACCTGCTACCCCTGCCGATAGGGGGCGCGCGCGGACTCCCGGCCCAGGGCGTTGATGTGCTGCTGAGCACCTGTGCCCGCCAGCTTCTCATTGAGTTTCTGGTTCACCAGCTCCAGGTGGCGGCTGTTCTTCCGCGCCTGCCTCAGAGACCTCTTGACCTTCTTCACCCGCTCTCGGAGCTGCCTGTTCCGCTTCTCCAGGGTGGCCACCTTCTGCTGCAGCTTCTTGACGTGGTCCTCCTCCTCAAACAGGGCCTTCTGCACCGAGGAGCACATGAGCTGAGGACAGAAACGCCACAAAGGGAGAAGCGGGTGAGTCTCAGAAAGTGTTCTGCCTCCAAGCAATATCCCCAGCCCTCTTCACATATAGACTGTCAGAGTCAGGATGTGGGCAACAGGACTCTACGGGGACAGTGTGTAGACCCCCATAAGGCAGTTAGAGGCTGTCAAAAGAAAAACTGTGTATCCTTTGGCCTAGTAATTCTGAGACTTCATCTCACAGAAATACATTCACATGTGCAAATTGCCAAGGATACAAGCGTAATCCAGCACTGTCTGGGCATTGAGGATTAAACCCGTTGGTCTCAGAACATGCTAAACATGTGTTTGGCCACTGAGCTATTTCCCATCATTTGTTACTTTAAAAGAGGGGAGCAGAGTGAAGCCATCCCGCCATCCCAGCCCTTGGGAGACTGAAACAGGAGGATTGCCATCAGTTTGAGGCAAGACTGGGCTAAACAAGACTGTCTCCAAAATGTGATTTTTAAAATGTAAAACCAAAAGCTTTTTTTAAAGGGTTGAAAACATCTTTAAAATGTCCATCACAAGAGACATTGTTCAAAACCACAGTAGGGCTGAGAGTGCAGCTCAGTGGTAGAGATTTTCCTACTAAGCACAAGACACCCAGCTTGACTCCCAGCATCATGAAAAAGAACAAGAAAGTGAATCATAATATGATGAAAACAGCTTTTTCTTGTGTCTCTGAGGGAATTATGCAGCTCCACAGGACCATTGCTGAAGCAAGGTGCAGGTCATGGTGTTAATTGAGAAAGCACAGTGCAGGATGACATGGACATTGTGATACGAGGGCTGAAGAACCTGATCTCCGTGTGTACCTGTGCTTACACACGGGTATGTCCTCTCTGGGGGGCACCTGGAGACGGTAGCTGTATCCCAGGAGCAGAGGGGGCAGGAGTGTGGGAGAGTGAGCTCTTGCTTTCTGGGTACTCCTTGGGTCTTGTGCTCTAAGCTAAGTTCCCCTTTCCCATGGGAATTTGAGGTCTCCCCACCACCGCACAGTGTCTGCCCCCGAGTTGGCCGTTATGAAGAGCTGTGCTATCGAACAAAGGCCTGAGCATTGCTGTGCTCTGCTCAGAAATGGAGCCTTCTGTATCTGCAGGACCTGTGCCTGTGAGTTCCTCCTCATCAGACTCGACCAACTGAGTATCAAAAGAAAAAAAAAAAATCCTGAAAGTTCTCAAAAGCAAACTTTGCACTGGCAGGCTAAGAAGTACCCTGAACCCACACGGAAGGGGTTTAAGCTTTGCCATCCTGACACGTCTCTTAGACGCTTAGTATGTCTTTAACACCCGTCAAGTAGGATGTATTCCATGTGCTTCATTTGTGTACTTTCTAGGGAGACGAGCAGTGGGGGCACCTACACTGGCCATTTATAGACTGTTCTCCTGTTATCCAGAAACTGTTCATGTGTGTTGTGTTAGGTAACCCACACAGCCCACAGGTGGCTCTAGGCAAATACTGTGCCATCTCACACCAAACACAGGGAGCTCGAGCATCTGCAGATTTGGGTATCTGAGGAAGGATCCCAGGACACACACGCTGAGGAGATGGTGCTCATCTAACCCCAGCGCCTGCACCGCAGTACAGCGATACAGTTAAATGCATGGTCAGTCTTCAGGCCAGCTGCCCTCGTTTCTCACCTGCCTTTTCTGCTTCTAAGTGTTCTCACTTCAGGCAGACGTCTTAGACTCAGGGTAGTGGACTCTTCCTTGCATCAGCCACACTGGCTTCAGAACCGGAGGGTCTGTTCCCAGCTCTTTGGTGTGGTAGAAGTTTTGGTTTCTTTAAAAACTCAGTTGTGGGGGCCGGAAAGATGGCTCAGCAGTGAAGAGCGTTTTTTCAAAAGACCCGGGTTTAAATCCCAGCACCCACATGGCAGCTCACAACTGTCTATAACTCCAAGATCAGACAACCTCACACAGAGATGCATGCAGACAAAATAGCAATGCACAATACATACATACATACATGCTAAAGAAACTCAGTTGTGTTATGTAACCAGGTGTTTGTTTTAATCCCAAGTGTGGGATATGGAGCTGCTTTTGGTTTGTCCACAGCTGATAATTGCCTTGAGGGGCGTGGTCTTTGCCAGCTGGAGTTAGTGGAATTCTGAGGACTCTGAGAGAGTAGTAAATATGAGAGCCCAGGGAGAGAAAGAGAGCAAGGGTTTGAAGGAGATGGACGGAGGAGAAAGAAGGCTGCTGTTTGTTCCGCTGCCACCATTTGCTGTTGCTGGACTGCTAGATATCCTGACAACTAAGATTGGCATTTTCCCAAAGAACCCGATGACCCTAACCTAGCCAGAACTAAGAGGTCTACCTGCCCCTTTCCTTCTAACCTTCTTTCTCTCCTACCTAGGGTTGGAGGATCAGAAGGGAGGTAGAGGCTTTAGGAATCTCAAATAAAGTAGAGTATAAAAATAGTGCCTAGGGGCACTAGAGATGGCTCAGCAGTTAAGAGAACTGACTGCTCTTCCAGAGGACCTGAGTTAAATTCCCAGCGCCCATATGGCAGCTCACAACTGTCTGTAACTCCAAGATCTGACGCTCTCACATAGACAAACACTCAGACAAAACACCCATGCACATAAAATAAAAATAAACTATTTTTACAAACCCAAAACTAGTGCTTAAACTTTGGAGTGTTACAAGTGGACAATCCTCAGCTGATTTTCCAGAACCTGCCTTGGTTTACCTCCCCTTGACATTCAGAGTTAATGAGTAGGCATGGTGCAGGGTTAGGAAACCGGGCCCCTCGTTCTACCTGGGAACATCTCTGAAGGGATATCTCAGCCTCACAGTGTCCTGTGAACTAGAATAGGGCCCCAGCGAGCTGGAGTTTCCAATGGTCTCACCGTTTGTTTGACCGGTCCTGCAGCATCTCTTGCCCTCCTGTCCCCAGGTTTGCCCCTAATGCCAGGAGCATTCTCTGAAAATACTCCCACACATATCTCTCCTTTCACGGTCTCCTTTTCAGGAAGCCTGACTAGCTGCATACTGTTTCTTTACATGTACCATAAGATTAATCATGGGGCTGGAAGATTTAGAGAGTCTTATCTAGAAAGTTCCTAGACTCGTGCTGGTACCTGTTAAAGTTCATTGTCAGCCAGTAATCCAAAATACAGTGAAGTGTTTTAAAACCAGAGCTTTGTGGACAGATCCACCTACTTACCTCCATTCTTGCTCACAGTTTGTGTACCTCAAGCTTGACCACAAACTGTGCTGGCTCCGGGTTCTTCCACCAGCACATTCTGCTTCCCGTCTCAGCCTGTGCCATGGCCTCTCTTCTATTATAGCACCATTCTCCCTCTGGACTTTTTTCTTTAAAGACAAGTCTCATGTAGACCCAATCTGGCTTCAGATTTGCCATATAGCCCAGGCTAGCCTCGAATTCCTGATTTTCCTGCCTCCGTGCCCGAGTGCTCAGATTCTAAGCATGTGCCATTAGACCTAGGTGGCTGGCAAGCTCATAAGCCCTCTGTGTGCCCACTTTCATGCTGCCACCTATACCATGTTCTCTCCTCTAGGCTATCACACTAGGGATAATGAGTCTCAACGCCCTTGGCAATTCACCAGTTCTTCAAGACCTAGCTCAACATTGGCCTTTCTTTGGGTTACTGTTTCCTAGCAATTTTGGACATATGAAAAAAGAAATTGAGCCAGTGTTCCGAAACTGTCATTTAATACTTCTGGGCTCCTGGGAAGACCACATATGCAATACTGCCCTCTTCTGGCCAAAATGACAGCAGCCCCCCCCCCCCCACACACACACATACACAAAGAAGGAACCTCCTTGAGGAGCTCATATTATTTCTAGCATATATGTGTGCGTGAATAAGACCTATGTATTTTTAAATTCCATACGCTAAGTAGCTAGGATACTCTCCTTATATTGTGGTCTGCGTATGCATTATGGTAGACTCTTCAAGAACAGGATAAAAGGAGATAAACAAGGTCTACCAAAACAAGAGACCCAGGTCTATTAGTATGTGCTAGGCTATCACCTCAAAGAGGATTTGAAGGGATTGCGAGGCATGAACAATCACCATGAACAAAGCTTTTCTGAAGTTACCAACATTCCTGGACCAAAGGGCAATGAACACCTTATTCTAGGGACCCCACTGCAGGAAGAGCTACTGCTCTAGCAAAGACAACACAGCCAGCCAAGAATGCCCCGAGAATGACCTGAAGAAGCCACGGTGAGTCTGAGAGACATCGAGCTGACTTGGGATGGTGGTGTAGTGATGAGAGAAATAAATCCCAAAGCAAGGTTAAATGTGTTTCTCAGTGGGTGTATCATCTGGTGGTCCCCATGGCTTCTCCTTCCCCCGACAGGAACAAAGAAAGATATTAAAGGACTCATGGAACTTGTACTATGGCATCAGTAGCAAAGCTATAACCCAAGACTACTATCACACAGGTCTCTCCTCTTCAACCAAGATGCCATGTGCACTGATACAATACCATGACATAATGAAGTTGCTGCCCATAAAACCTAAGTGGGCCTCCTAGATTCTAACCAACACCGCTCCCCAAAAAGTGAGGATTCCTAGAGTAGAACTATGCTTTTTAAATACGTTTCTTTAAGAAACTCCTATTTGGGGAATGCTTTCCAAATGAACTCTATCTCTTAAATTTTTTAAAACAAAACAAGCCATGCTATTTGCTGATTTAGCTTTGAGGTATTTTTCAGTAATTTGAGCTGCAGAGGGGAAAGGCTAGGCCAGGCTGCAGCAGGTACTACCCATTCTCTTTGAAGAAGAACCAAAGAGGGGGGAGAATCTTGGAAAGGAGCCCTGAAGACAGATTACCAGCTCATCCTTGCAGAACCCTTGCCCTCTCCCCAGGCTAACCTAGCTTCTAAGCGCCTCCATTTTGCCTGTAGCAGAATTTTATCTGGAAGTTTTCACATGGCTGAGGGAATGCCTGCTTTGGGGCACACATGGGCACACTGCCATGAGGTGGGGAGTGCTTTCTGTTTCTTGACAAGTTAGGCTGAGGTACCTATGCCTCCTTATCTCTTAAAATGCCACTAAAGAAGCAAGGGGCTGATTATAGATCAACTTTTTAGAAGATATATAAGGAACCAAGACTAGGCAGATGGTTTCATTGGCACCACTCAAAACACAAGGACCTGAGTTCAGTTCCCCAGACCTCAAGTGAAAACCTGGGCACAAGAGTTGCACACTTGAAACTCCGCCATTGGAGACATAGAGATAGGATCATTCCTAAGCCTGGCTGGTCAAGCCAACCTAGTCTAATTGGCAAGCCGGAGTCCCACAGAGACAACCTGCATTTAATCCCCAGGACCCCCGTGGTGGAAAGAGAAAAACAACTCTTGCAAGTTGTCCTTTGTGGAATACATACATTATATGAAGTATATGTAAAAATTCATAAAACATAGTAATATGGAAAATAACTGAGAAAGACACCTCTGGCCTCCACACGAGGCACATGCCTCCCTCATACAAACATGGATACATATACACTCACAAACACACACACACGAACCCAAAAGTGGGAAGTTTAAATCATCCTTGATTGAGTATAGAGAAAGGCACTGTTAGCATTTCACTGTATGTATTTATTTCTAGGGCTGAGTTTCTGGGTCTAAGTAAGCACATAAAGATTTTAAACAAAACTGGAAATGTGCCTATTTTTGTGCCTAGTTTTCCTGTTCTAATAATATAAATTAGATTGCCTATTCTACTTTTTTCCCTGGAATTTAATCATGAGCATTTGCAGACCTTGGTCTGGGTAGTTCTTTCATTGAGCAGCCTTGAGACCAGGTGATCTTAACGCGGCCATTTTTATCACCCGCCTCCATTAACAGGACAAATTTATGGAGTGTGCCTTGTCTGTAGCTCTGTTGGGCATCTTCCTATCTGATTTCCATGTCCCCCAGGAAGTTCGAGTTCTGTGAGAAGCTTTCACAGTAAAAATCTTGAGAGGTGAAGGAAATGTATCCATGTTGCAGTTTAGAATCATGCACCATTTCCAAACTTGTTCAGCTTATATTCTCTCTTCTGAACACACAGCTATCTAGCTAAGCAAAAACAGTACATCTAAAAAAAAAAAAAATCACTATTTCATAGTAGTGGGCATAGAAATGTCCCTGAGAGTTATTTTCTTCACAGCTGCCTTCAATTTAAATAACCACCTTCAAGGACAAGACAACGTGTACTTTCTGAAATATAAAAAACAAAAGGACTGTCCAAAAGTAACAAGAAAGACAAATAGCTTGCCTTCTAAACACCTCATTCCTGATTTTGGGATTCAAAATGAGAAGGAAGGAGGGGAAGATAAAAAAAAAGAAAGTGGTGAGTAGTGGTAATCCAGCTATGGCCTATCACAAAAATCTGGCCCCACATGAATAAAATTTTATTATAATACAGCTACAATTTTATGTTTGCATAGTGTCAGTGGCATTTATTGTGCTACAGTGACAGTGTTGAGTAATTGCCATGAAGACCTTATGGTCCACAGGCTTAATATATTTACTCTCTGGTTCTTCATAAGGCAGGGGACATCTGAAACCTGACCTCAGGAAGGCCTCCAGACAAATGGAGGTAAAAATGTGATAATTAACCACACACAGGATGGGTTTGGAGGAAGGTGTTCTACAGCCAAGGAAAGAAGGAAAGACAAAGAACAGGAAACTCATTTGCTCACACCTCACCCCCATAATCATGTTCATACCACCCTGGAACACTTGTGTGATTTCTGTGGGTCACAGCCCAAGGTACCAGTAATCTTTGTCCAAAGGTCATTTCACTCCATCTGAATGGACTGTGGCCAATTTCCAAAGTCCAGCTGGAGAAGTAAACGTTGTAGCACTTTAAACTGTAGGAAGTCTAGAAACAGACAGTAGTGGCCAGGATTGCTTCACCACCTGTGATTGAGGGGCTCAGCTGGCCTCAGCCCAAATACCCACAGTTCTCTTTGTCCCTTCTGCAAATCAGTTGGAAACTTAGCCTTGTTGCAGCATCATTTAACTCCCTTAAGAGAGAGAGAGAGAGAGAGAGAGAGAGAGAGAGAGGTGTAAGCAGGCAGTCCTCCCCAAGCTGGGCAAAGCCCGCAGCTACTAGGGAAACACCCAGCCTCAGAAGTGACAAACAGGGCTGTCCCTGTAGCCTACGCTGTCACAGGTCTCCAGCTTGTCTCAGTGATGGCCCCGCTTTTGGTTTCCCTTTTCTCTCTAGGCCCTCAAACCTCCCCTCCCCACAACTGGTCCCCAACCCTGTTTTCCTCCCTCCACGCTCTCCTATCCAGTTTCCTCTCTGCTTCCTCTTCCACTGTCTATTTTCCATCCTCATCTGAGTGAGATTCAAGGAGGGCCTCCCTTGGGCCATCCTTATTAGCTTCTTTGGGTCCATGATTAGTAATCTATTTATCCTGAAATATATGCTAATATCTCCTTATAAGTGAGTACATGCCATGTGTCTTTCTGGGTTTGGGTTACTTCCCTCAGGACAATCCTTTCTAGTTCCATCCATTTGCCTACAAATTTCATGATTTCCTTGTTTTTAATAGCTGATTAATATTCTATTATGTAAATATTTTCTCTATCTTTCAGTTGAGGAGCATCTAGGTTATTTTCAGTTTCTGGATATTACGAATAAAGCTGCCATGAACATAGCTGAACAGGTATTCTGGTGGTAAGGAGGAGCATCTTTTAGATTTATGCCCAGGAGTGGTATAGCTGGGTCTTGAGGTAGACCCTATTTCCAATTTTCTGAGAAACCTCCAAATTGATTTCCACAATTCCACAATTCTACAAGTTCAAGCCAGGCCCAGTGTCTCTTCCTGAGGCCCAGGGATCCAGATGTAGAACTCTCAACCTCTTCTGCCTGCATGCCACCATGCTCTCTGCCACAATTATAATGGTCTAAAGATCAGAAACTATGTGCAAGGTCCAACTAAATGCTTTCTCTTATACGAGTTGCCATAGTCATGGTATCTCTTCACAACCAGAGAACTTTGACTAAGGCAGCCTGCTCCATAGAACTGCCTGGAAGATTAAATTGGCTAATATGTTGATTTTTGACTGAGCTTCTTGCAGAGAGTAAACCTGACCTTTAATGATTGAAAGCTCTTCTCAACCACAGTAGGGTCTCTGAAACATGTAGATCTTTGCACAAGTATTTCTGCTTTAAAAATCTCTGTTGACCCTTCCTCCCATGTTTGTATAATTGGTAACATTCTTTGAACTCTTCAAGACTTCAGAGACACCACCTCCAAGAAGCCTTCCTGATTCCTCCACATAGAGCCCAGTAATCCCTCTTTCAGTCAACTTAAGTGCATGACTTTGTTCTGTTCTGGTTCATCTGACTCTGCCCTCAGCCTTGGACCCATTGAGTATAAGGTCTTTGTATTCACTGCCTGGCATATATTAAGTCCTTAACGAATAATGAAAGGAAAGGTTTCAAGTTGAAACAGAAATAAGTGCAATGGTTTGAACATGGGCACCCAAGAAAATGATCTTTGGAGTGTTATAAAGGGTCGACCATCATCCACGTGAGTCCCTGATTCCTGAGAATAAGTTTAATTTTAACTTGTTCCAACTATATTTGGAGTTGACTTTTAGAATTCCTGAAATTAATACATTTTCTTTTTCTAATCACAACCTGTCTTACTCGGCTAGGTTATTTTGTGCATCCTCATGTCAAATCCTATAGAAACATGTTGGAAATGAGAGAAGAGTGTTTGAGGGGAAAGATTTAGGGTTTCATAAGGCTCAGTGGTCTAGTTAGGGTTTGAATGCTGAATTGTTAAGAACAAGGGAGGCCAGGCTGGTGTGGTGGATTCTCGATCAGAAGAGGCATGGGCTTACTGGTCATGGTAGTTACAAGGGACATTAGAGCAGTGTCTTTGTTAATATGAGTCCATTACAAAGAGCTTCACAAAACAGGGTCCATAGATTTTTCATCTCTCCGGGAGGCTGCATGGTCAAATGTAGTTCAGAAATGATGTACCCTATGTCTTCCTCTGTCGTGTAATAGTCACTATGTAGTTTTGTTCATGGCAAGAGCAAGCAACCTTCTATGTGTTCCCCAGGGCGTGTGCATGCAGTTCCCCTCCTCTGTGATGTGAAGAGGACGGGGAAGCACTGGGCTACAGAATACTGCTCCTGACACCAGCTGCTTGTCCGGGCCTACCAGGGGAAGGAAATGCTGAAATCAGAGTCTTGAGAAAGGAGGGTACTCGTCTCTTGGTGCTGGCTCCTTTTCACTGTGAGTGACGAGAAGGATACCCCCTCTCACACACACACGCCCTGAACTGAGAAGGGGGGTATTTTATATTTTTAGTGGCTTTCCAGAAATCCATTCCAAAAATTCAGCATCATGGCAAAAGGAACGTGAATTTCTTTGCAGGGAACCATGATGGAGGCCTTGGGTATTTGTAGTCTTCTCAGTGAGTTTCAAAAAAGACATTTTCCAACTCTTGTTGCCTGCCTAAATACCATAATCCTCCCTTAGCCACTCATGCCAGCTAATGCTCCTTTCCATGGCAGCATCAGAGGGTGCTCTGTACTCCAGACTGGCTTATATGGTGTACCCTTCAGAGGGATAGTGTCCTCCATGGTCCTGGAATCTCAGGTTTGTAAAGATCTGATGGTTGATCATGTGTGTGTTTGTGTGTGTGTGTGATGTGTGTGTGTATGTGTCTACCTCACATTACAAGGGTGGAAGGGCCAGATGTAGCATCTTTAAAACCCAGCAGATGACCTTGCTGTCACTGGGGTAGGAGGGTCTTTGTTCATTGCAATCCCGGTCCTTGGTGTACTGACCCTAGATGAATAAGCTACACTGTGGAGAAATGTCTTGTGTGGATGTAGCAGCTGTCAATAAAGAACCGCTTGGCCAATCAGCTGGGCAGAAGGACAGGAAATGGAAGGTGAAACTTCCTGGTATGGAGGAAGGAACTCTAGGAAGGGAAGCTGGAAAAGCCTTTCGGAGACATAGGGGAAGAAAGATGTGTTTGGACGCTGGGAGGGTAGCTGGCCACGTGGCTGGATGAGGCAAGGTCGGTGTGATACAGGTAAAAAGACTCAAGCAAAATAGTGTAGACTCTGCCCAGCCAAGGCTCAGTTTAAAAAACTTAAAAGGCCTTGGCGTCTTTATTTTTATGGTTTAAAGACCGTCCTGGGGCCTAGGTTTTTCTTCACCGGAGATATAGGCCATGGGTCTACACTATGCTAAGCCACCACTGGCCCTTTAAAATTCACCTATTGGACCTGCTCTGACCTCTGTGCCGGAAACACTCACAGCAGACACTTCTGATGTCAGGGTGAAGCAACAAGGCTATGGAGAGAATCAGGCTAGACTGAAGACCAGGCGTCTGTGGCACCAGCTCTGCTGAGGAAGGGGGTCCCAGGGCAGGACCACTCTGCTCCGTCCCACTGGTGAAAATAAGCTGACCCACCTTTGATCTGACACCAGTAGCTAGCACAGTCCCCCGCTCTTCTGCAGACTGCCTTTCCTCTTGCTGGCTTCCTCATGGCTGGCTGGCCATGAGGAGCTCCTGCTGCCTACCCGGCTGGGGAATGTGACGGGAATGTATGAGCTCAGAGCCTGCTTGTGTTTGCTTCTTGGAGAATGGTGACTTTGTCCACATGGCCACATCCGGAGGCCAGACTCAGCTGAGATGTTCATCTGGGAGAATTTAGTAAACTTACACATGAACACCAAGTGTTCATGCTGCTGAATTAAGACAAGGTGGCCCCAGGGCTGAAGGGACCGAAGAGCCGTGACTCCTGAGGTCGGAAAGAACTGGGATGGAATTTGTAAGACCGCTCCAGATGTGGCTTGGACACTTGCTAACTTCCTAAGTGTTCCTTCCTTTCCTCTTTCCCTCTTTTCTCCCCTGTCCTCTTCACTCGGCCCCTCCCTTCCTCCCACCGCTCTAGTATGTGTATGCATTTTGAGGGGTGGCTGCTCTCCACCTTCTATTTGTGACGCTCTCTCACTTGAATGGGGCTCACTGATTCAGCTAGCCTGCTGCCATCAAGCCTTGGGGATCTCCCCGTCATAGGCTCCCCACTGCTGGGGTTAGTCTTTGCTGCACAGGTTTTTAGAGTGCTACGTTTCAAACTTGTGTCCTTATGCCTGCATGACAAGTAATTTACCAATGGAGTTCTTACCCAGCCTCCCCATCTTTCTTGGATCCAAGACTCGCGGGAAAAGCAGAGATTCATGGAGAAGCCTTAAGGTCACCACATGGTGACTGTGGCTATTTTAACATACTGCCAGGCTCAGTCAATCATTTTATGTCCTAGGATGAAGTCTCAGTTGATAATTCATTTGGCAAAATGTGATTGGAAAAGTTATAAATAACATGACGAACTGTAAAAGACAGTGATAAATGCGGCTGCCAATTCGAGGGTTGTCTTTCCTGGCATGTGTTGGATTCAGTCTTTGTAAACTGGAAAGCTTTAATAACAGGGCAGAATTTCCAAGTGGAAAGCATTAAAGAACTTCGGCCAGATCCTGTGATGTATGAAAATATGAAAAGCGGATATTGTCTGTCAGAGAAAAGTTAAAATGTAACTGTTTGAAATGCCTCAATTAACCTTGCCTTATATAAAAATTCCAAGTTGCTCGTGCATGCTTCTTTAATAGTCTGCTGTTCTATCTTCCTTACTGAGAAACAATTATCAAAGAACTGGAAAACAGGAAAAATAAGTAATCTCACCATTAAAAGACAGTTTCATTTTTCTTTTAGTGAGATTTTAAAAATCTGATTATAAATCAGTATTTACTTTTAAAATGATGCAGGGGGTTAGCTCAGTGATAATGACTTGCCCAGCATATGTAAGGCTCTAGGTTTGTTCCCCAGAACTGCCAAAAAATGTTTATTACTGTCTAAAAATCATAACTATTTATGATTCTTTGAATATGTATATATTGTAGAATGGCTAAATTGATTTAATTAACATGCATGATCCCATACTTAATTTTAGTAATGACAACATAAAACTTTACAGCATTTGTTTTCTCTTTTTTATGACAGATTTCTTCTGGTTGTTTTTAGCTATATGTACATGTGCGGATGGATATATGGCAATGAGTGCAGGTGCCGGTGGAGGCCAGGGTCATCAGACTGCCTTGGGGCTAGTTATGGGCGGCTGTGCGCCACCCAGTATGGGTGCTGTAAACCAAACCCAGCTCGTCTGAAGAGCAGTAGCATTTCTCACTCTTAAGTTTTGATTCCAGTCCCACTTGTAGCAACTTTCATTTAATTAATTTATATTTATAACTTACATGATGTATAAATAATATATTGTGATTAGACATATCTTATAATGTTTAGTAGAACCATTGAAATTACTCTTTCTGTGAAGCTGAAATTTTGTATCCTTTAATCAAAGATCCTACCTTCTTCACCTTCAGGTACACTCCATTGTATTCTCTGATTTAGTGAGATTTCTTTCTTTCCTTTTCTTTCTTTCTTTTCTTTCTTTCTTTTCTTTCTTTCTTTCTTTCTTTCTTTCTTTCTCTCTCTCTCTCTCTCTCTCTCTCTCTCTCTCTCTTTCTCTCTCCCTATCTATCTCTCTCTCTCTGTCTTTCTTTTTCCTCTACCTACCTACAACGTCTCTACATAGCTCTGGCTGTCCTGGAACTTATTGTGTAAACCATGCTGAGCTTGAACTCAGAGATCCACCAACCTCTGCCTCCCATGGGCAGGAATGAAAGGCCTGTGCCACTACACCCAGTGAGGTCATTCTTTTTAGAATTTGCCTATTAAGTAAGGTCAAATGTGTGTTTTATTTCACTTCATATACTGTCCCTGGGCACGTAAGTGATAGCATGGTGATTATGACTAAGGTAGCAGTGAACATGGAGTGTCGATCCTCATCGACACATTTATTCCATGTCCTTCACACTCACACTCACTTCATGTCAGATATCAGTAGTACGATACTGGAACCTATGCTTATTTTTCTTTCTTTTTTTAACCTCCACACTTTGCTACAGCCACAGTACTGATTTAGAGCTAATTGACACTGATGGTACAAGGGCTCCTTTCCCCACCAACACCTTTGTCACATGTGTGTGACCCATGGGCATGTCCAGAGAGCATTAACAGAGGAAGGAAACACTAACCCCACCCTGAACAAGAGGAGTGCCATCCCATCGGATGCCACAGCCTAAAACAAAGGAGCAAGCCAGGTGAGTGAGAGCGCTCCTAGCTCTCTGCTTTCTGATCCATCCAGATGCGAGCAAGCAGGCTCTCAGTCGGCTGTTCCTAACCACATTCCCTTCCCACCATGGTGGTCTGTGTACTACCAACCTGTGCCAAAGTAAGCTCTTCCTGCCCTAATTTGCTTCCTGTTGGCATTTGGTCATAGTAATGAGAAAGTGACTCAAACTTTTACCTTTTTAAGTTATAACCATTCTGAGAGGTACGAGGTGATACGATCATGATGGTTTTAATCAGAACTTCTCTGATGACCAGTGATGATGAGAATATTTTTTTGAGAATGAAAGAAGTGCCCTGGTTCTTAATACTTTTTCATTCCCTTGGGATGAAATCTCCACTCCTGTGAAAACAATTACTTGAATTTTGCTAAGATCAGCTTGAATCTACAGGTCATCTCAGGTCATGGGAACCTTTAATTGTTCTTCTTCTACTTCATGAACATGGGATATCTCTTTATGACTGTGGCATCTTTAAGTTTTTATATTAGTGTTGTAAGTAGTCTTCAATGCAGAGATTTTTTTATTTACCTCTTTGGTTAAATTTATTGCTAAGAATTTTATTATTTCTTGACACTTCCATAAATAGGATTATTTTCTCAGTTTACTTTCAGATTAAGTTGTTGGTGTACAGAGACACTAGTGATTTAGAAACACCCTCTAGTTTCACTGAATTCGCTTATTCATTCAAATAAACGATGGAGTTTCCAGGGCTTTGTATATCTAAAGTGCCATTGCAAACACAGACAATTTAATGTCTTCCTTCCCAATGCCTTTTATTTATTTATTTATTTATTTATTGCACAACAGTTCTAGCTGTGACCAGTTTTGTGCTGAATAGAAGTGATGAGAATGAATTTTGCTCATCTTTATTGGTTTGAAGGAAAAGCTTTGACCATTTCACCAATGAGTGTTCAGTGTTGGCTGTGGGTACAGCATGCACACAGAGACAGACAGACAGACACACACACACTCACTTAAAATATTTGCATGCAATGAATTGTAGCTTGCAAAGTAGTAGGTCTCCTCATATTGTTTTGACATATCCTTGTTTTGGCTGACTCTCCTCACTCCCACATACATATATGTAAAAATTAGAAGCTCCATATGTAAGAGAGAAGCATGCAGTGTTCGTCTTTCTGAGCATTTGTTAACTCACTATATATATTTTCCAGTTCATCCATTTTTCTGCAAATTGCAGTTCTATTTTCCTTTGTGACAAAATAAAATTCCATTGTATCTATCTACTACATTTTCATTCTCCATTCATTTGTTGATGGACATCTCGGCTGATTCCATTTCCTTATAGTATGTGGCCCCTTTTGTGTGTTGGGGTATGTTCTTTCTCTACCTGATTTATTGAAAAATTTTTATCATGAAAAGGCAATAGATCTTGTCAAATTTCAGTACTTGATGAAATGATAACTTGAGTTTTATCCTTCACTCTGTTAATGTGCTTTATCTCATTAGGGATTTGTGTATGTTAAACTATGTTTGCATCCCTGGCATAAATCCTTGATCATAGTCAATTTCTTGCTGGACATTTCGCAAATCAAGAACTTTGTTTGATTCTACGTAGTTACAATTGGTTGGAAATTACTCTTGGACCATACCATTGTGTCCACAAGCAAAATACTTGATAGTATTTCAGTCTTCCAGAATGGTTAAACATTTTTGCCTAGCTTATCAGTCCTGCAGAATGTGCAATGGATACTTGGGAAGATATATGTATTTAGCTGCTTTTAGAATGTTCTGTATATGTCTGTTTGGTCCTTTTGGCCTAAACTTAAGTGTGTTTACTTATTGACTTGCTGTGTGGAGGATGTTCTAGTTTCATTTCTGTTAATATAAAATACCTTGACAGAAACTAACTTAGGGAAAGGGCAGTTTGTTTGGCTTACAGTGGCAAGATCTCAGAGTGGCTAGTCACATCCTATCCATAGTCATGAGCAATAAGAAATAATGTGTTCAAGACTGCTCTCTTGCTTTCTTTCTCCTCTCTTAGACAGTTCAGAATCCGTGCTGGGAAATGTTGTGGCCTGCAGTGGACTGGGTCTTCCCACATCAATTAGCAATCAAGACACACTGAATATCCTCCTGATTAATTGACCCCTTTGTCATTAGAATAAGACAAAGTCAGCCATTATATAAGTTTTGTTTTTGTTTTTGCTTAATCTAGTTATCTACCTTCCCTCATTTTTCAATTTCTATTTGCATAGAATATCCATTTCCATTCCTTCACCTTTAATTTATATATGTTCTTAAAGATAAAGTGAGTCTTTTATAGATCACATACAGTTTTTTTTGGTCTTTCTAGGTCTTTTTGTTTGTTTGTTTGTTTGTTTGTTGTAAATTCTCCTGATTAGAGAATTTAATCTCTTTATATTCATGATAGATAATTATTGGCATTTGTTGTTTTCTGGATATGTGGCTTCTTTGTCACCTGCCTTCTGATAAGCTTTGGCTAATGTTTTTTGTTGTTGTTTTGTTTTTAAAATCCCTGCTATAGTTTGCATATCTAGCATAGGTTTGGGCTTTCTGGTTATCTAGGCTTACCTAAAATATTTTATAATCCCAAAAGGCTAGTTTAAATTAATCATTAATCATGTTTCTAAAACTACAGTTTGGGGAACCAGCATGGTGGTGTACACCTTCAATCCCAGCACTTTGAGAGGCAGAGGCAGGCATATCTCTGAATTGCAGGCCAACCTCATCTATATGAGTTCCAGGACATACAAGGCTATGCAGAGCGTCTATTAAAACAAAACAAAAACAAACAAACAAACAAAAAAAACCCTACAGTTTGGTAATTGAGAGGCAATTCAGTCAGTAAAGTGCTTGACTCCGAAGTAGGAAGAGCTGATTTTGACCCCAAAATCAAATCACTATGTTGGGCAGAGACAGGAAGATCCACTGGATTCAGTAGCCAGCCAGTTGGTTTGAGCTCCAGGCTAATGAACAACCCTGTGCCAAAATTGGTGAATGGTGTTTCCGAGGATGACATCAGAGGAGTCCCTTGGCCTACATATCCATGTGCACACAAATGCGCTATACCCAGCTCTCATGTTCTAATGTTACAATTTACATCTTTTTATATCATGACTTATTTAACACATTCCGACAATTTTTAAGTTTGGCTCTTGCATGCCAAAGATAAGTTTTACATACATTCACATATAATTACATTATTAGAGTTTTCTCAGTTTGTGTAGTTATTTTACATTAATGTGTTTCATACTTTATGTGGCTTGCTCCTTCAGCCTGAAAAAAGTCCTTTAGCATTTTTTTCTAAGGTGATGATGATCTCCCGAGCTTGGTTTGTGCTGAAGAGCCTGCGCCCACCTTCATTTCTGAAGGATAGTATTTCTAGGTATCATAGTCCATGTTTGTAACTCCTCCTTTCAGTGTTTTGTGCATGTTATTCCAACATCTTACCTGCAGAGCTCCTATACAGAAAACTTGCTGATCCCTTATTATAAAATTTGGCTTGAGGGAATGGCTTCATTCTTCTCACTACATCTTTGTCTCTGATTTTTGACAGTTTGATTATAAAATATCTTGACATAGTCTCATTTGGACTGGATATGACTGGAAATCATTGACTCTCTTATGTCTGAACATATGTATATTTGTCTTAGTTAGGGTTTTATAGCTGTGAAAAGACACCACGACCATGGCAACTCTTATAAAAAAAAAAAAAACATTTAATTGGGGCTGCCTTACAGTTTCAAAAGTTTTAGTCCATTATCATCATAGTGGGAAGCATGGAAGCATCCAGACAGATCTGGTGCTGGAGAAGGAGCTAACAGTTCTGTATCTTGATCCACATGCAGCAGGAGGGGGGAAGTGAGTGCCACACTGGGCATAACTTGAGCATAGGAGATCTTACAGTGGCTCCCACAGCGACACACCTCCTCCAACAAGACCATCTCCTAATAATGGCACCCCCAACGGGCCAAGCATTTAAACATTGGAGTGTATGGGGGCCATACTGGTTCAAACCACCACAGTATTGATGTCTAGATTTGAAATTTTAATTTTTCTAAAATAAGCTTTATGATCTTTTCTGTCTTCTCTTTGAATTACTATAATTGGCATTATGTTCTTTTGAATGTTTCACAGCTTTCTTTATTCCTTATCAATATTTTTCTCATCTGATTGTATATTTTTAAATATCCTGTATTTGAGTTTATAGGTTCTTTCTTCTACTTGATTACTTCTGCTTGGTTCTATTGTATTGCTCATTTCATTCCTTTCTCAGCTCTAGAATTTTTAAAAATTATTATTATTATTATTATTATTATTATTATTATTATTATTATTATTACTTTGGTCCTTAATTGTTTTCCTGACTCACTGAATAGTTTGCTGATGTTTGTTGAGCTTCCTTACAATAATTACTTGGAATCCTTTGTCAGGTAGTTCATATGTCTCCATCTTTTAATAATCAGTTTATTGGTTTTTTTTGGGAATTTCATGTTTCCTGATCTCTCTTGGTTCTTGTAGTCATATATGGTATTTACATAGTTGTGGAAATAGAAGCACATTCCAGTCTTTGAAGACCGTTTTCATCTGGCAAAGCCCTTTATTAGTAGCCGGTTCAGAGACTCTGGGAAAGCTGGTTGTGGTACTTTGAATAGGTCTGGCCCCCATAGGGAATGGCACTATTAGGAGGTATGTCCTTGTTGGAATAGGTATGCCTTCTTGGAGGAAGTGTGTCACTGTGGAGGCAGACTTTGAGGTCTTATACACACATACACATACACACGCACAAGCTCCACCCAGTGTGGATTCCAGTGTTACTCTGTTCTTTGCAGATCTCAGTGTAGAACTCCTCCAGCATCATGTCTGCCTGGATGCTGCCATGATTTCCAACCATGACCATAATGGGCTAAACCTATAAAACTAAGCCAACCCCAATTAAATGTTTTCCCTTATAAGAGTTGCCTTTGTCGTGGTGTCTCTTCACAGCAATGGAAACCCTAACTAAGACAATGGTCACATCTGGATCTACCAGGATGAATCCGTTAACTAGGTCCTTCGGAGAGTGACCTGAAGCCTAAGTCTATATGAGCTAAACTGCTATTGAGGGGGCATTAAGCCTCGGTCTGTGGGGCCTGCTAGAGTGCCTGGTACTTGAATCTATGGAGTGGGCTGGGACTGTGAGTGTACCGCATCTACATCCATAAGGGCTAGCTTGGCACCTAGAGCCCAAGTCCTTAAGGGCCGCCCCAGCAATGGGATACACAAATACGTTATTTTACTTACTGCTGTAGCAGAACACCTGATACGCGCAACTCTGAGGATGAAGGATTTCCTATGGCTCACGGTTTAGAGAACATAGTCCATCATGGCAGGAAGGGCAGAAACAGAAGTATCTTAGAACTAGAGTGACAGGAGTTTGAGGTGACTGTGTACCATAACAGCAGGAAAGAGGCAAGTATGGCCCATAATTCATGAGATATGACTCAAGGTCCACCAGGTAGGCCCCACATCCAAAATGTTCCTAAAACAATGCCACCAGCTGGGGACACAAGCCTGTGGGAAACATTTCACATTTGAACCATAACAACTCGATGAGCCTGGTTATACTGGATCTGGCAGAAAGCAGGTCTTTCCCAGTGTTCAAGTGACAAACTAGACGAGGGCAAACCTGAAGCTTGGGATTGCCTCAGGGCTCATGTGGAGCTTGAGGCAGGGCCACCTGGAGGATTATTTACAGGTGACACCTATTGGTAACACAGTTGGCAATACTGGGCCTGGTGATGAGATCAGCTAGGAGTCTGGGGATACAGGGCTTTCACAGCATTGGCTTTTGTTGGGGCCTCTCAGGGTCCAAGGCAAAGCTGGCAGGCATTTCCCTCATCTTTCTCCAAGTAGAAAGGTGTCTTGCCTCAGACTGGGGTAAAAAGTGCTGTGGGAAGTCTAAAACCACTTTCTACCCTATTCAGAGTGACTCTTTTTTCTATACCGTACCCAAGTGTTCTTTGTTTTGTATGCGTTTTGTTCTCTTAAGACAGTGGCTCAAGTAGTAGCCCATGGTAGCCTCATATTCATGGCAATCGTCTTTCCTCAGCTTCCCAGAAGCCATAATTAGACATGAGCTACCATGTCTGACTCTGTTTAGGTACTATTACCTCTCATTTTGTTTCCTTAGTTCTTGTCAAGTTATATTTCATTCGTAGATAGTTGTCCAAATTGATGCTTCTGAGAAAGAGTAAGGCTAGAAAGTCATTGTTCTGTCTTGTTTTTAAAATAGTCCCCTTCCTCTCCTCTCCTTTCCTTCCCCCCCCCCCCCCCCCCCTTTCCCCCCCCCCCCCCCCCCGTGTGTGTACCACCATGTGTCTGGGTATTGATCCTCCCCTTGCATCTTGTTTGACTCCGTCTCTTCCCTGTTTGTTTCAGCGTTGTACACTCTAGGGTGCCTGGCCCACCCTTAGAATCCAAACTCAGGTTGTCAGGCCTGTGTGCAAGCACTTTTACACCATGAGCCACCTCCCTAGCCCTTAATATATATTCCTAAAAGCATAGTAGTAACTTATTTTGGGGTTTTCAGTTTTGATTCTTGAAGTTTTTTGCATGAAAACATTACAACAGTTGAGTAGCCAAATGACCACAATTTTATGTTTATTCCTTTACGTATGTAACAATATCTATAGTAGATTCTCAAGTTGTTTCTGCATTTTTTATTGACTTAAGTGGTGTTAAAAAATTCAACCTACTACATTTTTCCTTATGATAATTATTTCTTTAAAATTGAAACTTGAGGTTAGACTGGATGGCACAAGCCTTTAACCCCAGCACTCGGGAGGCAGAGAGAGGTGGATCTCTGCGAGTTTGAGGCATGTCTGACCCACATAATGAGACTTTGTCTCTAAATTCCCAAAAGTTGGTTAATCAATTAAAAAGTAAAATTAGTACTTAAAGTGAAACTACTTGAAATAAAGGACATTTCCTCTAGTTTCGCTTAATGCTACCAAAATGTTTCCATCAGATGTTATTCTGGTAAAAGGTTTGATTATTTTTTATGTGACTATTTCTTTAATTTGCCTGTTGTTTATCTGAGTACAAGGTATCAAGTAAATGTATAAGTAACCAGCAAACCAGCTAATTGCTTTTATTTTATTCACCACTCATCCATTCCCTACCCCCTTGCACTGCCTCCTCCTTTAGTATTCTTACTAAGGTCCGATAGACCTACTTTGTCCTCTTTAGCTATGGGCTCATCTCCAACAGCATGTGGCTTTTATTAGTTATATAATGTAACATGTGATAGGAACTTTTTTCCCAAAACTTTCTTGGCCAAAAAACTTTAAATACAGGAGGATTCTATAAAGATCTTATAATATGAAACTTATATGGTTCCACACATATTTTGAATGATTTGGTTCTACACATATTTTGAATGTATGAAAAAAACCACAGACTAATATTTGCCTAGTACAAAGTTATGCCTGAAAATTTAATTTAAAGTATATGCTCCTTCCAGTCAGCGCCCCCCCATCATAATTTTTTCCCAAATATATTCTTGCTTCAGTCTTTATCTTATCATCAGTTAGGGACTAAAGGCATGGCATTTTATGTTCCATTGTGGATTTAACCTACAGGTGTTGTGTTTTCATTTTCTCATTTACATAAAAAATATAGGACTTCTGGCAAGCGATAATTGTGGTGTATGCTCGTTAAGACCAACTTAAGCGTTCCAGTGTACTCCCACTACAACCAGTTCAGTCTTGGTTGCTTGTTGCCCAAATGAGTTTAGATTCACAGAATCTAAGGCCCGCCTCTGGAAAGCCAAAAAGTGCTCTGTGGGCCCAGCAATGAAAGATGACATAGCCATTCCACCACCTGGGCAGGTAGCTAGCTGATGGTAAGACACATAGAGGAAGCCTAGCTCTACCTGTCTGCTGCTTCCTTGATGTCTTCGGACCTCTATGAAATAGGAGAATCTGTCTTTCTCCCCTTAATTAGATTTGTCCGTGCCAGAGAGAAAACAGCCAATGGCAAGTGTGCCCCATAGAGTAACCAAAGGTCAAAGAGAGCCCCCAACCCTGATCAACACTGTGCACAAGATTGCCGTGGGTGCTAGGTATCATGCTGTACAGAAACCACAGCAGCCAGCAACTCAGCAAGTGACAAAGTGGTTCAACACAATGTGTGTCACCGTCTTTCTTGGGTTGACACCACCAATAATATTGAGTATGTCAACATACATGTGGCTTCTTAGCTAATTAGAAAATTGTTACTGCATTCCTAAGCTGAATGCTTAATGACAGCAGGGAGTTTGATGGGACTGAGACAGCCTTCATCACTCAAATTCAGATGGTCTCTGCTTGTGCAGAAGTGACATGTGACAATCTGATCTTTCATCGACAAAGGACTATCTGACGCATTTACTGATGCTGCCAGGAGTGGGCAAGGAGATCAAACTGTTCAAAGCAGCTGAGTCAAGCCTGCAAGGGAGGAGATGGCAATGGTAAGTTTCCGTGTGTTGAAGGCCTCAAGTTACAAGGCCATGGGAAGCTAATTCTCGGCAACTTTCCAAACCTGGGGAAGGTGGCAAACTCCAGGAAGTGGGAGTTAGATGGGTCTTTCAAGGACTACAAGGTTGCCAAGGATGGACTATCACACCTCGTGGATCTTGAGGTTAAAGAGGTAGTCAGAAGGCCAGCTTCAGCTTGGTAATGATGGCTGCATAACTATGAATGATCTCCTCCACCTAATCAGGACTGGTCTAAGATCATAACTGCCACTAATGACAATTCGCCCCTTCCCTCTGATGTGTGTTTCTATAGATTAAATATTAAAGAAAAAAGAAAATATGCACAGATGTTTATAGAGGGGATAATCAAGGATGAGCCCTAAAAACTGGAAAAGTAAAAGCTTTAATTAAAAACTTTCATTCTCGTTGTTTGTTTTTAAAGATAATTTTTCTCCTCCATCTCTTTCTGTGGGGGGAGGGGCACAGATAACTCATACATACCAGCCTGAATAATACTATGTGCAGTTTAAAAGATGAGGAAGGAAATTGCTCCAATATGTATTACCAAGTAGAAAGAAGCCCTCACCGACCTTCCAGAATCATTCACGTGATGTGCCATTCAGAAAAGCAAAAATGCATACATAACTGTTGTGTGGTGGGAGTGGGTGTCCAGAGGGGTGCTGCAAGTTTTTTCCTTTTAACATGGCTCTCTCGAGAACTCAGAAGGAACTGTTGTGCCAGTGCACTAGCATGAGATGACTTCCAGCTCAGAGGGCCCAGTGCTGTGACTAAATCTTTAGCTAGCAGGGATAAAAGATTTTGCGGTTGCCTTTTTTTGTTAAAAAGCCATGCTAAATAAAGTAAGAAAGGCGTGCCCAGGAATGGCCAGTGAGTGACTGGGTGCCTGGGCACAAATGAGGTCTGGGCTTCCTAACCACAAGCCACAAATTCCATCCAGCAGGTCAGGGTGGGTCCCGAACAGTATGGCCTATGAAGTGATGAAGGAGCATTTGCTAAGCAAGCTGAGGCTTTGGCACACCAAGTGCACAAAGTCCAAAGGCGGCTGGAGAGGCAGGAGTATGCATCAATAGCTACTGAGAACTGGCTGGCCAGGTGGATCGGAGCTGAGGAGTGCATACTGCTCTTGCAAAGGATTTACATTCAGTTCCCAGCGTCACATGGGGAAACTCAAAACTAACTGTAACTGCAACTCCAGGGCTTCTGACAACCTTTTCTGGACTCTGGGTATTTGCACACTTGCAGGCATGTGCACACACACACACACACAGAGAGAGAGAGAGAGAGAGAGAGGAGAGAAATGAATCTTTGAAAACAAATAATAGTTATTGGCATGGGGCAGGAAGCTCCCCCAACTTGGGGCTTTCTTCTGGTGTTAGAGATACAATTTATTGAGCATAAACTATGCCCCAGGCACTGTGCGAGGAGGTTGGGTAATATTTTTTATAAACTTTTGACATCTAATCCATATCATAGTTTGGGCCGTTTTCCGTATTTTATGGGTTAGTCAGATAAAGCTGAGAGCAGCTAGCATTTACGTGGCAGGGCTCTATGATGGGAAATGGAACTCAAACTTTCGGGCCATCTGTTATAAAAGGTTGTGTCCCCCCGCCTGGAGTCTTCAGAGCGGGTTGACTAAGAACACTCAGGATCATCAAATGAGTTCATGTGTAAACCAGAGGCGCGGGGGTGCGGGGGCACAATCCTAGTGGCCTCAGCCCTCCCTGGCTCTCACCAGTGCACACAACCAACCCCCTTGGGACCCAACGCCCCTCTCAGCTACTCTCAAGAAAAACCACTTGCAAACTGCACATTGTGCTCTTGGCCGGGGACACGGTGGTTTCACTCTCCCAACATAAAAACTGAAAACCGCCACTCCAGATGAGGGACTTCTCATCTGCTTGTATAATCCCACTTGTAAGCAGTCTGGGCATTCAATTTCAGATGAATTAAGGAGGCAACTTAAAGTGTGGAGGATGTCAGCGGGAGCATTTACAAACTCAGAGTTAATGAACATCAAATCCCACTGTGGTCTGACAGACGGTGACCTTTTGACTCGAAAATTTGTACATCCTCTGGGCTGGAGCTGCCTCTGTGTTGTGTATCTGCCCCCAAAGTTGCCTGAGCATGTCTGCTGGAAGGGTCCTCTCTCTCCCCAGACTCTCTGAACTTGAACCAGGAAGGCCTGCCCACACGTAGGCTCCGCTGACAGATGGAAAAGCCTGAATATGTCTTTTTGTTGTTGTTGATTTTTATGATGATAAAACAGGGTTTCTCTGTGTAGACCAGGCTGGCCTCAAACTCACAGAGATCTGCCTGCCTCTGCCACCCAGAGTGCTGGGATTACAGGCGGCACGCCCGGCTTGAGAGTTTATCTTCTTAAGCATATGGTGTTAAACACCTTCACCCTGTCTGTACCACCAACCTCTGGCACTCCCTTCATTTTGCAGACCTACATTGGTTTTGTTTATTGGGATAAAATAAGCAGGCCTGAAAGTATATTGTTTCAGCCATGCTTAAGTGTGTGGTTGAATGGCATTTGGGACACTCCGACTGTCACACAGCCATAGCTGCCCCCACCTCCTAGGCCTTAACTTTTACTTCCTGGCTATCCCAAAACTGTGCTAATTAGCACCCACTCAGCTTCTCCTTCCTGACAAACTGACTCTCTCTTCCAGACAGTCCATTGCTTTCCTGTACCAGTGCTGGGCTGTCCAGTACAGTTCAGTTGGCCTCTGCCATGGAGCAAGCATAGGCTCCCAAGTTGTCTGTTCTCCCGGGTGGCCAGGCTTCTGTGAGACTTGGGTGAGATCTTCCTCTCATGAGCTACCACCTGTGCTGGCCAGCAAGCATCTTCCTACCTTTGATTTCTCAGTGTCCAGAACCCCATGCTGGGGTTAGAACTCACTTTGTTCCCTTCTTAACAGTGTGTCCTTAGGCAGCTGACTTCCAGAGCCTATTCTGTTTGTAGAAAATGGAGTCGCTGATAATTGTTAGTGTGATTGTGAGAATCAAACAAGTTTGTGGGTTGCAGAGATGGCACGGTTGGTAAAGCATGGGTCTCACAAGCATGAGGAATCTGAGGTCAGATCCTCAGAACCCACATGAAAAAGCAGGCAAGTTGGGGCAGTCACAGTTAGCAAAGTTCAGGGCCAGTGAGAGACCCTGTTTCAAACAGAAGGCTCTTGAGAAGCAATACAGGACACTGGTCTGTGGCCTCCACATCTGCCCATACCCACAAGTGGACATGCACACGCGTGCATCTACACATAGGTACACAAAGGATTTGCAAAACCGTCTCTCTGCATCTAGAAACTGTCCTGTCCTGAGGCCTTCCTGCGGGTCCTCTCTTTTTCCACTTCCTTTTCTCGCCAACCATTCCCCACCCCAGGAAGCATTGCCTCTGGTGGGAAAACGGAATGTTTAAGTTATCCCAGGATGTGGTACAAAGTCGGAGCCAGGCTTGCTGCTGTCTGAATCCTAATGAGCTCGGTGTCTGACCTCTTCCCTGTGGCTGAATCTGGCACAAAGTGCTGACGTTGCTGTCACAGCCTCCTACTTTGGAATGTGTGGAAGATGCCTCCCCAAATGCCAATTTACAGGATGGAAAGGGAGCCTGGGGCCTTGAGGATTTGGGAAAACAGTCTCTCTCATTCCCTGATTTGCCAAGTAATTCCATTTACAATTTACAAACTTACAACAACATCCTTTCCCTTCCCTCTCCACTTTGTGAGTGAGAAAAAAAAAAAAAAAAAAAAAAAGCAATCCCTTGGTGGGCTTGAAGAACAAATCACTTATTTTAAAAGTTAGTCGGGGGAAGCAGGCCATCTGTACGCCCTGAAATCCTCACAGCACAGGAAAGCAACTGGGTAGACAAAAGCAAACTGGGATAACCTTCCCCAGACTCCCTGTGGGTTTACTGTCTGTAAGTTTAATCTTCTGGAAGGAAAACGTGTCTCGGTGATGTTCCTGGATGGGGAACACACGCCAGTACATTCACATTATGTCATGTCTCTGTCAGATGCCTTCAAAAGGAAATGGACGCGTTCCTTACTTTGCTGTCACCGCTTTGTCCCGAGCACGTAAGTTACAGCCACATTGAGCCGCTGTCACATTCAGGCACGTTCTACATCTTTATTGGGATGCTTCTTCCCAGCATGTCTTCCGCACACCCGTCAGTCAAGCGGCTCCTCTCTAAGCTGGTGTGATGCCACCTTCACCTAGCCACGCCTAGCTCCCTTGACGACATGTAACACACCATCTGTAGCCTTCCCCCATCCCTGGCTCAGGGAACTTCCCTTCTTGCACTGAGCCAACAAAACCCAACAGTGTTTTATTTTGCTTCAGGCAGCAGGCGGGGTTCCCTTTGGGATATGCGCTGTGATTAGTGACATATTGTTTTCATCTCCATGTGCCTTTGTGAAGGAAGAAACTGTGTGCAATGCCCATCTTTGTAGCATGTACCATCTTAGTGCCTTGCCTCTGTGTGGGAGACTAAGTACTCAATGAACTTAATTGATGCTCTACAAGTCAACGACGTTACTCGGATGAACATCACTTCCCCTGCCATGTGTGTCTCCACAAGAGTTAGTGAAGATACCTTAATTCAGCTATCCCCAGCCACCTGTTCCATGCAGTGGGTGCACTTGGCAGTAACACCAAGAGAGAAAGAATTAATGAAATCCCAGATTTTAGCATTTGTGCAATCGGTTTTGCGCATTGTAAGACACTGGCTTTTAATGCTTAGAATCACCATCACCTCCATTTCTGTAGCAAGCACTGGTATCATTAGCACAACATATGCAAGCTTCTAGGTGAAGCCCTGAGTTTTTAAAGTTTTAAATTTCCTGCAAGTTGTAAAGGAGATAAAGGATGGGACATTTCACATTCCTGAGTTTATTTTTACCCTGCCCTATGGCATGGATTAAGCCCCACAATGCATGGTGTGGTAGGCCATCACCACTTTTGAGCAATGGTGGACTTGCCATATTCTTCTCTTATGTTTTTGGAAATGCTATGCCCAGGGGTTGAAGAAGATATCCTAGAAAGCTTTCTGACATGAAAGCTCATGACCAAAACAGACGTTTTAACTGTGTTGCCATGACAGCCAATCTGTGATGCTTCCCTTAGCCTAAGATGGGCAATCCAAACCTTGTGACTCTGAGAATAGCCTAAGTGGAGGAACAACCAGGTGCAGACTCCACGAGGAGCCTGGCGTCACATCCGTTTGTCAGCTTCCGATCCACTGCCTATCTGCAGATCCTTCTAAACCCCCGACTTCACCTGCTGAATATTGTAGGAGCATGGGCTTTGATCCTGCAGTACACACACTACACACTCTATGCTACACAGCTACTCCTGGGCAAGAACATGTAGTCTTGCCAAGTCCAAGAGCTTTGGGGATGGTACAGAAGACTTTGAAAGAATTGCATGAGAATTGCAAGATGAACAAAACAGTCACCTCCCAAACAATAACTATCTTTTTTTGCTTACTATTATTAATATTATTTTATTATAATTTATTCAATTTGTATCCCAGCTGTGGCCCCCTCCCTCATCTCCTCCAAGTCCCATCCTCCCTCCCTCTTCTTCTCCCATGACCCTCCCCTAGCCAACTGATAGGGAAGGTCCTCCTCCCCTTCCATCTGACTGTAACCTATCAGGTCTCATCAAGACTGGCTGCATTGTCTTCCTCTGTGGCTTGGTAAGGCTGCTCCTCCCAGGGGGAGGTGATCATAGAACCTGCCACTGAGTTCCTGCCAGAGACAGCCCCTGTCCCTCTTACTAGGGACCCCATTTGGAGACTGATTCTATGAGCTACATCTGAGCAAGGGTTTTAGGTCCTCTCCATGCATAGTCCTTGGTTGGTTATCAGTGTCTGCAGGGCCCTCAGGGCCCAGTTTTGTTTTTTGTTGTTGTTGTTGTTGTTGTTGTGTTGTTTTGTTTTATTTTTTTGTTGTTCTGTTGGTCTCCTTGTGGAACTCCTGTCCCCTCCAGATCTTTCTATGTCCCCTTTATTTCATAAAATTCCATGCATTCTATCCAAAGTTTGGCTATGAGTCTCAGCCTCTGTTTCAATACCTGGATCAGTGGAGTCTTTCAGAGGCCATCTGTGGTCAACTCCTGTTCTGTTCCCTTCTTCTGATGTCTATCACGTTTGCCCTTCTGAATGAGGATTGAGCATCTTCCCTAGGGTCTACCTTGTTGTTTAGTTTCTTTAGGAGGATAGATTTATCCTGTATTATATGTCTAATAACCACTATGAATGAGTATATACCATGTGTGTCTTTCTGCTTCTGGGTTACCTCACTCAAGATGATCTTTTCTAGTTCCCACCATTTGTCTGCAAATTCCATGATTTCCTTGTTTTTAATAGCTGAGTAGTATTACATTTTGTAAATGTACAATAATTTCTGTATCCATTCCTCCACTGAGGGACATATAGGTTGTTTCTAGATTCTGGCTATTACGAATAAAGCTGCTATGAACATGGTTGAGCAAATGTCCTTGTTGTATACTTGAGCGTGTTTTGGATATATGCCTAGGAGTGGTATAACTGGATCTTGAGGTAGCACTATTCCTTATTTTCTGAGAAATTGCCAGATGATTTCCAAAGTGGTTGTAAAAGGTTACACTCCCACCAGGAATAGAGGAGGGTTCCCCTTTCTCTATATCCCCTCCAGCATGTGTTGTCACTTGAGTTTTTTGATCGTAGCCATTCTGATGGGTATAAATCTCCGGGTTGTTTTGATTTGCATTTCCCTGATGACCTAGGACATGGATCATTTCTTTTGCCATTCGATAGTCCTCTATTGAGAATTCTTTGTTTAGCTCTTACCCCATTTTCTAATTGGATTATTTGGTTTGTTGTTGTTTAACTTCTGAAGTTCTTTATATGCCCTCTGTCAGATGTAGGGTTGGTGAAGATTCTTTCCCAATCTGTAGGCTGTCGTTTTGTTCTGATGACAGTGTCCTTTGCTTTATAGAAGCTTTTGAGTTTCATGAGGTCCCATTTATTGATTGTTAACCTTAGAGCCTGTGCTGTTGGTGTTCTGTTCAGGAAATTGTCTCCTGTGCCAGTAAGTTCCAGGCTCTTGCCCACTTTTTATTCTAAGAGGTTTAGTGTGTCTGGTTTTATGTGAGGTCTTTGATCCACTTAGACTTTAGTTTTGTGCAGGGTGATAAATATGAATCAAGTTTTGGAGAGATCATGGATACAAGGCACCTACCTAAACATAGTAAAGGCAATATACAGCAAGCCTATAGCCAACATCAAACTAAATGGAGAGAAACTTAAATCAATCCCACTGAAATCAGGGACAAGGCTGCCCACCCCCTCTGTATCTCTTCAACATAGTACTTGATGTCCTATCTAGATCAACAAAACAACTAAAGGAGATCAAGGAAATACAAATTGGAAAGGAAAAAGTCAAAGTATCACTATTTTCATACAATATGATAGTATACATGAGTGACCCCAAAAATTCTACCAAAGAACTCCTTCAGCTGATAAATGCCTTCAGCAAAGTGGCTAGATACAAAATTATCTCAAAAAAATATCAGTAGCCCTCCTGTATACAAAATACAAAAGGGCTGAGAAAAAATTTGGGAAACCACCTTTTACAATAGCCACAAATAACATAAAGTACCTTGGTGTGACTCTAACCAAGCAAGGGAAAGACCTGTATGAAAACAAACTTCAAGTCTCTCAAGAAAGAACCTGAAGAAGGTATCAGAAGATAGAAAGATCTCCCATGCTCATGGATTGGTAGGGTTAACATAGTGAAAGTGGCCATCCTACCAAAAGCAATTTACAGATTTAATGCGATTCCCACCAAAATACGAACACAATTGTTTACAGAACTTGAAAGAATTCTCAATTTCATATGGAAAAAAATCCCAGAATTGCCAAAACAATCCTGTACAACAACAGATTGTCTGGAGGTATCTCCATCCCTGATCTCAAGCTGGACTACAAAGCAATAGTAATAAAAACTGCATGGCACTGGCAGAGTAACAGTCTGGAGGATCAATGAAATCTAATAGAAGACCCAGAAATAAACCCACACACTTACAGATGCTTCATTGTTGACAAAGAAGGCAAAACAGTACAATCGAAAAAAAGGTAGGATCTTCAACAAATTGTGCTGGTCTAACTGGATGTCTACATGTAGAAAAAATGCAAATAGAGCCATAATCCCTCTCTTTTAAAAAGGCTTCTTTAAGATTTTTAGAAGCAAAGGAACCACATTTCATTTGTTCATATTAGCAGATTTTCTCAGTCCCATTTCCTACTTTGACAGAGAAAATTATTCTCTCATTTACTTGTTTGCTTAGCCTGTGCGTGCATGCGTGCGTGTGCACCTGTGACAATCAGAAGACCTTCCGGAAGTTGGTTCTGTCTTTCTACCACATGGGCCCCAAGGACCACACTCGGATTATCAGACTCAGCGGCAAGTGCAGCCACCCCTCCAGCCCTCTTGCTGGCCCATGTAGACTCTACAAAAATTTGAAAGCTAGTAAAACAAACTTCTTATAGCCCCTACTCGTTGCCTTTCCTGCTTTGTCTAACCAGTGGCTTATTTTTTTTTCTTTTTTTGCTATGGGGTCTTTCAAAGGAAATCCAAGCTATCATCTGTAAATACTTTATTATGCATTTCTAGGCAATACATTTTCATTGCATAACTACCACGCTGCTATCACATTCAGACTAATAGCCACTCTCTAGTAGCTAATACCCATACAGTTGTTGCACAGATGTTTTAATGCAGTTACCCTTCGGTATCCCATAGCTCTGAAGCAATTCCCTCTAGATGCCTAAGTCTTCAAATGTTCAAACCCCTTACATAATATGTTGAGGTATTTGCATACAACCTACCTACATCCTCATGTCTCTCTCTCTGTATTGCTTATGACACAACGGTACAATGAAAGTGCTATGTAAAGAGTGGTATTGTTTAGGAAATCACAAACATAATCAAGAAAGCCTGCCCACGTTTAGTCCAGACTCGGCATTGTAAGTATTTCTGCCCTGTGATGGATGACTCCACAGATATGGAGCCCTGTCATCATGGTGCATCTCCTGCACATAGTTTATTGAAGTCATGATTGATGCCAGGCCATGGCTTGAACTCATGCCTCAGCTCCGGGGTCTCCTTTTTATTTTCTTAAAAGTACAACTGACTGCTTAAGAGAAACTGGGTCTTTCATGCTACAAGATGTCAAAGAGCCTATTTTTGACTCAGAAAGGATCTCTTCACAAATGATTATGACCACCGCGTAAGTAAAGAACAATAAATTGGATGCTTAGGAGTGAATTCTCTAATACACACTCTTTATCTCAGAAACACTCCAAAGGGATTCAAGAACACTTTGGAGGGATTGCATGTCATTTTCTAATAAGTATGTAGAACCTGTTTGGGCCAGCTTGAACCACAAAGAACCCACGGGGCTTGTTAGAATCATCTGGAGCAGAAACTTTTTTTTTTTTTCAGTTCAATTTCAAGTGAAATTCAATCTACATTTTAAAAGCGCTAACAAGATATGTAGGCTTTATCCATCTCAGACTGCAGGACATAATCCACAAAACTAACCACAGTAGAGAAGGGACTTCAGAGGCCCTCCTAGGTCTCCAAGGGGTAAATACTGCCAAGTCGTGAGTAACTTAAGTACCTTCTTCTACCCTGGAGTCATGTTAGGGCATATGGAAGATGTCAAGAGATGCAGGTGTGTACACACAGGGCATCAGTGTGCTAAGACACAGCCAAGCAGATGGCATAGCAACACTGTCAAGTAAAGCTGAATGTACACATACTGCAGATTCGAGAAGGTCCTTTCGACAGCCGAGGCTGAGGACATAGAAGGCTAGTGAGATGGCAGCACAGGGAACCCTTGATAACAAATCCAAACTCTGATCTCTCAGAGAGCTCAGAAAGCCAAAGCTCTGGAAAGGAAAAGGTCACAAGGGCCCAGGCACAGGAGACAAGACCATAAAGAATACGCAACAAGAAGAAGCAAGCAAACATGAAGCGCTTTTTCTCAGGGGTTTTCTATGAAGTCTGTCCCTGCCCCTTTTCTGAATGGTAGCTCTTGATATCCTTAATGTGTACATTCAACAGTTGTTCTAGTTTGCTTTCTATTGCTGTGATAAATGCCACAACTGCCAGCAACTTGGGGTAGCAAGTTTATTTGGGTTTATTTGGCTTGCTGGTAACAACACTGACGGATGTCAGGGCAGGAACCTAGAGACAGGAATTGAAGCAGAGACGGGGGAGGGACACTGCTTACTGGCTTGTTCCCAGGCCAGTGTTCAGCTGCCTTTCTTAAATAGCACAGGCCAACCTTCCTAGCAACCTTCCATCCAAAGTAGGTTTGGCCCACCTCTATCAATCAATGGTGAAGAAAATGCCCCACAGATATGCCCACAGGCCAGTCTGATGGTGGCAGTTCTTCACCTGAAGTTCCTCTACCCACGTGTTCAACTTGAAAAGCAATCTCAGACATCATACAAACTGAAGAAACCGACCCAAACTAATTCATCCCTGGTAAGCCACCAAAGCCATGATCTCAGTAACCTCCTTCCTGTGGCTTTCTGTAGAGATGACTCTCTACTACTAGCATCTAAGCCACCACCTTCACCTGAGGTGACTAACGTAGCAGCCTGACTGTGAGACCTTGCAGGAAAGGGTTTTGCACAGAGACGAAGTAGGGTGTGAAGTGCCCAGATCTCCTGTTCACATCACACCGTCCCTCAGCGATTGTGAGGTGCTGGGGTCCCTGCAGAGTCCTTCTGCAGTGATAAGAGGCCCTTGTTTCATGGAAGACACAGTCTTCCAAAATCCACAGTGAAGGGGCAAACAGATTTTTATCCCATGATCACCATTCTGAAAGGGGTACGCTCCTCTGGGGTCACAAGAACCTGCCAGTCCCTGGAGGTGAAATCAAAGCCCACTGGGACCATCTGGCAGAAAGGTGATTCTGAGGGAAAAGATGCAGATTTGGCTTTCTGCTGAATTTTACTTTTTGTCCCTGTGTGGCGTCTACGCTCCAATAACCTGACTGTGCCTTTTCCTTCAGGTCAAAATGACCTTACAGGGCCAAGGGTTGCTATCTCTATGGGGCTGTGGGGACTTGGGAAAACCCAAGTCCTGGTATTGGTGAATGACAACACTCACACAGAGACACCAGCTACAACCTCTGGGGAACAGAGCCTATCTGCCCTCTCTCTGCCATACATTTTCTGTTGCCACATGTTATTGATCCCTGGAGTGGCCCCTTCCTTTACCCCAAGTGGCTCCCTAGAGCCAGTTTTATGCCTTCTCCAGTGGTCCATCAAGATTGACCTCGATCTGAGGTTAAGTCCATATAAAATAACCCAGCAATATTGGATCCTGAGGGACCCTTAACTTCCTGGCCATATTTCTTATATTTAAATGTATGCGGTGATACCAATCTGATAAAGGGAGGAGACTATCATATGTGGAAATGTAAAGGGCAGGCCCTTGAAAACCGTAAAATACCACAGAGGCAAACTAAGGGGCTGGATCAGTGGCTCGGCTATTAAGAGCAGTTGCTGCACTTTCAGAGGACCCAGGCGCAGGACCCAGTACCCACAAGGCAGCACACACCATTGATAAGTCCACTTCAGGGGATCTGACGCCCTCGTCTGCCTTCTTCAGGCATCCACCATACACATGGCATACAGTCAGTAGACATACATACACATGGATAAAAACAGCTAAACTAAAATCCTGGAGATTGAAGTGGCTGTGGGGAGAGGTAGTATTCTTGGGGCACGATGGGAAATGAGAAAGCAGTTTTTAGTTTGGAAGTGGACAGTGAGGAAAAAATGGAATCAGGGTCTCATGTAGCCCAGAGAAAGCCTCAAGCTCTCCGTATAGCTGAAGATGATCTTGAGCTTCTGGTCCTCCTGCCTCTACCTCAGTTCTTGGCTTGTGAACATATGTCACAATGCCCAGGGCTAAGAATGGAACCCAGGGATTCAACATGCTACACAAGCACTCTACCAACTGAGCTATGTTCCCAACTCTGAAATTCCTGTGGCTAGATTAATGAACATTAGAAAGCAGTCTACAAGCAGAGTATGGGAAATGACACTATTAATAGCTACCTTGCACATTGCACATTGAAATGATAGCTCTTGAACACATACAATAATAGAAGATAATTTCAGATTTTCCAGGTTTTCCATTGTAGCAGAAATAGATATGCTATCAGCCAGCCCGCACACTATGGTCAGTTGCAGCCAGTCCATTTCTACCACTTAAGTCTCTAATTGTTTCAGAAAGCAGCTCAGGGCAAGAAACTGGGAGGTTTCTCTGTGGAATGGTGTAACATTTTTCAGTTTTCCTGCTTGTGATAAGAGGACATTGAGTTTTACTGGATGTCCCTCAGAATCATACATAGCTCTCAGAAGAGCAACTTGTAGGCACCTGACAGAGTAATGCCTAATGTACAACCCACGGTTGTACACAGGGAAACCGAGCTTATTTCTGTTGAGCACTGTGGACTCTGAGAAATGCTCTCCTCCGATGGTTGGCATGGGAGTTCTCTGTAAGTTGTTATGGCATTAGGCAATGCGATGGTGTGTTGGTGAGCAGTAGAAACCTTTCGGTGCATTTGACAATTGCCATGGCAGAAGGTGGTTGTTGCTGCTCAACTCGTGCTATTTGCTAGAGCAATGGTTCTCAGTTGGGGGATTCTTTTCCCTAGTGGACATTTGACAGTGCCCAGAGACTGCTTGTCATGTACTGGAGAGTATGTTCCTGGCATTGGAAGGTAGACAACAGAAGTGCCATTTACCTCCTGAAATGTCGGGCGGCCTCCTGCATCTAAGAATTCTCCCTCTGAGATCTGACTGGTTTTTCTTTTCCTTTGAAGCCAGTGTCTCCTGTAACTTAGGCTAGCCTGAACTTTGCTATGTAGCCAAGAATGGCCTTGAATTCTGAATCCTCCTGTCTCCACCTTACAGTACTGAGATGACAACATTCATTACCACACTGAGCTCATCCCTTCTCCCTTTTCTTTCCCTCTCCTTCCTCCCTTCTTCCTCTCCCTCCCTCTCTGCCTGCCACCTGCAAATCCAGAGTAGAACTCTCAGCTCCTTCTTCAGCACCATGTCTGCTTGCATGCCACCATGATTCCTACCATGATAATGACTAAACCTCTGAATTGTAAGTTAAATGTTAAATGTTTTCCTTTATAAGAGTTGCCATCATCATGGTGTCTCTTCACAGCAATACATCCCCTAACTAAGACATAAAGGCTAGGATTAAAGGCATCCACCTATGTGTGTGGCTTCCATTCCTTGTCCCATTTTGTCTGCTAGCCCATACTTGTTGTGAGCTTAATCTGAACAAGTCATATAATTTATGTGCTAAGAAAGAAAACAAAGTCATAAGTTCACGTTCTAATAGCATTATAATGATTTGTATGTATGAGGATATCAGAGCAAAATGGTCCTCATACCCATCTCTTGTACTGTTGCCATTGTTAATTTCATTGTACATAGCAAACATGCATACATAAACACACACACAGAGCACATTAACAATAGGACCAAAGCTTTTTCTTTCGCCTCCACTTACTCATTCTCTGCTGTGTCCTTTCTTCATCGAGATACAAATTTCTTCCCTGTGTATTCTGAGAAATCCTGTTTCTCCTTCATTTTTAAAGCATAATTCCACAAGGTGGAGAATTCTCATTTGGTTGTTTCTTTCATCTCTTAAACATTTTGCCCACCCCGTTTGTCCTTGTTCTTGTTTTGATAAAGTGACATTCTTTTGTGCAGAGAGAGTGAGTGTGGCTAGCTTTAAGCTATTTTATTTCATTTGCTAAAATCTGGATAAATATACCTAGGTGTGGTGTTTTGGCATTCATCCCCTTTGGTGTTACCCACACTTCCTGTGTCTGTGGTTTGGTGGTTAGCTTTGGAAAATCTCTGTGGTAATTGTTTCAAACATCTCTCTGTATTCCTTCTCTCAATCTTTTCCTTCTGGTGTCCCCTTGCTTATGTTACACATTTTACAGTAATTTCACAGGTACTGTGCTTTGTCCACAACTGCCAGTCTTTTTTTTTTTTTTTTCCTCTTTGCTTTTCGGTTTTGGAAGCATCTATTGTCTTCTTTCCTTGCTTATGACCAGCCTACCAGTGAATCTGTGAAAGGTGTCCTTTTATTTCTATTAGTTCTCTTTACCTCTATCATTTTGAGAAAGGTTCACTCTGTACCTCTAGCTGGCCTGGAGCTCACACCACTCCTCCCTCATCCTCCCTCATCCTGGGACTGTAGCAGGACACACTACACCTGCCTTGGTCTCTGTCATTTATTTCAGATTCTTTAATGTTTCTGCCTGTTTACATTATTCACCTATTCTTATGTATCTGATTTTTTCATTAAATCATATTAATTGTGGTTATTAAACATTCCTGTTCTAAAGCCAACATTCCTGCCATATCAGATTCTCATTGTGATATGTGTTGACCTTTTCAATGTTTTTTTTTTTTTTTCACTTTTGTCTTGCTAGGCGGGTTTTTGTTGAAAGGGGGCAGGAGTAAGAGAAACTGCGGTACTATACAGGACTTAGTAATGAATAGAGTGGTCAGGTGACACTTTGGGAGAAGCAATATTTGGCCTCAGTCTTTTAGAGAGCTTGCAATGGTCACACAAACGTCTTAGTGTCTCCTTTCCCTTAGAGGTACCGTAATGGCTTAAGTGAGATGAAGTTAGGTATTCTTATTATTTCACATAGAATATTATAGCCAAGTGGATTTTTCTTTCCTCTGGGGTTGGTTAGACTCTGGTTAAATAGTTTCTTCTGATTGAAGACATTATGCTCTATTTCAAAATAGTGCATGCTGGGCTGGAGAGATAGATGGCTGAATGGTTAAGAAGTTCTTGCTACTCAGGAGAGCAAGCCCTGCACTTCACCTGCGTAGTGCAGTAGAGATGACCCTGATGGTGGAGGCACGGGTGAGCTGGCCCTGGGGATGTGAGGATGGGCCCTGCCATGTGGCAGCATGGGCAAAGGAGAGATGCCCTCCTCCATCCTTGCCCCTTGTCACCTGTGGCAGGTGGGAAAGCTGGCCCTGTTCCTTGCCTGCTGCAGCACTCAGGAGAGCAGGCCTTGCACCTTACCTGGGAAGCAGGGTAGAGATGGCTCTGGTTTAAGGGGTTGTGAGTGATCAGGCCACATGGGCATGAGAACAGGAGAGCCTGCAGGCTGAGCATCTCAGATACCTCTCAGGCCCAGATCCAGAGCTTTGAATTGGCCCATCCAAACATCTATCCCATCAGTGAGCTGCTGGAATGCATGAAGGGGCCAGTCCTACAGATCCAAAACTACATGATCTCCATGACACAGCAGGATAGCTGAGAGGAGTTTCAGTGACGTTCCAGTACTGATAGAGCAGCAGAATCCAGAGGCCTCGAACCAGACCAATAACTCACTTCAATGAACATTTGCAAGCAAAGAAGTGTGAACAAAAGGTTATACTGTGGGACACACTGACATACTACAGCTTCCAAAGTGAGATATTTTTTTTTTACTCTGTTGTGGGGGATTTTGCAAGGATGGAGAGAAGGTACAGGGGAGGGTGAGATGAGGGGGATTGGGGTACATGGTGTTAATTTCACAAAGAACCAATAAAAAGGTTTTTTTTTTAAGTTCTTGCTGCTCTCCAAGAAGACCCAAGTTTGATTCTGAGCACCCATGTTAAGCAGCTCATAACTGCCTGTAACTCCAAGCCCAGGAGACCAGACATTCTTTTCTGGCTTCCACATCTACCCACACACATGTGGCATACACACACATATACACACAGACACAAATTTTCCAGCAAAACAGAGCAGGAGAGAACATGTTCAATATATAGTATATACCTATAAGATCATAAAATGATACCTTTCTTTATTCCCTATGTCAGAAAACACTGAAATCCTTATTTCAAATTCACTATGAAGACCTAAAGGCAAACTAACAAAATCACTGATGGAAAAGCCCCCCCCCCCCTGGGATTTTTTACTCTTAGACTTGTGTTCTGAAGCCATGGCACTTTGCTAATTAGAGCACAGCCGTTCTGACCCTGATGCTGGCTTTTGTAGACATGTATGCTTTAGTGAGTTGTGAATCTTGCATCTAGCTTATCTCTTTCTTCAATTTGGGATACAATAGTTTGGCCTGTGACCTTCTCTGGCAGATTTCAGAAGAGTTCTTGAATTTAAGGCTTTTTTCCTCAGCCCTTTGTTGTTTGAATAGAATTGTAACTTCTAAAGTATATGCTGGACTAAAAAATGTTATTTCTATGTAAATGTGCATGGTAATTAAGAGTGGGTTACATCCCAATTAAACTCATAAGTTAAAGATGCATTTAATGTGTTTTGTAGACAGTCTTAAGAAGCATTTTCTCAATTAAGATTCCCTCTTCTCAGGTGGCTTTAGATTGTGTCAACCTGACATGAAACTAGCCAGCACATAATCTATATTATCCTGAAAAGGATTACATAGTATCAATAGACTCTGAAAGAGCTCCAGGGTAGAGGATGTTAAAAGGCCAGTGATGGGGATAGAGCATGGTACCCATCTGACAGGCCGCTGTCATGCTAAGGAAGAACATGTTTACTGTCCTTGTCCAAACGAAAGACCACCTTTGTCCCCCCTGGATTGGGTACTTCTTTGACCTCCTTGCAGTTTTGCAACCAGGGTTCCAGGTTCAACAGTCTGTCATCCTTGGTCCTTACCTACATGTTCGCTCTTTCCTATTGCCCACCCATTTTCTTCCCTCCCATTCAAATAGTCTCTTATGTTCTCATTTTTCCCCCCAGTCTTCCCACAAAGTGAGTCTCTAAACATCTTCAACTTGCATGGAGCATGCTCCTTCCATTGACCTCCTTCAGACAAGCCTGACTCTTCAACCCATCCGGATTCCAGGCTGGGAGGAAGAGTTAACATTTTCCTTCTCTGACAATAACATTTTGCCCTAATTCCTCATCCACCCACATAAGCTTGGGCTTTGGGACCTAGTCCATCTGCTTGCATGACCAGCTACCCCTCTTCATTCTGTCATGTACTGGTTTCTGATTAACAGCCCACACTTGTGAATGTTCTTATCACCCAGGCCCCACAGTTTCCTCCCAAGCATTTCTCATCTTGCTGAGACTCACACAGCAACCATGTAGGTGGCACACCCAGAAACCTCATCTCCAGTGACCTTCATTCACACGGTGCTTTAGGTTTTTTCTTCAGATAACAGCAGTGCTGTTTAAGTGTTAATCGCTGCAGGCAATTAATCACCCCATTCTTCCCATGCCATTTTAGAGGCAGTGTGGTGTTGAATGAAGAACTTGGGTTTTTTATGCTGGAACTCCCAGTTACAGAAGTCCAAGACCTGTCACGGACTAGCTGGGAAATCATGGACAGGTTTACTTGGTTGTTCTATGCCCGAAAGTTGTGAGTCTGAGCTCAACATTGTCGTGAGAGTTAGCTGAGTTGATATGTGCAAAGTATCCAGCATAGTGTTTAAACTAAAGCTACAAAATACTCCATCTTTCCAGATCATTTACCCATCACTTTCGTTGTTGCCCACCTTCTGTGGGTCCTAGTCTCCTGATAGGCTTCCCGCAGAAGTCTCCCTGTGCTCACTGTCTTCACCCCTCCTTCTGTGTCTAGCCAAAATGACTTCTGTTGTTTGGAAAGTGAGGCAAAGAAGTGTTTTCAACTACTTCATCTCCTTGCCTTCTTGTCCTGTCAATACGCTAGCCCACATCTAACTGGAGATCTACCTTCCGTGCCACCAGTGCTGACTCCACACGTCCGCCCCTTTGCTGCCAAGCTCAAGTCAGTTCTCTGTCCCGCTCCTTACTGTAATCTGTCCCCCTCCTACCACCATCTTCCTTCAGTCTTGCAAGGTGACCTTGAGAGGCTCCCTGCTAGAACCTTCAGCGTCACTTCCTATTTGTTCGACATATTACATCCTGCACTCTTCATCCTGACGGAAAAGAAGTTCCTCTTTTGAGTTAGGTGAATTCCTGCTCCTCTGCTCTAACTTCAGTCCAACTTGAAGCAGAATGAAAAGGAAGCCCTATGTTTGGTAACAGGTATTGCTTGTATTTAATGATTGGTAGAAGTGGGATGACTCTGCCTATGAATGACTTTATTCATACAAGCTTAGAACCTGTGTGAATGAAGGTTCTAAGCCTCTATCAATGAAGTAGATCCTCTGAGAAAGTCTCACTCTCATGAGAACCAAACAGGAAAATGGCACAGTGATTTTGATAAAGTCGTCATAACATCTTAAAGGGTGATAAGATAAAATCCTGTCAATCCTATCAAGAAAAAAACAAAAACAACAGCCCAGCCTGCTGAAGCATGCCTTTAATCCCAGCTCTGGAGAAGCTGATGTAGGATACTTGTAGTGAGTTCAAAGGAGCCTTAGCTACATAGCAAGATCCTGATTTTTAAAAATCCATTTCATAACCAAGTATTTATTAGAAATATTAGTTTTTTGACTAGTTCTAAAATTTTCCTAGACACAAAGTTAAGTATTTATTCATTGAGGGGTTTAGAGGACTTTAAAGGAGGGACGGCTGGCCAGATGGACGGGTGGAATGGCCACTACAGGGCTTTTATCACTTCTCAGTTGACTCCTGTGTCAACAGTAGATCTCAATGTCTGAGACAGGCTGATTTTTCCGGCAAAGCGCAGAATTCTAACAGTGGGTATTTTACTTAGAAAAGAAAATTCATCAGCTCTATTCCAACTATGGCGTCATATCCCTCCCCCACCAATCCTCAGACAGTTGAAAGGGTCTTTCTCACTCTGCCAAGTTTTCCTTTTCTCCTGCGAATGTGACCGCACCCCTGGGAAATGTGGCTGGTGCAGGAGACTGCCATGGAGGGATCTGGAAGAATGTCAGTTTTATGATCTTTTGCGAGTTACGCTAGGCAAAGATCATACAGTGGAAGAGCTTAGATGTTGTACAGTGATGTCCAGGTGCTACAGGAGTTGTCTATAGATGCTACCTTGGGGGTTATGATGGCCCCCTAGTCAAAGGAGGGAAATCGTAGGGGGTTTTAAACCCAGACCTCAAATGTGACCTTGCTGCATGGCTACACAGTCTTTGACATCATGCAGCCTTGCCTCTGAGTGCAGCCCGATTTACTTTCCATATTTGTGATAAAGAATATGCTAAATAATAAATAAATAAATATAAAAGGTAAGCTGTTCCCCCTCTGCCTTGCTTGCTGCCTATAAGACTTTCAAAGTCACAGGTTTTCTCTTTGAAGTAATTGGTCAAAGAAACAGATTATAGTTTTATTGTAATTATTAGGTCTTTATTGCCTAAGGAAACTGAGCTCTCTCTACTAAAGATCTAAGCTTTTTCTACAAATAAATAGCTGAGTATATTTGCCTATAAACTTTATCATTCAGATTAAATAAGTATTGTCTCACAGTGACCTGTGACCCTATTGTAATCAAATGTCTTAAAGCATTCAGCACTTGGGACAGTTTCCCCAAATTAAACTCTAAATTAAGACCCCTTGTCCTCATTATTAGCTTTGAGAGTTTCCCAGTGGTCCTCTAGAATATTTAAGAGTTTGTTCTCTCTTTTGGTAAGTGGCACATGCCTATGGTCTTAGCACTTAGGAAGTGGGAGCAGGAGAATCAAGAGTTCACGTTTATTCTTGGCTAAACAGAGTCAGAGGCTAGGCTGGGTACTCCAGATGTCGTTTCAAAAAAAATAAAACAAGGACGTTAAATTAATCAACCTTATCAAACACTGATAATGAGTTTACTGATCTTTAAGTCATTACATGAGCATGTAATTGATATCTTCTGTACACTGCATAAAATTCCTAGGATAATGCTAACACTCATGGTTTACTTATTGTCTTAATTAGGGTTTCGATTGCTTTGACAAAGCACCATAACTGACAGCAGCTAGGGAAGGAAAGTGTTTGTTTCAGTGGACGGCTTGTAGTCTAGCATCCCGGGAAGTGAGGGAAGGAACTGATGCAGAGCAAAGGAACATCACTTACTAGCGTGCTTAGCCTGCTTTTTTCTGACACCCAGGACTACCAGCCTCGGGGTAGCTCTGCCCGGGCTGGGCTGGACCCTCCTACCTCAATCAAGAATATGTACCAGAGGCTTGCCCATAAGCCTTTCTGATGGAGACATTTTCTCAGTTGAAGGTACCCTCTTCCCGCCTCTCTCTAGCGTGTGTCAAGTTGGTATAAAACTAGCCAGGACAATTATTGTCTTAAAATGCTGTCGTACAAATAATGAGATTTCCATATTACTTGCATTAGAATGGTTTCTCAACAACACAATTTTAAGTGCTTTCTGTTGTGCCTGTGCTTTTTCCAACAGCTATGGCATACAACAACACAGCACACACATGACATTCGTAAGTGGGACTACTAGAAGTACAAGCCACTGAGAACTTGAAGGTTGGTTTCCAGAACTCTAATGAACAATACCAGTGTAATAAATACTTCAGCACGTTATCCTAAGCCAGGTCATGCTAAACCTATTTTTGCAATCAACACTACACACCTAATTTAGAGCAGAAAATTGGCACTTAGCATGGCATAAGTGCCATACTAAAACCACCTCCTCATGATTTCTCTGACCTGGAATCCTTGGTCCGGTCCTGCCCCCCTGTGCTGTGTCTTTGTGTCTGTGTGGCAAGATAATGGCATTGGTTCGAATTTCCTATCTATCTATCATTCAGATAGGCTGGAAGTTACGTTAAGCTTAAATCTTAACTATGGGTCACGAACACATATGTTACCATGTAACGGAATGAGGGAAGCATGGAAACATTGGTGTGAGGGGTTTCTCACGGCACTGGCCCATGTTGCATTGTGTGACTGCTGCAGCCATGCACACATGTGCCGTCAACAGGAATGGGAACTGCTAAAACACTTAGGCTCAGAATTGAGGCTGCTGCAGCTTTAGGCATAAAGTTAGTGTTTTTAATGGACAAATTTTTCTTTTCTTATTCAAGCATGATGGTTTGATTACGGGAAATAAAGACTAATGTTTTCCTTTGGTTGTTCCTTAGTATGTAAAGATCAAAGTAGTTTATCTGTAGTTGTATTATTTCAGGATGTATACATTTAAAAGCTTGAGTTTCACAAACAAAAACTGTTAACTGAATTTTGGCTGGGGGTTAGGAAAACATTCCCAGTGATTTCTGAAATGGCTCCAAACCTGCTTCTACCATTTTTCCCTGCACATTTCTTATAAAGTGCCATTCTCAGCACTGATAGGATAAAATTAAAATATTGATCAACACTGAAAAATTATCAAAGGCTGTACATTCAGCAAGTACAACTGTCTTATTAATATGAAAAGTTACTTTCATCTTTAACAAATGGTAAAATCTACATGTATGCCAAAGAATTGGAGGTTGTTTATCTTAAGATGGGATCTCACTATATAGTCCTGGCTTGCCCAGAAGGCATAGAGATCTGCCTGTCTCCAACTCCTGCTAAGTGTTGGTATTAACTAATTGTTTTAAAATAAATTTTTCTAAGTGGGAGAAAACAGGGAATAGGACAGGAGGGCTGTCTAAAAGCCCTACACAGAGGGCCTCTGAAGGACTTTATCCAGCAGGGTACCAAAGCAGATACTGAGACTCATAACCAAACTTGAGCAGAGTGCAGGGAATCTTATGAAAGAAGGGGATGATGAAAGACCTGGAGGGGACAGGAGCTCCACAAGGAGAGCAACAAAACCAAAAAATCTGGACCCAGGGGTCTTTTCTGAGACCGATACTCCAACCAAGGACCATGCATGAGATAACCTAGAACCCCTGCATAGATGTAGCCCATGGCAGCCCAGCCTCCAAGTGGGTGCCCTGGTAAAGGGAACAGGGGCTGTCTCTGACATGAACTCAGTGGCTGGCTCTTTGACCACTTCCCCCTGGGGGATGCAGATGTACCAGGCCACAGAGGAAGACAATACAGCCAGTCCTGATGAGACCTGATGGGCTAGGGTCAGATGGAAGGGGAGGAGGACCTCCCTTATCAATGAACTGGCAGAGGGGCATGGAAGGAGAAGAGGGTGGGAGGGGATGAAGGAGGGGGCTACAGTTGGGATACAAAGTAAATTGTAATAAGTAAAAAATAAATTTCTCTATGGGTATAAGGAGATGTTTGATTTGTGTCCATCTCTATGTATCTATATAGGGTCATAATAAGAAAAATGCCAGAAGGCCTGCCACTTATTTCACTGATAGTCCAAGTGATTCAAATTCCTCATCTGGGTCTCTTGACAGAGTTAGTCTTCTAGATTTATACACTGATTCCTTGTTTGAACTTAACAGTAGTGAAACCTATCCTGAAGGCTTTAAGTTAACTTGTGCTCTAAATTGATGAAGAAAAGCAACAGAAAAAAAAATGTAATTCAACAGTCTATAGACAAACTCACTAGGGTACATTTTAATCTATTGTAGATTTTTCAGCCAACCATACGTGCTGGCCACTCTTTCTCAGTAAGTGAGGGGGGAAAGAGGTCAATGTGGAGGAAAGATTTTAAGAACATTACCCTCCTAACAGCCCTTGAGATAATCTCTCTGCTGCATCCTGTCTTCTCAAGTGTCTCAAGTGCTTGCATGAAGGCATTCACTGTGCACCAGATGTTAGAAAACACAAGGGGAGACTGTCAGGTCATCCAGCTGACTTTCTACCGTGACGTGTGCACTCTGTACTGAAATCAAGTAAGTCCAGCAGGATGGGGCGAGAGAAGGCCGAATGGCCAGCATCTCAGTCAATCTCTCAAGAGTTTCACCAGTCACTGCATTTTAAGTTCCTAGGTAACAGACTATAGACTTAGGCAGTGCAAAAACTTGTGACATATAGGTTAGTTTCAGCCAACCACAGACAGCCAACCCACCAATCACATGGTGTCCAAATAAGCCAAAGGTCTAACAGCTGCCACTCAGGTGGCTTCTCTACTTTGCTTTCTGTTCTATTAAAGCTCTCTGTTAACATTGCTGGGTGGGGGCCTGTTGACCTCCTCTGGTCCTGAGTGCTTCCCTAATCATGCCTTGCTCAAATCAACTTGTTCAATTTGTGTACAGCTTTTCTTTTAATAAGGATTACACATCACTATGGCCTCAACACTCTCAAACTCCCTCTGTTATGGTTGCAGGATAAGATTTTCCCTCTTCAATTCTGTCAGCTTCCTTTTCCCTCAGCATATGCACTTCCTGGGCTGTGTCAACTTCATCTTACACTACCACAAAGCTCCACTTACGAGTAGTCCATGTACTGACATCACCCCTTACTAACATTCACTCACCGTCCTAGCCTGTGAGGATAAGAGAAGACAGGAGAAGCACAGACAGACAGACAGACAGACACACACACACACACACACACACCTTAGAAAACTTAGCAGGAAACCAAGAATAGAGACCAGATCTCTTATGTTCATTCCCTCCAATTTCTACATCCAAATCTTATTTTTTGTCAACCAGGAATTCTGCCTCTTGTCCCTCAAGTTTCTAAAAGGAAAGCCAGCCCTGCATCCTGCCCAGTTTCTGGTATGCCTGATGTAAAATTAAAGAAATGCTGAGTTCCAGGTGTTAGGAGGGAGTGTTTAGCTTGTGAGAGGGTGTTGCCAAATGTTTTGTAAATAGAATTCAGAATTGAGTCTCCAGTAAGCAGAATGTATGCTGCTTTTCCTCGAGTTTATACGTGTGCTAGCAACATCATTTCTCATCTGCTTGTACCTCTGCCACAAACGTTCTCTGGACATCTGCCACTGGGTGTTAAAAGCCCATAGAGTGCTGTGGCTGGCATTAGTATCCTACTCTGTAACATAGCACATCACTTAGCCTTATCACCTATGGAATCTTATATACTTAAATAAACTATAATGCCCTCAGGAGCAAGAGCCCCAACTTGTGGTTTGTTTTGTTTTGAGATTGGCAAGGAGCTCGGAACATGATTGAGTAGATTATTAAGACATGCTTATGGATAAATAATTAATTGCTTCATGGATAAAGAGTTAGGAAAGTTGGCTTATAGATTTATGATGATACTGGTAATTTTTTTTGAGACATTACAGTCTTGCAATGTAGCAAAGGCTGGCCTTGAATTCAAAATTCTCCTGCATCAGCTACTTGAGTCCTCATGCCACCTGGTCTGGCAATAATGACCTGATTAATCCATAGCATCCCTGCTGGAGTCCAGGTGTTGTGCTAGGACAGCTTCCTGACAGTAGTGCAGTGTTTCTGCTACGATTGCCACTGCTGCCACCACCCCCATTTACCAAGCAAGGAAACGTGGTATTAGGAGACAGACTTAAGCTGTCCTAGCTACAGAGTGGCAGATCCAGCATTGGACCCCATTCGTTCTAGGTTCGGGGCCTCACTTTTGGTTACTAGGCTACCCTGGTACTCTGGGCTTGAGGGAGACCAGGGCCTTACAGAATGAGAGAGTCCATAGATACATTTGGCTCATGGGAAAAAGACAATGTTCATGCATCACAGGGAGAGGCTATGTTTAATTTCTCAATGCTGTCTCCCCTACTTTCAAGATTTCTCCTCGGCCATTATGAGCATATTGTCAGGCAGGTTTGTTTTGTTTTGTTTTGTGTTTTGTTTTGTTTTGTTTTGTTTTGTCTTTGTCTTGTTGGACCCCTGGGTCTGATCAACCAGGTGCAGACCATGTGAACCAAAAGTAGTAAAAGTTTCCGGCCTTGCTCTTTCTTTCCTCTGGCAGTCCTGAGACTTGAACCTAGGGTATCACATATGTGAGGCAAGTGCTCTACCACTGTGCTACAGCCCCAGCCCTTAAGTTCCTGCTCTTAAGCTCTAGGGATAGTTGGGAAACATCTAGCCTGTGAGTGGACCTCTCTCGTGGATCTCTCTTCCAAGGAAGGCTACTGCTTGGCTAGATAACTAAAAATCCCAACATCACTGCCTATGGCTCCTGATGAGCCCTCCTCTGCTTCTCGGGGCTACCAAGAATACAGACCTGCCTCAAGCCAGATGGCCATGGGTGTTATGGCCAGAGGACGTAAAGTAGAAACTTCATGGGCAGCTTTGGGAAGTGTGGGCTTGGGACACAGCCTGTGGTGGAACATGAGGCCCTGGGTTCAACACCAGCATGGCAAAACTGAAATGAAAAGAAATGACTGTGCCAGAATGAGATAAGGTCAAAACCCACATAAGCTGGTATGGTTCTCGTCCACCCTTCCGTGTTACCAAAAAAGTGAACTGCCACAGTAGCTAAAGGCAACCAGCTGGACTGAGGGCTTATCAGGAGGCAGCTGCAGCTGACTCGGTGTTCTTCAGTTTCTAGAATATTTTCTGTCAGAAAGGAGGACTGACAGATTACATGAATAACTGCATAAGGGGAAGACTTGGGATAACCCTCACATTCAAAAATAATTGTTTCTTGCATTGTTTAACAAAAGAATGATCTATTCTGAGAAATGTACTGATAGGCAATTTCATTGTGGTGTCAACAGAGGCTTACACAAGGCTAGTGGAGCTAGCCTTCTCCACAGCAGGAAGGGGATCTCTGGTCCCATAGGGGTTACTCTAGGCAAAAACAAACAAACAATTTTTAAAAATCAATTTTATTTTAGCATACAGTTTAATCTTAAATGGACCACATTCTTCTCTTGGAAGTGGGGAAGGGTCTGTCATTGCCTTGGGAAAGTACATCCTCTGGGAGTAGAGAATGTGTTTGTTGCTTTTCTGTGACACAGTACCTGACAGAGCTTAAGGGGCTGAATTAATTGCTTTGGTTTATGGCTTCAGAGGGCTCAGTCCAGGCTCACTCTGCCCTAACCCTAATCCTATGACAGCTGTGTGAGCATATGGCAAAAACAGCTACTCACTTCATAGAGAACAGGAAGCAGAGAAAGGGAGGGGAAGGGGCAAGGGGCAAGATACCCTCATACAGTCCCCTGCCCATGACATGTCCTTCTTGCTTCAATTTGGTCCCACCTACTAAAGTTTCCAGAACTTCTATTGCTCTCACATAGAAAGCACACATTTAATAAATGAGACCAAGCTGTACATTTCGTATTAAAATCCAACAGACAAGAGCTAAGTTTTATTCAATTAGAATTCTAGTACTTGGCAAGCAGAGACAAAATGATCAGGAGTTCAAGGTCAGTTGCAGCTACACAGTAAGTCTGAGGCCAGACTGTAGTTTGTAAGACCCTGTCTCAAGCCAGCAAACAAACAGGAAGCCAAAAATGTTGTGAGCTTGAAGGGGAAGGTACAGGTTGAAGGGAATGAGAGAACCTGGATAGGGAAAGATGACCTTGACCTGTCTGATGTTTACTCCATACATGAAGTGACATCAAACATTCCCAGCTAGAGGTGAATGTATTCTTAGTCTGGTTGGAAACAGGCTCTGGAAATTTTGGCAAACATGTGGGCTGTTCACTTGGTGAAGTGCGAGTTCTTTGTGGGATTAGATGCCTTGTTTATGTATATAAATAAGGTCCTGTGCTACACAGTGACACTGTGGTCTGCAGTGGACCATAGGTATGATCTTATAGGTATGATCTTATTTGTTTGTTTGTTTGTTTTTGCCTAGAGTAACCCCTATGGGACCAGAGATCCTCTTTGCCTCAGTTCCAGCAAAGACTCACTGGCCTGCTTCAGGTCTCTACCTCTGTAGAACCCCTCACCATGCCAGGGAGTATGAGAAGTATGAGGAGAGAATCAACTCCTGAAAGTCAAGTTGTCTGCTGACCTTCACACAGGTACCATAGTACATGCAAAATTACAAAGTAAAGTCTTTAAGCAGCATGAATAGTGTAAATAATAAGTAAGATTATCTTATTATTCCTTAGCACAGTGCCTGACTTATAGTTGACCCAATACTAATTACCAAATGCTCCACCATTCTTGTAGACAGGGTCATGGCCAACCAAACAAGATAATAGATGGAGCAGGCTCCAGAGATTATGAAGAGTGCTGTAAACACAAGGGCATCACAGCAATCTTGGACTTTCCTTCCCTTATAGCCTGAGCTGGTATTTTATTATATAATATCTATTACAGTGAGTGAGAAAGGAGACAAGGCTTAGAACAGATGAACAGTAGAACAGATGTGCCTAACAATGGGCAAGATGCCTGGAAAGACTTTGTTAGCAACCTGGGCATCCTTGGAGGTGCTTGCAGAGCACCGACATCTGGAAATAGCTCAACACACAGCTGCAGCAAGCTCTAGACACAACTCAACTTAGAGCCGCACAGATACCACCCCAGATTCAGCCTGATCTTGGGGGTATGGACAAGTCACTCAGCCCCTGCCAAGCCTCAGTTTTCTTATCTGTGAGCTGAGAATACTAATAGCATGCATGCCACAGGGATCATGGGAAAATCTCACATCCAAAGGCACCATTGCCTACTAACAAATGGGCCTGTCCTAGGGCTGTTGTCAGGGAAGGAGAAAGCAGGTGGCCTAGCTCATTGCCCAATACCAGTTATTTTCTCTAAAACCAAATAGAAATGGGATTCAAATAGCCTTAAAGTAGAGAAGAAAACAACTCCAGCCATACTAATGTACTCTAGCTGCAGTGTAATGTTGTCTGAGTATTTATATAGAAAGGTCATCATGCATCTTTAAGAGGTTTTGCATCAATGCTTTTGAGTAATTTTTTTCTTTGCCTTATTTGCTGGGGCCATTGACCACCGGACAAATGTATCCTGTCTCTATGTGTCTTCAACATGGATAAGTGGGCACAGTGAGATCTCTTAAGACTGGTTTCCAAAAGAAGGCATTGCAAGCAAGAGAAAGTCAACAGAGCTCAGGCTCATCTGAGGGCTAGGTGTGTTGGGGGGAGGGATCAGAAAGGAACACCCATGCCTAAGTAATTTCTCAGATGAAATAGGCATTTTCACCCACCACAACCCTCCCTTAGCTGATTCAGGTCTGTGATAATCAACTGCTTCATGAAGGCTGTTTCCAAATAGCCTGCTGCAATCCGAACTTCAAAGAAACTCTAGAGATGTCAGGAAACCCCCACTCTGAAACTTTTCCCAAAGGGTAGGAGTGGGAGGAAACCTAAACCTCAGACAGAAAGATCAGTATTTAGACTTGTGTACAAAGCAGAGAGATTGGCACATGGAGTTTTATAGGAGTGGTTGCAAATAAAAATGTCGCTCTGAGAAGATGCAAAGTAAACTTCAGCAACAAGAAGAGGCAAGAGGCTTAAGAGCTGGCTCAGAGGTTGAAAGCACTTGCTGCTTTTGCAAAGGACCCCCAGGTTCAGTTCCTGGCACCCACATTAGGTGATGAGCAGTTCCCAACTTCTTGGAACTCCAATTCTAGGCGATCTGGGCCCCGCGGCCTCCTGCACACACATGGGCATGCACACATAAAATACATCTTCAAGAAGAATGAAAGCAGAGCTGCTGTTTTCACGACCAGGGTGAGAGCATCAGGATTTCTCCTTCCCTTCTTTGTCTTTCCTCAACTGGGGGAGGGGCATTTGATTTTACAAATTCCTCCTCAAGTGTGCAGCCTCCTGCTAAATTAAATCCTTAAAAAAATACATAGAAACCAGGAATCCCCAAAAGTTTCTTTGGCTGACGCATTACTGTGAAATGGCTTTAAGCTGAGAACTACATTTCCCTCTTTACTTTCTAGGACCTCAAGTGGCCAGAACAAAAAAGTCCATATATGAGATCCGATACAACAAGGACTCATAGTCAGACACCAAGCAAGGTGGGGGAACTCAAAATTCATTCAGGATTTACAGGGCACAGGTTTTCTTGACTATCAGACACAGACTGGGAAGGTTATTTTAAGTTAAAGCTAACAGCTTTTGAAAAGCCAGTTTTCATCTCTTCCTTTTATGGCTGGGACTGCTACCACTCCGGTGTGATTTCTGACAAGCGCTACGGGAGTACTTCGCATGAACACATACGGAAAATGGAATACCTGTCCGCAGAGGGCTGTTTTCCACCCCTTCTTCCCTAGCCCTACGTCACAGACTCTACTGGCTTCTTTAAAAATGACCTCTGTAACCAACCACTATATTTAGCTAGTGGAAGAAAATAGCTGAGAAGCAGAGGCCCCTGGGTAGCCATCCCTTCTTTTTCCTCTCTGTGTACGCTGGTACACATATGTACACACATGGTTACGGAGGCCAGAGGACAACTGTAGGTGTCCTCAACTGTTACCCACCTCTGGGGTTTTTCTATGCCTGGGTCTTTCACAAGCCTGGAACTTGTCATGTAGGCTAAGGCTGGCTGGCCAGGCAACCACCTGCCTCCACCTTTTCCAGGGCTGGAATTACAGGCGCATGCCACCTTACTTGGATTTTTGACACAGGTTCTAGGGACCTAGTTCCAGCTCTTGTGCTTACGTGGCGATCACTTTGCCAGCTGAGCCACCTTCACAACATATCCAGGAACTTGAGCATGCTAGGCAAAAGCCACACCCCTGGATTTCACTGGGAAGTTCCATTTTCTCTCTATTTAGGAGACTGCTCTGAGCACCTCTCATCTAAGTAGGATGCCCAAACACAAACCAGTTGCTCACTCCATCCTCCCTGCCTGAGTACCAGGTCCCAACCAGATTTTCTCCTTTGTTTACCTTTAACATCCATCTTTCTTGTTCTTGTGTCCAATCAAGTAGCTAGTGAGACTTACTACACCCATCCTTTACTCATCATCACCACCACCACCACCATCATTGTGAGTAACAGCAAATGTACTTACATAGCACTTCCCAAGTCTTAAGTACTGTTTAAGGGTTATGTAAGCTAACTCATTAACACTTTATGTCATCTGCTCATCAAATAGTCCCATGGGGCTTATTATGTTGTTGACTTAGATCCATCCCCTCTCCTGAATGACCCCCAATTCAGTTCTACCCTCTTTTATAAGGCTGTTGCTTGAAAATGGCCTATCCTTGCAGATGGGCCCTCATTAGTCTAAGAAAATCAAGGTTTTTAGATTCAAATGTTCTTTAGGACAATGGTAGATTTTTTAGAAAGGTGTTCAGGAGAAGTTTTCATTTGTTGTTCTTCATGAAAGCCACAAAGAAGAGATAATGTCTTTCTTTTTCAGGTCTTATTCAGTGTAGAGTTAATGCCTAGAACTGCTGCATCCCATTTGCAACCATGAGGAAAGCTCGTTTGAAGACAGGGAACACCACCAAGCCAAGCAGGCAGCAATCAATTATCTCTCAAGGGTGATTCTTCTAAGCCTGTAACTGTGGGACTTTTGTCTTTTGTTCACATGATCACTCACTTCCTAGCTGTTCGAAATTATCCAGGGAGTAGTTGGCCAACACAAAACAAACTCAGTGCTATTTTTTATAGACTTTCATTTGTTTTTGTTTTTGTTTTGTTTTGTAATATTTTTGTCTTAATGGTCTTTTGATTGTTTTAGTTTTCATTTTGTGGGTTTGTTTTTTGGTTTTGTTTGTTTTGAAAGACAGAGAGCAGAAGAACATATAGTTAAGTGGGTAGGGAGGTAGAAAGGATCTGGGAGGAGTTGAGGGAAGGGAAAAACATGATCAAAATACATTGTATGAAAAATTTAATTACAAAATATTCTGAGTCTAAAAATAATTATTCTTTGATAACCAAAAAAGGGAAAAAGATGAAGACTCTACGCTTATTTAAAGCCAGAGCAGGGTACCAGTCAGCACACAAAGATAACGTAGACATTACTGACTAGCACTTGGAAGTAAACTGATCAGTAACAATGATGAAGGCTTTCTGACTAACATCAGGAAAAAAGAAATGCCTCTGAGTCATTTGTCTGCTCTTGGGACTCTTTCTCCTATTGAGTTGCCTTGTCCAGCTTCAATAGGAGGGCTTTTGCCTTGTCTTACTCTATCTTGTTTTGTCATTTTGGCTGTTGTCTCTTGGAGGCCTGCTCTTTTCTGAAGGGAAACAGAGGGGGAGTAGATCTGGGAGAGAGGGGAGGTGAGGAGGAAGCTGGGAAGACTTAAGGCAGGAAAACTGTGGTTGGGATATATTGTATGAGAGATTCTATTTTCAATAATTTTTAAAAAGGAAACAAAGAAAAAAGACATGCCCCCAACACCTTAGCCCCTGAATATATAAAGCAAATGTTCAGGGATCTTTCAACCAGTCACAGCCAAAAGGGACTTGAATCATATTTCAGACCAACTGCAACTAACAGATACATGAAGAACATTCTTTCAAACGGCATCATTAAATAACTGTATATCAAGCCGGGGAGGTGGTCATAGTAATCCACTTGCCACAGAAGCATGAGGACCTAGAACCCACATCAAGCCAGTCATCATGGTATGCATTGGTAATCCCAGTGCTCCTTTGGGCAAGATGGGAGGCAGAGACAGAAGAATCCTCAGAAGCTCACAAGCCAACTAACCTGGCTGCAGAGCAGCAGGGATGTTGTTTGAAAAAGTAGAAGGCAAGAACCCACACCTGAGGCTGACCTCTAACCTTCACACACTGTATCACTGTGCTCATTCATACATACATACATGCATACATACTTACATACATACACACACATATGCACACAAAAAAACTTTGTCTAGATGAATGAAAATAAATCAGATCATCATACCATTTTAAAATTAAAAGCAACTCAACATGCATTACAGCCTTGAACATAAGACCCGAAATTGTGGACTTTTGGAATAACTCAGTATACAGGGACTACCTAGTGCAAGGCCTAGGTAAAACAAACAAACAAACAAACTACAAGCAGAAAATATATCAGGAATTTTCAACCCTGGTCTAGGCAATAATTGGTTTGGTAATAATTGGTTTGGCATATCTCCAACAGCACAGGCAACAGAAGAAGTAGATACATGGGATTCCAACTAGTCAAAGAACTTCCACAGAGCAAAGGGAGACAAGCAACAGAATGAAGAGGCCCTTCAGAAGAGGGGAGAATTTGCAAGCCATGTACCTGAAAGAGGGCTAATATTCAGATTATGTAATGTGCCCAAGCATCTGGGTGGTAAGGAAGTGAATAACCCATTTAAAAAATGAGCAAGACCTGAACAGCCATTTCTCAGTGGAGGACACAGAGATGGGCAACATTTAAGAAAAATGCTCACCATCACTAATGAAGGGGATGAGATTAAACTAGAAAGAAAGGTCTCCTCACACTTGGCTGTTACCAACAAGGCGCAAGGCACACGCTCCAGTGGGGGAAAGGGAGCCCGTGTACGCTGTGAGGGCAGTCACTTGTGATAACATGATGTGCTTAGAGGACACTGTGTTAAGTAAAATAAGCTGTTCAGAAAAGACAAATGCCACATGACCCCAGTTACTTACACATGGAGTATTAAAAAGTAGAATTTATTGAACTGACTAGAATAGAAACTATCAAAGGCTGAGGGTTTGCTGTTCAACAGACATGAAATTCAGTTAGACAAGAGTAATTTAAAGAGTCTATGGTACCTCATAGTGAATGTAGTTCATTACAGTATATTATACATTTGAAATTTTCAGAAAGAGCCAAGGCATGGTGGCACATGCCTTTAGTTCTTGCACTCAGGAGACAGAAGTTGGCAGATCTCTGAATTCAAGACCAGCCTGGTCTTGAGTTCAAAGCTGGTTTAATTATTTTTTTTTAATTTTTTTAGGGCTTCTCTGTATAGCTCTGGCTGTCCTATCTCCAACAACACAGACAACAGAAGAAATAAACACATGGATTCCAGCTAACCAAAGAGCTTCCACAATGCAAAGGAGACAGGACAGCCAGAGCTATACAGAGAAGCCCTAAAAAAAATTAAAAAAACAATAAAATTCCACAAAGGGTAGGTTTTTAATAGTCTTGTCTCCAAAAAGAATGTGAGAATATATCGTAAATGATTAGCTATTCTACAACATATAGTCCATATATATAAAGATATAATATATACCATAAATAGTTTAGTAGTCAATTCAATTACAAACCCATCTTTAAATAGAGTACTAACTCAAACAATCCCACAGCACTTTGCAACGTCATGGCTGTCATTAAAACCACTGTGCATCTCAGGATCAATCACTTACCTCAGGCATCTGTCTACTTACAGGTAAAATGGCAAGGATGTTATATAAGCGATGGAATTACAGTACTTTAAAAACAGAATAGTAGTGGACTATTAGTGTTGGGGTTCATGCCTGCAATTGCAGTGCTCAGAAGAGTGAGGCAAGAATATCATGCACGTGAGGTCAGCCTGAGCTGATGCTGGCCCCTCTCAAAATGCACACACAGAGAGAGAAGAGGGGGATGGAGGAAGGGAGAGGTGAAGACAGGAAATAGAAAGAGTCAAAGTTGCTATCCTAACAGAACTACCCTTAGGTAGTTTTTTGTGCGTCTTGATACTGGCAACCACAGCAGTCTAAGTCATAGGGGATGTCACAGGGGTGAATGGAGGAAGAGCTGTACAGAAAGACCACCCAAGGGGAGAAGGTCTGAGCAATAAAGATAAGGACAAGCCAACATACTGACCTTAGCCCTGAACAACTACTTTAGGTATGCTGCTGGTACAGAGATCCTATGTGTTCAGAGAAATGTTTGAGAGTCATCTATGTGCTTCCAATATGGAGGCCACCAATATGATTAAGACAGGTGAGGACAGATCCCAGAATCATGGGGGGGATGGCTATTATTAATGACAAGGCTCACTGTACATGTTTCCCAATTTCTAGTTGGGTTGGGCTTTCAGGGGACCTTGACCAAGGTCTCATATCCCCAAGGCCTCTTATTGCACTCTAGCTCCACCCTCAAGCTGTGTCATATGAAGCAAAAAGCACTACAGCACAGAATCTTTGTGACCCCAAGTGGGTAAATGGCTTCTTTGGCAGGACAAGCAGAGAGAAGAAAATCAAAGAACCCCAGAAACTAGGCACCATTCCAGAAAGATAACCAAGTGTGATTAATAGCCCCTTTAGTGATGGTAGATAAGGAGTGAGGAACAGAACACCCCCCACCAAAATAGCCAAGCCACCACAATGAAGAGATCATCCCAGGCCAACAATATGGCTCAGGTAAAGATGCTGACCACCAGACCTGAAGAGCGAATGACCATGGGCATATGACACCATGACACATGACACAATGCACCACCACCCCACTAAATAAATAAATGCATATATATATATGTATGTATGTATGTATGTATGTATATATATATATTTGTTTTTTTTTTGTTTTTTGTTTATTCCATTAAAACACAGGACCAAAGTCACAAGCTCACAAGCTTCCTTTCTGGAGTTTCCATTTATAAGAAGGGCTCTCTCTGAACCCTGTCCAGCTGGTTGACGTGTCCCAAGTGAGGCATAACTCACAGAGCAGAGCACAGGTCAGCTCAGTTCAGACAGAGGCTTCCACTGCCCCGCTGGCAGGGGCTGCCCACATTCCTCCCCTCCTGTTTTTCCTCTTAGAGAGTGTTTTCACTGTTGTTATCTCCACGAGCAGAGGGGGATGGAGCCAGCTGAAGGTAGGCTGACCTAGGTGGAATTTGGAAATCAGACATGTGGCTGTTTTCTCCACCTAAATCCAGCCTCAAATCACCCATCCAAAGGCTGGAAAAGGTGGAGTGGAAAGGGAATTCTTCCCCAGTGGGAACATGAGGTACTGGGAAGCTGAGGGTGTGGCTCAGAGGGCTGATGAAGTTCAAGTTATGAGTCACAGTGGAGACAGAGCTGAGCTCACATCCAGGAAGACCCAGACTAGGCTGTACCCCTGGCCAGAATGACACCCCATCCTTCTACAAAGAAATAAGGGATGAGAGAATCAAGTTTTTCCCAGTGGAGAGGTTATCCCCCTGAATCTAAAAAAGGGAATGAAAAATGTGATTTGCAAATGTTCTGTGTGGCAGCCCAGGGAAGCCCATGCATATGGCAGCTATAATGCTTTGCTCCCACCCTCCTTGTCCCAGAGGTCCATTGGTCAAGGTCCAATGAGGGCACTCTCTCGCCCGCTCCTGAAACCCAGGACTGCTCTTAGACAGCAGGACCTAAATTCTACCCTGCAATGTGCCCCATTCAATACGTTGGTATCAAGGTGGGTGGGTGCACAAGGCTTGGGTGAATATGGCTCCATCACATCCCTTGTGGATAAGGAAGCTTCTTGAGCGGCTGGTACAAGGTAAGATATGGAAGAAGGAGGAGGGGGGAGGAGAAGGAGAAAAGGGAAAAAAAGAAGACAGCATAGTAGAGAAGAAAAGTAGAATAACCACAAATGTCCACCAGTGGGTAAATAAAAAAAAAAAAAAAAAAAAGGTGGTGTGTATACACAGCAGTTAACCTTTACAAAAGGAAATCTTGTCACCTGTTACAGATGGATGGGTCTTGCTGCTGTTATGTTAAGTGATATAAGTCATTCACAAAAGACAAAGGCTGGGCTGGTGAGCTGGCTCAGTGGGAAAGGGGCTTAGCCTAAATGACCTGGGTTTGATTCTCAGAATTCACACACCGTCCCATGAAGTCACAACCTCTTGAAGTGGTGTTACTTCCTTGTGTGTCATGAAACAAATGAGTCTGAGGTGCCTGAGATGAAGGAATTTCCAGAAGATAAATATCTAGGAAGGCCAGGTCCATCAGTTAGCACATTAAGGGATATGCTCAAAAAAGACACCAAAACATGTCAGTGTCACCTTAAGGAATGAAAACAAAGCAGCTTCCCCTTGGACTAATTTAACCAGAAGCAAACCCAAATTTAAAGTCTCCATTTCTCTCCCCGTGCCTTCTGTTTAGCTGTAGGTTGTGGTTACTGACCTCTCTGCATCCATCAGTTGTATGTGTGGTCTGCTGCTTGTGTCTTGTGCTGTGTGTCAGTTTTATGTTTGTGTTTGATGCCTCTGTGTGTGTGTGCTGTTCTGTGCCTGTAACTAACAACACAGAAAGCATGGGATGGGTAAGAAATAAGGAATTCTTTCCAGTAATCTTTAACATAGTTTTGAGGGAGGAAATTACGTTATGGACATAGAACAGCAAACAAAACCATATTCAAGTGTTACCAACCTATGTTCACATGCACCTACCATGTTAGGGACCTCTGCCGTAAAGGGTCTCCTTTAACCTGTTGAGTCTTTTTCAGCAAGTACCACACACACACACACACACACACACACACACACACACACACACACGCTATTCTGGGTAAGGGCATGGAAGAGCACATAATTTAAGATTAAAGGGATGCATTTAGCTTAGGTTGTAAAAGCTGACCACATGGGAACGCCATAGTTTATGACACATTGTTCTCTTAAACTTGGTTGCAAGTTGAACTTAAACTTGAGGCACTCACAGTCTTAAGGGACCTCAAGGCATATTACATATTAGTTGCAAAGTCTGGGCAAAGTCTCTTTGGAATTAAGAGATATGTTCAGTAAACTCTCACCATAGCCAAGAACTTTATGGGCTCGTTAGTTGTTGTGTTTGCGTGTGTATGTGTGTGCATGCTTGTGTGCCTGTGTGTCCCTCTGCTCAGTCCCTTTCCTAAGTTTAAATTAGTGCTATGTGCTTGGATCAAAACACTCATCCCTTCTTCCCAGCCCCTGATCCAGCGATAATTAGCAAGGGCCACTCCCTCTAGTGAACGCCCTCCCAACATGGTTTCCTCACCTCTTTCCATCTCAGAGGACTTACCATGTACTTACCATGCACCCCACCCCACACCCTCTCCAAAAGCACCCTTCAGGCCTATGTACTGTTTTCCCATGAAAATAAGCTCCAGGCTTGCCCCAAGCCCAAGATCTGAACAGACAGGAACAACACTCTAGAGTTCTGTTCAGCCCTCCTTCCACCTGCTGGGCATTAATTTAGCCGTATGGGTTTCAGAGCTGCACTAGGAAAGGGGATTTGCAGAAATAAATCCACCCGCTCAATCCACCCCTGCTGATTTTCAAACTAGAGGAGGGTAGACAGCAGCAAGGAGCCCGTCTTCCTAGGTCTCAGAACTTGCAAGATCCTCATCCCACAGATGGGGAAGCCTGCAGAAGCAGCTCTCGGTAGTCTACTGTTCAGGAATCACGTGGACGAGTCCTGTTCCCAGTTCTTCTTATCTGGGAAGCCCTGCCCACACATTACAATGGAAGCGTGCCACAGCAGCTTAAACGGTAATTAACTGGTAATTTTTACAAAGGGCTCAATGCGCGTAACTTTTACCATCCTCCAGCCAGGTCAGCCCAGTTTGAAGGCTTCTCCTAGTTTCAGTGAGCTGGGACTCAGCTCAGGCTCCCAAAGTACGCTCCACTCCAGTCCACCAAACTGTCTTCAGAACAGGAGTGGCCAACCCTGGGATAACTAGGTTTGTTTTTTGTTTTGTTTTGCCTCTAACTTCTGTGACTCCTTGGATCAGAACCACATATGTGGACAATGCCAGTTTGTCCTGTCACAGCTGGAGCTCAGAACAGCAGCCCAGGCACAGCTGGGAAGCAAACTCTGTACCTCTGGGGATCTGGCTTTTGTAGTATTCAGTGGGTAACTTGGAGTACGTGAGTAGAGAGTGGGAGGGGCAGCAGCAGACACAGGGAAGGCCAGCCTTCGGGCAGGTAACCGAAAGAACAGCAAGACCAAAGCAAAACAGATTTTCAGGAGATGAGTGGGGATTGGGAATTCACTCATTCATTCTCAGAGCATTTACTGTGTGCAAGGCTCATGGGAAACAAGGGCACAAGGGCTGGGCCTGGCAAGGTAGGGTAAAGGAACTTGCCACCAAGCCCAATGACCTGAGTTTGTTCCAGAATCCACATGGTAGAAAGAGAGAACTGAATCCCACAAATTGTTCTAATTTCCACACACATGCCATGGCACGCATGCGCACACACACACTAAATGTAATAAAATATTTTACAAAGAACATTGGAGTTACGGAGGAGGGTGTGGGCTGGCAACAGAAGATGCTGTCATGGGGAATGGGTTGGTGCAGGGTTCTAAGACACAGACTGCAATCACAGGAACTCTCCAGAGCAGAACTCCACAGGCGGCGGGGACGGCAGCGCGTGGACTGTGTTTTCTGCATCTGGTCCCTGCGCTTGCTTTCATTCACAGCATTACAACCCAAACAGCTGAAAGCAGACATGGGCCTGTGCACAGTACTGTCCATTATGCAATTCAGTCCTTGCTGAAGACCAAGGAGGAGGGGGAATGAAGTGATGGGAAGTGTCAGATGCTTAGGGACAGTTCTGAATGACACATTAACAGTAGATACAGGCCATTCCGTGTTTGCCCCACACAAAGCGTGACACCTAACATGGACCCTATCGTAAGCCATCGAGCCTGAGTGACAATGGTATGTGTGGGTGTGGGTTAACAGACCCTTAGACCAACACTTCACCCTGGCAGGGACGCTCACAGTCAGGGAGGCTGGGCATATGTAAAGACAGGAGGTGTGTGGGAGTTTTCTGCATCTCTCTTCCATTTTGCCATGATGTAATAAACAAAACCTATTTTTATCTTCTAGTTTGGTGTATGTATATGTGCAGGTATACTTGAGAGTGTGTGCAGGTGTATTCAGAGCATTGAGGTCAATGTCTGATGCTTTCCTTAATTGTTCTTCACTTGTGTTTTGTGACACACACACACACACACACACACACACACACACACAAATACACACACAGTCTCTTTCTCCTGGAATCTGAAATTCACTGGTTTGGCTAAACTGGGTAGCTAGTGAGCTTCAGGGATCCAGCTGTCTCTGCCTCCTTGGCAAGGGCATTACAAGTGCACACAATCGGCTTTTCACACGGCTCTTGGGGTCCTCATCAGGTTCCATGGTCATCATCTCACTAAGCTCCTGACTGAGCCATTTTTCTTTCTTTCTTTTTTTTTTTTTTTTTTTTTTTTTTTTTTTTTTTTTTTTTTTTTTTTGTTTTTTTTTTTTTTTGTTTGTTTGTTTTCTTCCTCATACAGCCCGCCTGGCCTCCAGTTGCTATCTAGCCAAGGATGAACTTGCACTTCTGGACCTCCCAAGTGGCCGGTCGTGTACCACCATCATCCGTTTATGCAGCTCTGGGGACCAAACACAGAGCCTTGGCCGTGCTAGACATGCACTCTTCCACCTAAGATATGTGCTCAGCCCCACATCTTTACCAAAGCACTGCTGCCTCACAAGTGCAGACTGATTGGAGGTGTGGGCTCGGTGTCAGCCCACTTACCCCACACTCTCCCGGGGCCTTTCCACAACAGCCATCATCCCACACCCTGATCTGGACACAGAATCTCTCACACCCACACCCTCGTAGGCTGCTGCACAGCATGGCAGACTTCTGAGCTCCCCCACCCACCCCCACACCTACCACGGCCCACGTTCTGAAGAGGCACCCACTTAGAAGTCCAAACTCTGCCCTCAGCAAGTTCTGCCTCATGCTGCCATGGCAGGTAAATGGTCCACAAGGCCACAAGGTGGGCCCTTTGGTACTCACCACACCCGAGAGCCCTCCTTCTCCCGTGGGCCACTTCCTGTTCTGTGTGTCAATGTCTGTGCCGAGCTCCGGATAGAAATAACACTTTGGTCTCAATACTCAGAAAAGGGCCCATTCTTGGAGCCTGGAGCTAAAGTTAAGGCTGAAGAACCTGAGCACACTTGCAGAATTCAGAGCAAACAGAGCTAAGATGCCACAGCCCAGGTGTGTGTCAGTCTGGAACTCAAGATGTCACCCACCTGGAGAAACTGAGGAGCTGTCACTTCGGAACGTTACCCAGGTGTCCCTGATGCTCACTGACACTGGCATACATAAAGCTCCTTATTATTTCGTGTGCTCATGTATATGTGTGTGCGTGCGTGCGTGCGTGCGTGCGTGCGTGGTGGCACACACACACCACAGTGTGCACGTGGAGGTCAGACGGCAACCTGTTTGACTCTGTTCTCTCCCTCCACCGTGCGCATCCCGGGAATCCAGCTCGGGCCGTCAGGCCCATTTTGCCAGGTCTTCGAGGAAGAGTGCAAACCGCCACCCCTAGCGTGGGGCACAGATTACAACGTTGGCAGCCACTTTCGCCAGCCCGTCCATCCTGAAAGTGCTGCGCCCCAGGCAAGAGGGAATCGTCTGCCACACAGACTGCCTCGAGGCTAAAGAAATGACCTCCGCAGGGGGCTTCAATTAATTAGTATTCCTTATGACAGAAAATCCAGGCTCCCTGGGGCCTCTCCAGTAAGACTGCACAAGCAGCTTTTTAAACACTGGACAGTGCCCTGCTGCCTGCTTCAGCAGTGTTAACGTTTCGTCATAAACAGATACACACTGAGTGCCTATTGCTCACCAACAGACTTGGATATGAAAAGACAAAAGTCTTCTTATCAGCCACTTGGGATAAATCCTCATCAGGGCCAACCCTGGAATAAACACAGGTTTAATCTTCCGGAGACACAGTGCAGACGGACAAGCTCAGGCCTGGGCTTGCACCTAGCAGAGTCTGGATGGTGTCATCCGTGTGGCTGAAGGAACCCAGTATATCACCCGGACACAAGCCTTCCCCCAGCTCCTGCCTAAGGCGGGAACCCCACTCTCATTTCGATGAAAGGTTTGAGGTTTTTGAATGTATGTTTGGGCTGGGAGGTAATGAATTCTTACTACTGCCCTTTAACACATACCTTGATTTATTCTATACAACCAGCTGTGTGGCAGAGCCTTGGGGTGACACTGGGGATGAGGTAATGAAGGAGCAGGAAGAAACTGTAGGGGCTGTGGCAGAGGGGCTGTCTTAGGCAGCGTTCTATTGCTGTGAAGAGACACCGCGACCACAGCAGCTCTTGTTTAAAAAACAAAAACATTTAGTTGGGGCTTGCTTACATTTTCAGAGGTTTAGTCCATTGCCGTCATGGTGGGGAACATGGCAGTGTGCAGGCAGACATGGTGCTGGAGACACAGTTTGAGAGTTTTACATCCAGACCCACAGGCAGCAGGCAGAGAGAGACACTGGGCCTGACTGGAGCATCTGAAAACCTCAAAGCCCACCCCCCCTCCCCGACACAGTTCCTCTAAAAAGTCACCTACTCCAACAAGACCACACCTATTCCAATTAAGGCCATACCTCCAAAACCTTGTCAAGGAGAGCCACTCTCCAATGAGCAGGCATTCAAATCTGTCAGCCCGTGGGGCCATTCCTATTCAAACTACCACAGCCCCCAAATATAGGGGCAACAAAAGACGGTCATGAAGAAGGAGAAAGCCAGGGCAGGCAGACAGGAAGGAAGCTGAGAGCTGGGACAAGCAGCCTGAGGTCTATATGGAGGAAAAGAATAAGCATGGATGGGGGAAGGGAGGAAGAGAAGAGGGGAGGGAATCAAGAAGTCACATGATACTTGGTCTCTGGGCACACCTCAGCCTTTTCCCTAAAAACTAGGAAACCATCCTCTTATACCCTCTCTCCAGCCTGAGGACCAGGATATGGAGGGTGGGCCTTTTCCCAGAGCAAACAAAAACGGCTCAGAGCACGTCTGCAGCCCCGTCTCACCTTTTTACCATTTCAGATGTATTTTTGATCAGTACGATTTCAGCTTCATCTCTGTTACCTGCGTATAAATATGTACATATGTGTGTATGTTCATGTGTGTATAGGTGTGCACTTGGAGGCCAAAGGGCCATGTAGGCTGTCCTCACTCAGGTACCATACCGCTTGTTTGTTTGTTTGTTTGTTTGTTTGACAAGCTCTCTCATTGACCTGGAGCTCACAAAGTAGGCTGGGCTAGTGACCCCCAGGGATTCATCTGTCCAGCTCTGCTTCCTCTGCATGTGGCTTACAAGTATGTATCATCAGAACTGGCCTTCACTTGTGTGGAGAGAAGGAATTCAAACTCTGGTCCACCAGCTTGTGAGATAAGCAGTTTACCTACTGAGCGATCTCTCCAGTAACTTTCAGCATGACTATTTTGCTTCACTATAAAGCTATTGCCCAAACCAAGCAACCAACCAACCAAACAAACAAACAACAAAACCAACTGTATGCCTTTGAAACCCCACGCCAGTCTCTGTGAACTAATATGGCTAATACACAGTCAACACAGATAGGCCCCATGCTAACAGACAGAACTACGGAGGAAGCCATTATCTTGTGTACTCTCTTTCTGCCTTCTTTGACCTCTTTCTTTCTCTCTCTTCACAAAATCTTTCTGTGGTGTTGTTAAATAATGGGATTGGACCAAACAGCCTTCTGTCCCTGGCAGTCTTCGTTCCATCTGTACAAAAATTAATAGATGGGCCTCAAGAGTCCCAGGTCACCCCTGGGGCCCTGAGTCCCTGGAATGTGCCCGCCAACAGCAGCTTGGCTTTGTTTAGCCCCACAGGGGGATGCACAGCTCTGCCGGGTGTCACAGCTGATTTAACTAAAAGCTAGATGAGACATGGCCAGGGCATCCGAGGCCTGGCAGCATCCCAGAGAGTCTGGCCAGCCAGAGCCAGAACTGCCTGGGGGACAAGAGGAGGTCTCCCTGAGCTCCAGGTCCACAGGCAGCATTTGTCAGCACTGTGATCCAGCAGCCTCAGAAATGTCCCTGCGGGCCTATGATCAAAACAATGAATGCTGGGAAAGCAGAAACCTGAAACTAGCGCCTCCTTGGTAAGAAGGTGTCAGCTCAGAGGGCCCACAAGGAGAACTGGGAATCCGGAAGAAGAAAGGATAAGATCGGGACCTTAAGCTGGAAAGGTTAAACGCACGTGCCACCCAACAATGGAAGCCTGGAGACCCTAATGTGACCCCTGAAACCTATAGGATAGAAGGAGAGCTGGGATACCAGTGTGTTGTCCTCTGATCTCTACTTGCACACAACACTTAAAAAAAAAAAAAAGAATTAAAGAAGGTCCCTGGGGCTGGAGAAAGGACTTAGCTTAAGGTTAAAAGGGAATACTGCCCTTCCAGAGTTAGCTCCCCAAAACACACAAAGTAGCCTTGGCTCATGCCAGGGCCTAGAACTCCAGCTCCAAGCAATGTGACACCCTCTCCTGACCTCACTGGACACCTGCGCCCACGTGCACAGGCTCACAGAGAACTTGACACAAACCTAGACATACCTGGAAAGAGGGGATCTTAATTAGGGACTAGCCTCCATCAGATTGGCCTGCAGGCAAGCTCGTGGGGCATTTTCTTGATTGATGATTGATGAGGACCTGGCTCACTGTAGGTGATGTCACCCTAAGCCAGGTGACCTTGCACTGAAGAAGAAAACAGGCTGGGCAAGTCACCAACAGCAATTTAATGAGCAGCCTTCCTCATGATCTCGACTTCAGTGCTTGCTTCTGGGTTCCTGCCTTGACTACCAACCCGTTTCTTCCTCATGTTGCTTTTGGTCATGATATCTTATAACAATAGAAAGCAAACTAAGAACACATATTTTTAAAAATAAAATATTTTAAAGTAAATAAATAAAAGGTCCAGAGAAAATAGCTGAGCCAAGATATCCCCAGGAAGTCTCAGATTGTGACCTATTTTCTCTCCAGACAGAGCAAAGATCAAAGATCACTTCTCATTTAAAAACATTAAGCTTAGAGTTCCCTTCTGGACCTTGCTTTCTCACTGTGCAGCCCCAGAGAAGACAATCAACACACTCAGTGCCTGTAGCCATGCACGGATACTAAACACTGATGGAGAACTGAATGGAGTCAGGCACTGCAGGAGACCTTGGGAAGAGAGGCAGAGCTTCTATTCCAAGCCTTCAAGACTCTGAGAATGTTCCTGACAAGCCACCTTTGCTTCTACTGCCTTAGCACATTTCCACAAGAATGACATTGAAGTAGGGCACTTGGGGTGGGGACTACACCGAACCATGAGGAGTACCTGTCCAAGGAAAAAAATCCTCCATGGAGGAATACACTCCTCTCTGATTCCCTCCCCTTTCCTCCAAGTATGTCATGCGCAGAGGTACTCAGAAAGCCTTGGGGGACGGAGTCATCACCCATCATTCGACAATAGAAAGAAAGCCAAAGGGATAAATGAGAGCACTCAGGGTGTCTCTTCAGCCTCGCAGGGTGGGAGCTTCTCCAGGGACTCCGTCGTGTGGTACATAAATGTCACAGCTGAGCACATCTCGGCAGACTTAGGGCAAGATGACTCTTTGGTTTTTGTTTTTGCAAAGCTCATTTTCCTAAGTTAATGACCTACTCTAACCTATTTTGCTGATGGAGAAATTGAGTCAGGCAGAAATGCCAAATAACACACACATGCACATGAGTAAAAATCTTAAATGAAGCTTGCTAGCTGTGGTGGCACATGCCTTTAATCCCAGCGATCCAAAGGCTGAGGTAGGTAGATCTTTATGTGTTTGAGACCATAGTGTCTACATAGTGTGCTCCAGACCAGCCAAAACTACAGTGAAACCCTGTCTCGGAGATCATTATTAATAATAATTTTAATAATAATAACAAATAATTCTTCTTAAAAGTGTTTGCCTATTCATAGCAGCTGTATTCATTATAGCTGAAACTAATAGTTGTACAAATGTCCTTTAGTGTCACAGGTTAAACCATGGTGGCACAACCACGGGACACTGCTTAGCAATGAAGAGAAACATAACAACGTGGGTAAGATTCTAGATTAGTGAAAGGCTGAGTGAACAGAGGATCTCTCAAGGTGTGTAGTTATAGCTATGCACCACCTGAAATAGACCATGTAGGCTTGTGGGCTGGGGGGTGGGCCAGAGTGCTTGCTCTTCAAGCATGAGGACCCTAGTTCAAATCCCCATGTCAAAATCTAGGAATGGTGCCAGGTGGAGGAGGAGGAGGTGTGGGTAGCATGAGGTGTGTGTGGTAATGAGATTCTTCCATATTTTGATTGTGGTGGTGGTGCAGTGGGAGCTGCACATGTGACAAAATCACACACACACACACACATACACACACACACACACACACACTCACACACCCCTGTATAACTAGGAACATCTGGATAAGTTCTGTGGATGTGACCAATGTCACTACGAGGTTTGGTATTGTATTCCCATGACACATGACCCTAACAGGGGAACATTCACAAAGGGACACCCAGAACCTGTCTTTGCATCTGCCTGCGAATCTACACTTTAAAACGTTTTTTAACTACTGCTAGCATTAGTCCGTACTTAGAAGCCAGAGCTGTATTTCAAGAAAATACTGAAGGCCAAAGGGAGAAAAAGGAGTGGGCGAGAAATGGGCTCAGGGTGAGTGTCAATGGTAGAGCACTTTCCTAACATGTCTGAGGCCCTGGGTTCCATTGCCAGCATCATGGGTGGGGTGGGAGGTGGGAAGAGGGAATCAGGGAAGAGAGAGGAGAGCCTACTCAGTGCAGTGACCCAGTCTCACGTCTGCATGCTGGAGGCCACCTTTTTTTAGCTCTTCTCCCACGTAGGCCCACTCATCTGGGCCACACTCCCCACCCAGCAGGCCAGTCTCCTATCCTCCCACGAGCACCCGGGCTCTCTGCCTTCATTCATGCTCCTTCCTGTCCTAATTCATCTTCTCTTCGCCAATAAAGCCTTCCCATCTCACACGGCTCTGCAAGACTAGCCCTCTGTCCATATGAAATGACTGTACCTACTAAGTTCAGAAACCAGAGTCAAATTTCTCTGCTGTATTTTCTAAAAACCTGCACAGTGGCTAAGGTTGTAGGGAAGCACTCAAAATTCCTAATGGGTGAAATAAAGGCCTGGCTGCCTTGAGGTGTAGCCTTGATATCCATAAGCAACTCTATCAGAACCATGACCTAGAACCTTTCACACATAACTGGTCCAGATAGCCCTTGATGACAGCTCAATTTATGACTTTTGACTTTATGATGGCACAAGGTGACATGAATTTAGTAGAAACCACGCTTTGAATTTTAATCCATTTCCAGCCTAGTGCCACACTGTCTGATCATCTCTTCTTACAACGCCAGCCACAGGTGGCAGCCATCTGCAAGTCCCATCCAGTCACATGATCAGAAGGAAGATGGTGTATTACTCCACAGTGTACTACAACCAAGCTATGATGTTGGGCTGGTGTGCTGGCTAGTTCTCATGTCAAGCGGACATAGGCTAGGGTCTCTAGCAAAGAGGAATCTCAGTTAAGAAATGCCTCCACAGGACTGACTTGTCGACAAGACTGTAGGGCATTTTCTCAACTGTTGATTGCTGTGGGAAGGCCCAGCTCAGTACGCGTGGTACCAGCCCTGCGCAGGTAATCCTGAATAATATAAGAAAGCAGGCTGAGTAAGACATAAGAAGCAAGCTAGTAAGGCACAATTCGTCCATGGCTTCTGCTTCACTTCCTGCCCGGAGGTGTCTACCCTGACTTCCTTCAGTGTTGGACTGTCATATGAAAATGTGAGCATGAAATAAACCCTGTCTACCCCAAGCTGCTTTTGGTCATAGTGTTTTATCACAACTATACAAACCCTAACAAAGACTGTTAGTTAGATACTATTAAAGTTTTTAAAGATTCATTTGAATGTTGGCATTCACACAAGTCAGAGGTATCAGATTCCCTGAGAACTGGAGTTGCAGACAGTTGTAAACCATCAGTGTGAGTAGACTGTAACCAAACCCCAATCCTCTACAAGGACAGCATGTTCTCTTGCCTACCAAGCTATCTTTCCAGCCCCTAAATGTGTTATGATTTAAGATATTTTCAACTTGATGGATTAACTGTATTGTGACATCATAAACTGAGAAGCATTGATTTCAAACTGTTTACCATGTTACCTTATACTAGACCCATTTTACAGTCTAAAAACTGAGTCCAAGGGCGATTAAGTAATATCTCAAATCATAAAGTTAGTGGTAAGTCAAAATTAGAACTCATAACTCTATTGCAAAGCCTAATCTGGATACAAATTGCTGCCCTAAAACTTTATTGTCAACAAAGCAAAGTATTAAGATCATATTACCCCAAAGTGTAACATTTGTGGCACTGGCCAGTACCTTAGGGGTAGCTGAGGCCCTACAGGAATATCTAAATATCTTATAAAGTGGGAGCAAAGACTGGACTAGGGTGAAAGGTAAGTCAGGAGAACAACGCGGAGTCCAGAGAAATGGCTTGGTGGTCAAGAGCAGTGATGCTGTAGGTGAAGGAAGCAGGATCCCTGGAGATGTCCTTAGGGGCTGCATCTTGTTCCAGGCCCCTGTCTGTCTGCTTTCCATCCTCCGTAAACTAAGCTGCTTGGCCCTCCCAACTGCCCTGCCATGATGACTGCATCAAGGAACCCACTGATCAACCAACTGGGAACACCTCAGAAACCAGAGACCCCAAGAAGCCATTTCTTCTTCAAATTCTTCCTCTCTGTTATTTGTTGTGGTGATGAAAAAAACTAACAGTGCCAAGCTGTTTTCATCCTGGCAACAATTACCGTGGCTTTTTCTTCTGTCTGGGTTCCTCCTTTTCTGCCTCATTTTTGTATGACTGGTCACTCATTTCAGTTTTACATGTTTTTTTTTTTACATGAATTTGTGTAGGGTGGATGGATACATGCCACAGCCTGTGTGGAGTTGAGAAGACAATTTGTGGGAGTGGGTCCTCTTTTAATATGTGGGTTCCAGGAATCAAGTCTTGACAGCAGGCACTTTTACTTGCTCTGCCATCTTGCTAGGCCCTCGGATTTCTGGTTTTCCAAGCAAACTGACCCAAGAAGCAAGCTAGAGTAGCCATCCTAATATCTAATAAAACACTTTCAAGCAAAATTAATCAAAGGAGATGAGGAGGGACACTTTATTCTCACCAAAGAAAAAATCCACCATGAGAGCATCACTATTCTGAACATCTATGCCCCAAATACAAGGGCACCTGCATTCGTAAAAGATACATTATTGAAGCTTAAATCACACATCGATCCCAACACATTAATAGTGGGAGACTTCAACACCCCACTCTCAGCAAGGTCATTGAGACAGAAGCTGAATAGAGAAATAATGAAGCTTACAGAGGTAATGAAAGAAATGGACCTAATAAATGTCTACAGAACTTTTCACCCAAACACAAAAGAATATACCTTCTTCTCAGCACCTCATGGAACCTTCTCCAATTTGCCCATATAGTTGGGCACAAAGCAAGCCTCAACAGATACAAGAAGATTGAAATGATCCCTTGTATCCTATCAGACCACCATGGTCTAAAGCTGGACCTCAACAATAACAGAAATAACAAAAACCTACCCATGCATGGAAACAGAACAACTCTCTACTCAACAACAGCTGGGTCAGGAAAGAGATAAAGAAAGAAATTAAAGACTTCCTAGAAGTCAATGAAAATGAAGACACAACACACCCAAACTTATGGGACATAATGAAAGCAATGGTAAGAGAAAAGTTCACAGCACTAAATGCCTCTAAAATCTGGACACATAAAGAAGCTAATCAAGAAGGAGGACTCTGGGTAAGATGCTCAATCCTCATTCAGAAAGGCAAAGAGGATGGACATCAGAAGAGGAAGAAAACAGGGAACAGGACAGGCACCTACCAGAGAGAGCCACTGAAAGTCTCTACCTTTCAGGGTATCAGAGCAGATGCTGAGATGTATAGCCAAACTTTGGGCAGAGTGCAGGGAATCTTATGAAAAAAAAGGGAGAGCTAGAAATACCTGGAGGGGACAGCAGCTACACAAGAAGAGCAACAGAACCAAAAAATCTGAGCAGAGGAGTTTTCTGAGACCGATACTCCAACCAAGGACCATTCATGGAGATAACCAAGAAACTCTGCACAGATGTAGTCCAATGCAGTTCACTGTCCAAGTGTGATCCCTAGTAATGGGAAGAGGGACTGTCTCTGACAGGAACTGATTGGCCTGCTCTTTGATCACTTTCCCCTCAGGGGGGTGCAGCCTTACCAGGCCACAGAGGAAGTCAATGCAGCCACTCCTGATGAGACCTGATAGACCAGGATCAGAAGGAAGGAGAGAAGGACCTCCCCTATCAGTGGACTGGGGGAGGGGCATGCATGGAGAAGGAGGGAGGGAGGGATTGGGAGGGGAAGAGGAAGGGAGCTACAGGTGAGATATCGCATACAAGCAAATTAATGGCACACCTGAAAAGTCAGAGGAGGAGGAGGAGGAGGAGGAGGAGACCCAAGAGGTATAAATGGCTGGAAATAATCAAACTCACAGGTAAAATCAATAAATTACAAACAAAACAATTCAAAAAATCAACAAAACCATGAGCTGATTCTTTGATAAAATCAACAAGATAGGCAACCCTTTAGCCAAACTAACTAAAAGGTAAAGAGCCACTATCCAAAGCAACAAAATCAAAAATGAAAAGGAGGACCTAATGACAAACACTAAGGAAATCAAAAGAATCATTAGCTTATATGCCACAAATTTTGAAATACACAGCAAGCCTATAGCCAACATCAGACTAAATGGAGAGAAACTTAAATCAACCCTACTGAAACCAGGGACAAGGCAAGGCTGCCCACTCTCTCTGTGTCTCTTCAACATAGAACTTGAAGTCCGAGCTAGAGCAATAAGACAACTAAAGGAGATCAAGGGAATACAACTCAGAAAGAAAGAAGTCAAAGTATCACTATTTGCAGATGACAGGATAGTAAATTTTATTCGTTTTTCTAAAGATCTGAATACACGTGTTTAACAATCTGTATAAAGAAGCCGGACTCACAGCTTCTTTAGCACAGTGGTGTCTCAAGGTCAACTGTTCGGATGGAGCTTTGAGCCAAGATAGAGGCTTTTTTATTTTTCATGAAACACTATTTTCACTTGAAAGAATGAGTGACAAACTATATTTGCTCAGTTGAAAGACATTTCCTTCAAGGATGACTAAAACAAGCCTGCCACTTAAAAGAAAATAATGACTGTATTTGCTGCCGCCAGTAATAACATTTGAGCTGTCCACCAAAACTCAGAATTTTAAGAATACTGCTACTGAAAGCCTGAGGTTTTCTCAATACTTAAGACTTCCCAGATGAAATCGACACTGGTGTTAAGTAATCTCTTAAATAATTTGATAAACTATCTGTGGAAATGTACAAATCTGACCTAATACTTTCTGCATGTCATGTTACAAACTCATACATGGTTTTATTTTTTCCCCCTAGGGCTGGATAGTGAGTCAGAGTGTCTGCTGTTCAAGCAGGAGGACCTGAGTTTGAATCTGCGGCACTCACTCACACAGGAATCTGCGTGTGGCCACACAAGCATCTAAACCCACCATTGGGATCTCTGGGGCTTGCTGGCTGCCAACTTGGCTCCAGGATTAAGAGACCTTGTCCCAGGGAATAAGGTAGAGGGTGGTAGAACATGCCACCCAGTGGCCTCTCTGACCTCCAGGTGCTCTAAAGGATGGACACACACATGCATGCACATGGGAGTTTGCTGGGAGACCGTCCCCTAGGAAGGTCTCACCAACATGACTGCCCAAACATGAGCAGAACAGGACAACAAATGCACCGAGGTGAATGAGGCAAGCCCACAAGGCCTCAACCCAATACTAAGAACTATAGACAACTTAGGAATGCTGAGAGGTAGAGAAATAGCTGCCCCAAAGAGGAGCACACCATTGGTTACCCAGTACCAACTGGTCACCCCTGAAAACATACATACAAGTAGCATTATATGGACACACAGATCATGTTTAGGAACACACATGCATGAACATATTGTGCATGCAATAACAAGCAATGGATGAAGAAGCCATGAATTTGAAGGAGAGCAAGGAGGGGTACATGGGAAGGTGTGAAGGGAAAAAAAAGAAAGGAAGATACACGATATTATTATATTGCAATCTCAAAACTGCTGTTCCTTCTGCGTTTGACCTTTGGTTTTGGACTTCTAATCTCTAGAATGTGAGGAATACATTTCTCTTGTTCAACTCACCCAGACACCAATACTTTGCTACAGTAAAGCAGCTGCGCTCACACACAGCTAATGAGGGGAAAACTGCCAACGCTACACAGCGAGCCCAGCAAACAAAAGGCCATTTTGTGAGGCGGTGCTACTTTGATATTCTTTCTTAATTACAAGGAAATAAACCTGCAGACCAGATTCCTTAGATGAGTAACAGTAAACAAACAAACAAACAAAAAAAAAAAAACCAAAACACCAAGGGCTCAGTGACAGTAAGCAATCCTGAGGCCTCGGTTCTACACCCAGCTCGTACACACATGCACACTCATGTGCACACATACACAATCCCCGACAAAATGTTAGCAACGGAGTCAGGAAATATAGAAAAGCCACATTTTATGCTGCAAGTGCCTGCTTGAGCATTTACATTACTAACAGCCTAAAAGGGATGAAGCCTATGACCTCTCCGTAGATGTTGAGAGACCATGTGACAAAATTCAACACATTGTAACAACTCTCACTACCTATCCATTGTCGAATTCTCTTAGCCGTAAGGAAGAATAAAATTATGTCTTTTGCAGGAAGATGGATGCAACTAGAGATGACTTTTGTTAAATAAATTAAGCCAGCCTCAGAGAGACAAATAGGTTTTCTCTTACTTGCTGTTCTTAGATGTTTATAGAGATGCATACAATTATGTAAGCATGTGTGTATGGATGTACGTGTGTATGTATGTGTATGTATATATGTATTATGTATGTGTGTATGCATGACAGGAAAGTAGAAATGAAGCTCTAGAGGAAAAAGAAGAGAGACAGAAGAGGAAAGTGTGGAGAGATGGGAGGCGGACAAATACTAGGTACAAATGTGCTCAGCAATGTGTGCTTGTGAGTGTCCTTATATAAACCAGTACTGTGCACACTGAAAATATTTTAAGGATATTTTTAAAACTGTCCACAAACTGATAAAAGCTGAATTCTCTAATCTCTGATCATATGATTCCTTAATCAAAAATGCAAAATGCAGTTAGCATATATAAAACATACTGCCCATTCTTACATGCCTAAGCGTGATCACACTGGACAACTTAGTCAATGCAGTAAGATTTAAAGGAAACATACATAATTAAAAGGGAGGATTCTGGCTAAAATGCTCAGTCCCCATCCAGAAAGGCAAAGAGGATGGACACCAGAAGGAGGAGAAAACAGGGAACAAGTTAGGAGCCTGCCACAGAGGGCCTCTGAAAGGCTCTGCCCTGCAGACTATCAAAGCAGATGCTAAGACTTATGGCCAACTGTTGGGCAGAGTGCAGGGAATCTTGTGTAAGAAGTGGGAAATAGTAAGTCCTGGAGAGGACAGGAGCTCCACAAGGAGAGCAACAGAACCAAAAAATCTGAGCACAAGGGTCTTCCCTGAGACTCATACTCCAACCAAGTATCATGCATGGAGATAACCTAGAACCCCTGCACAGATGTAGCCCATGGCAGTTCAGTGTCCAAGTGGGTTCCATAGTAACGGGAACAGGGACTGTCTTTGATATGACCTGATTGGCCTGCTCTTTGACCACCTCCCCCTGAGGGGGAAGCAGCCTTACCAGGCCACAGAGGAAGACAATGCAGCCACTCCTTATGAGACCTAATAGACTAGGACCAGAAGGAAGAAAAAGAAGACCTCCCCTATCAGTGGACTTGGGGAGGGGCATTCGTGGAGAAGAGGGAAGGGAGGGATTGGGAGGGGAAGAGGAAGGGAGCTACAGGGGGGATACAAAGCAAATAAAGTATAATTAATAAATTTTTTAAAAAGACATACAATTTGAAAAAAAAAAAAGGGAATTAAAACTGTACCCTACTGACAACATGATTATTTATGGGAAAAAAATGGCATGGAATCTACAAAATCTTTAGACCTGAGTGCATTCAATGAGTTGTCAGTTATAAGATTTATACACAAAACTGAGTTGTGTTCCTATAGGTTAGCAACACAAGTTTTAAATGGAACCTCTTGGGCTGATCGGGTGGCTAAGTGGGCAGGGCACTTGCTACATATGCCTGAGGACCTGGCCTGTAATCCTTAGAACCCACATCAAGCCAAATCCGGTACCATGTGCTTGTAATCCCCGTGCTCCTACAGTGAGAGGGAAGGAGGAAGCGGAAGCATCTCTGTGAGCCTGAGAGCCTGCCTAGTGTACACCATGGTAAACAGGAAAGAGACCCTGTCTCAGACTAGACAGAAGGACATGGGAAAACACGTGATCATGTGCTCATGGATATGGGCACACAAGCATGTACCAGATGATCATGTGTATACATATGTGTGCGCGCACACACACACACACACACACAGTTTTCCAAGGTGCCTGTGCTTGCTGTGGCGGTGCACAGCTGTAATCCCAGCACACATGGGAAAAAGAAGCCAGAAGAACATGAGTTTGAGGCCAGCCTGGATGGACTACACAGAAAAACTATCTGAAAACAAAACAAAAATTGTCCAGATCATGGTCCATGTGTGAAATGTCCTTTCATTTGGTTCCCAGATGGGGATTGTATTTTGGGAAACTGCCAGACTTCTGTGAGGGGCAGCTGGAAAATTGGGGTCTTAGGGGACAGGCCTTGAGATTTATACTCCAGTAGGCTTCCTGTCCTGTTTCTGATGACTGCCAGCATGATGTAACCAGTCCCCACCACACACACAGGCACATACCACCACCACCACCACCACCACCACCACCACGCCTTTCCTGAAAAGGCGGACTAATCAGAACTCCCTGAGAGAAACTGTGGTGGTCTGAGTGAAAGTGGCCCCGCAGGCTTCTGAGATTGAATATTTGATCCCTGGTTGGTGGTAGAACTTTGGGGAAAGGATTTGAAGGTGTGGCCTTGTTGAAGACTTCAAAATCCATGCTATTCTCAGTCAGCTCTGTCCGCCTCATGGTTGTGTCTCAATGTGTGATCTCCCGGGTACTGCTCCGCCATCAAGCCTGCTTGCCTGCTGCCTTGCTTCCCACCATAATGGTGATGGACCCATCCTCTGACACTCTAGGCGCCAAACAAAACCTTTCTTCTATAAGTTACCTTGGTCATGGCATCTCATCACAGCAATTTAAAAAAAAAAAAGCAACTAAGAAACTTCCTTCAGTTGTGCCCTGGACCCCAATAAAGGTCTTCAACTGTAGTCACCTCACTTTCTATTTTCCTCTTACATACTGGCTGAGTGCAGGCTTCCTGCACAAGACCCCCTTCTTTTTGGCCCTGTGAAGTCATCTGTCCTCTTTCCCCTGGGATGTTTAAGTAATAAACTGCACGTGACACATCGTACTTCTTGTTAAGCTGCATCCTCCACATTCACTTGACTGACTCGCTGACACTAACCCATTTTCTCAGCCATGGATTCCCTCAGAGAATGCTTATCAGTTTCTTTCATGCCGCCATGACCATGATCCCTGACAGAAACAGTTTGACGAGGGAAAGGTTGATTCGGCTCACGGTTTCAGAGGCATTTCAGTCCATTATGGTGGGTGAGGCATAGCAGAGTGGCCCTGCCCATGGCGGCTCAAGTGTGAGGTGGCAGCTGTCCAGACCCAGCTGGCAGGAAGCAGAGAATGTAGGGTGGGTATAATCTTCAAAGGGGTACCTGGTGACCTAACTTCTGCCAGCCAGGTCGCTTTACCTGAGGGCTCTACAGGAGCATAACAAGCAGAGACTCAGCACTGAAAACATGAGCGGAGGATACAGCAGGTCCAAATCTTAACAAAGGAATAAACCTACATAGGCATGCTGATGCACACCTTTAATCCCAGCACTCAGGAGGCAAAGGCAGGGGGATCGCTGAGTTTGAGGCCAGCCTGGTCTATAGAGCAAGTTTCAGGACAGCCAGGGCTACATAGAGAAACTCTGTCTCGTGGGGGGGGGGGGGAATAAACCAAACACATGTCAAGCAAGAGTGATGGAGGCCTCTGCCATATTGCATGCATTTCCCATGAGTGGGCCGTGTGGTCACAGGTCAGACACTTACAGTCATCCTCCAAAGGAAGAAATGTTCCATAAAAGGCACAATGCGAATGTCCACGCCCAGCCTTGGAGCCCTCCCAGGACAGGAGGAGAATTTATGGCCACTCTTCTGAGACAGAGATAAAGACTAATTTTTTTTTTAATTCCAAGTATCTCTCAAATTTGATCATTTTTCTTCATTGCTGCTGTTTCTATCCTAGTCCAACACCGATCCAGTACATCGCTTTTTCTCAGCCGCACCACAGGGAATCCCTCTAACCCGGCCAACCCCAGGTCCCACTCTTGTTTACTTGATTTCCCATCACCCTTCCCTTCAAAGGGTCAAAGATTTCCCACCGCTACTGGAACACAGTCTGGATCCTCCGAGGGGCTTATCAAGCCAGGCATGGTCAGCGCCTGTCAGAACTGGGCTCTCGTCTTTCCCAGCCATACCCGTCGCCGCACCACAAGGCTCTTCTTCACCCCCCACGCCCTGCCACCACAGGCTGTTGCACATATTCTTCTGTCTCTGAACTGCTGGCACCACATTAACGTGAATACGCCTCTTTCATGCTAGATCGTATCTCAGGTTTTCTTCCCCCCTTCAAGTCCAGGTAAGAACTCTTCGATGCTCAATTTCCTAAGCTAGAACAATTATTTCCATTTAAAATTATGCAATGACCTTTAGAGTATGACATTTTTGATCAATGTGGTCTTTTGAGTATGTCTGTTGCCAATCAGAACCATAGGACCATATGATATCAGGGCCTTTACATTTAGCATTTCACACGGGAGCTGCGTCTTCAGAAGCACCCAAGTATTTGCTGAAGATGAGACACAGTAATGAGTCATGTAAATTAGTTTTATGTAATTCTGTCAGCACCATTAGTAATGATGTTGTATTAGAAACAACCCACAAACCCACAGCAGGAGGCTTCATTAAATATGACATATCATGTTACATCCATTCAATGGAATATTGCACAGCCATTTAAGACATCCTCAGACATGGAAATCTATACGTGACTAAAACAAAGCACAGCTAAGTGTACACAATCAGTTACCACAATCACAAACCATGACTCCATCAAAGACAACAGTAAACCATGCACGTTGAACTGTATTTGCAGTATCAAAACATTCATTGAATGTTTGCACAAAAAAAATTAATAATCTGGGCTGTCTGTCTGAGGGTAGGCAAGAACTGGGGATTGAATGTCAGAGAGGAAGATCTACTGATACCAGTCTCTACTTTCAGGTTTGGACCCTGAAAGTGTGAATGTGTTATCTTTTTACAGGTCAGTTAACATACTTCTTCAAAGTGCTCCTGCCCAAAAGTGTTTAAATGCTGCTAAATGGAAGCAAATGCACACACTGCACGCTCGCTTCCCCTTAGTCCATTCCCATTACCAACACTATGCCCTCTACTGTTCTCCCCAGTCAAAGCGGTGAGGTGAGGTGAGGTGAGGTGAGGTGAGGTGAGGTGAGGTGAGGTGAGGTGAGGTGAGGTGAGGTGAGGTGAGGTGGGGATTAGCAGTCCCCAATCCCAGCAGGCCATAGGAGTTACAGTTCCCTGGAGAATAACAGAAAGCTTTTTTTTTTTTTTCAGTTACATGTATGTTTGGGGGGGGGGGCAGTGTGTAAACATGAACATGAGCCACCTGACATGGATGCGTAGAACTGAGCTCTGGTCCTCTGCAAGAGAAGTATACGATCTTAACCACTGAGCCATCTATCCAGCCCCAGACAGCTTTTTATTTAATTTGTAAAAATGCCATGCTGAAAGACTTTGAGATGACTACAGTCATGATGAACCCCTGAGCTGCTTTTCATAGTTTACGAGCACATCAGATGCATGCTCTGGTGCAGCAACCTTTGTTTCTGTGGGTCTCATTTTCTAGATGAGCAAACTTCAGCTCTGAGAAATGAAAGGACATGCCCAAGGTCACTCCTCCTCACACAGCAGAGCCATCGGATCTGATGAGGAATTTACATTCTTTCTGAAGCAGGTTGGGGTGAGACGGCTCTTTCCCAGCTCCAAACAAGGAGAGGAGAACGTGGAGGCAGCCTGACCTTCACAGGTTTTATTTTAATCCCATGGCATTTTATGACAGACTGATGTAAGTGGGGTCAGGCTAGGTCTTGGTCCTAGGGGACAGTACTGGCAGAAAAGGAAAAATATCCAACTTCTGTTTTGACGGTTACACTCTCCCAAGCAGGGAAAAAAGGAGAAAGGAAAAATGTTCTTGGCTGGAGTGCAGAGAGCCAGGCCAGTTAAGCCTCCGATTGCCAAAGACTTCCCTCTCAAGCCCCGTTAACACCATGACACCAACGGAGAGGGGCTGAACACTTGGTGGCACCACTGACGTCTTGGCAACTTTTGAAAGCAAGATTATGTTTCTATGAACTACGGGGTGGGGGAGTACTGAGAGAATGAAGTTCTGGGGAGGAACCAGAGTGTGGGAGGGTTTTGCTCCTGTGGATTAAGTTGAATGGCACCCTGAGTGTACTACACAAAAGCATCCCCGTGTTAAGATTTTCCTACTGGTCCAGCCCTTAACCTCCACATCACCTCTCCAAGTCACACGGTGCTCCAAGAGAAAGAAAAACCTATTAATGAAGAGGATCGGGTGTATCCTTCATGACTGGAGTCTAGGTCACCTGTCCAGCCTGCAAGGAAGCTGGGAGAGCAACGGCACCAAGAACAAAAAGCGTAAGAGCTTGCTACACACCCGAGAGGTTTGTCCTCTAAGATACTGTGAGAGTAGCAAAGTCCAGGGCCACTCACAAGTGCTCTCAGAACAGGTGAGGGATTAGTGAGTTCTTATTATCAAAAGCTTCCCCAGCCCAGCATTTATTCCTGCTTGGAGGCTAGGTGATCTAAGCAGCCATCATGAAGCCGCATTAGGTTGAGGAAAAACAGGTTAACGTGTCTGAGATCATAGCCATGCCTGTCCTAGGAAGAGGAGATAACTGGGGGCTTGCCTGCCCATGGAAAAGGGCAGGTGTTGTAGCTTGCTTTCTTTCCTGCTTGTTTTTGTTATTTTCTTGGTTTGTTTCAGAAGGAAGGAAGGAAGGAAGGAAGGAAGGAAGGAAGGAAGGAAGGAAGGAAGGAAGGAAGGAATCTTCCTGTAACTCTTTGTCCACACACAACCACTTGAATCACCCCACACAACCATATGTAACACTCCATATTACAGAGAAAATTTGCAGGGCTCACGACAGAACTTTTAAAAGTATAGATAGTTTTAAGTTAAAATTTCTGTGTGTTTGTGCATATCCGTGTGTTTGTGTGTGTGTGTGTGTGTGTGTGTGTGTGTCTGCTGTGTGTATTCATCCATGTTTGCATGTGTGGGAGCATATGTGTGGGTGCACATTTGTATGTGGAGGCCTGATGTTGGGTGTCTTTTTCTTCGACTGCTCTCCGTCTTATTTACTGAGCCAGGGTCTCTTAGCTGAACCCAGAGCTCAGTGGTTGGCTGGTCTAATAGCTAAGAATCATCTCTTTTTGTCTCCCAAGTACTTGGACTACAGGCATACTCTGCCTGCCATGCTTTTACAAACATGGTACGGTATGCTTGTTGAGGTCTGAAGACGGCCTCGGGAGTCAGTTCTCACCTTCTATCTTGTTGGAGACAGGGCCTGTCTCCATTGAGTATGCCAGGCTAGCTGACTGAGAACTCGTAGAAATACTCCTGTCTCTGCCTCCCACTCCCCAGTAGGGGTGTACTAGGATCACAGATACCTGCATGCAGCCTTTGTGCAGGTTCTGAGGGTCCCACCCAGGTCACCAGGTTTGTGTGACACTGAGATGAGGCTTTGATCTACTCTAAGTTACTCCATCTTGTATAAAACAGTGGTTTATCAACCTGTGTGTTGCCCTAAGATTTTTTTTACTCTATTTTGAGAAAAGATGACTACAGCCCCTATGTAGGTAGACACACAAACTGTAAAGCTGCAGGCACCACCCAGCCAACACAGGATGATAAATGACCAGAAGTAAAGGGGAACCACCCGGTTCATTTACTGGAGTGAATTGAGAGTGTGGAGGCACATGAGTATATTAAAATCCAATCAGGGCAACTAGACCTGAGAACTTACTAGACACGCCAGACAAAAGCAAACAGTTATACCAGAGTATAATTCCCTTGACTGGATGCCATAAGTGATAGACACCTAACATTTTGATTGTATGGTATCACACCAACCTATCACCTGATAATGAGTATACACATCGAGGATCAACAAACAGAGAACTCCACAACTTCCCTGGAGCTTCAGATCCACTAGGGTCCCTCTGCTGACTCAGGCTACACAACTGCCTGCCCATTCACCTGTTCAGCCAGGTGAACCTGGACCTGAAACAGCCCATGCTGGTTTTTGTCAACTCTAGGTTAGAAGGAACTTTTGTTGAGAAGATGCTGCCAACAGATTGCCTATAGACAAGTCTATGAGGTCTTCTCTTGATTAGTGATTGAGGAAGGAGAGCCCAGCCCACTGTCGGGGGGTTGCCACCCCTAGGCAGGTTGCCTTGAGTGGTATTAAAACCTGGGATGAGTAAAGCCATGGGAAGATGGACAGCAGTAAGCCCTATTCCTCCGCAGCGATCTCTGCCTCACTTCTTGCCCTCAGATTGCTTCCCTTCATGAGGAATTGCAAGCTGTAAGATGAAATAAACCCTTTCCTCCCTTAGTTGCTTTTGGTCATGGACATTACCACAGCATTGGGAACCAAATGAGGACACTGCAGTTTTTTGCTCTTGGACTTGGGCTCAGGCTTTTACCACACCGCTGAACTCTGTATCCTTGCTCTCAAACCCTGACTTCAGTCACCTCCCAGCACTGGTCTGGCTTGTATCTTATTGATATAGACTCATACAGCCTCTCGTTGAAACCTTTTGTACTCTGCTGCAGCTGCTTTAACTTGTATTCCTCCTGTAAATTACATATATGCATGTATACTTAGCATGTGTGATGTCTATTATCTGTTTGTCTGTCAGGTTGCTGTCACTGAAACCTCTGGGCCTTGAGAATTTATTGCTATTCAATAAGCTATAATGTTTTGGAAAGACACAAACATGTCCCTCTGTGTCTCTGGCTAGCATGCCCACAACATGGAGCAAGATCTTTTGCCCGCCCAGCCATCTCTCCAGCCCTTAGGTTAAATGTTGAAAGAATTAGCTGCTAGGGATGGTGGTACATGCCTTCAACTCCACACTTAAAAGGCTGACCTGGGAGGACTGAGAATATGAGACTGGCCTGGGCTGTACAGCAAGTTCAAGACCAGCCTGGAAATCTATATCATGAGACCCTGGTGCTCACACACATACACACATATACACAAACACACACAACAGATAGATAGATAGATAGATAGATAGATAGATAGATAGATAGATAGATAGACAGACAGACAGACAGATGGATACTTTCACTGAACTCTGATGTGGTCCCTTTGAAAGAGGGCAGGGAGTGAAAATGGAATGAAGGAAAGGAAAGGGTCTGGGAATTTGAGTGTTCCAAATCAAAACTTTAGATTTCCTGACCATTAGAACAGCATTCCGGAATGATTATCCCTCACACACATACTTCAGATTTTGACACTTTCTCCATGTGTCCAGCACTCCATTATCTAAGAGGTCGGGGTGACTAAAGGGAAAAAGTGTCTCCCCAAGATCAGATCTGACCCACAGCAATAAACGTGCCTCTACTCTGAAACTATTCCCCAAGGGCCTAGTATTCCATTCTCTCCCCTTTTTAGTGTTGGAAAATCTAATTCCAAACAAATGTTAATAACTTCATTATGTGAGCAAAAGGCTAATAAGCCATGCAGCTGAAGAGTTTTAAGGCTGAGCCCCTTAAGCTTTTGTGCCGTAATACTTGATCTCCTGACACAAATCTATTGCTAGTGTGGGCCACATACACACGTATGCAAAGATCCCACAAAATAAACTAAAACTAAACTGATTACATTCCTGATAGGCTAGGTGTGACTCGTACACATGCACACGCAAGCACACACACATGCACAGGAAAACAGGACTGAAGAGAGCTCAGATGGTAACGTATTTATGAATGCAGGAAAACCTGAATTTCATCCCCCAAAACTCACATTTAAAAAGCCAGGCATGACAGCACACCCTCCTAATTCCAGTACAGAGGCAGAGGTGGCAGGGACCCCTTGGGCTTGATGGCCAGGCAACCCAGCCTGTTGAGTGAGTTCTAAAACAATAAAAGACCCTTGTCTCAAAAAAAAAAAAAGAGCAGAGTGGATGGCTTAAATGAGAATGGTCCCCCCAGGCTCACGGGTTTGAATGCTTGGTTCCCAGCTGGTGGAACTGTCTAAAAAGGATTAAGAGGCGTGGCTTTGTTGGAGGAAGTGTATCACTGGGGGTGGGCTTTGAGGTTTCAAAAGACAACCCCATTTCCAGTTCTCTCATTCTCCTGCTTCGGTATCAAGATAACTCCCAGCTGCGCCCACCACCATGCCTTTCAGAACCTTCATGAACTCTAACCCTCTGGAACAATCAGCTTACTTACATGTTTTCTTCCATAACTTGAACTAGTCATGGTGTTTTAGCACAGCAATAGAATAGTAACTAATATTGCACCAAGAGACCAAAACTAGAAGCCTCCACACATCTCCACACACACACGCAAGTGCATCAAGCTCACACATGTATCTGTGCACATTAACAGGGAAGAGAAGAGAAGAGAAGAGAAGAGAAGAGAAGAGAAGAGAAGAGAAGAGAAGAGAAGAGAAGAGAAGAAAAGAGAAGAAAAGAGAAGAAAAGAGAAGAAAAGAGAAGACAAAGTCAGTTCTCAGGACCATGCTGCCACAGAACACAGGCTGAGGAACCCCAGAAAACTCTCAGAAAGCATGGAAGAAGAATGAGAACACCCTAGACTGCTGTCAGCAGGGTAGTTCTATGGCAAGAACCTCTTGACAATGTGAAAAAGCAAATGAATAACTTCTGTGTCTGGACAGCCTTGCCTGTTACAGGATCGGCTACTCTGTGAGCGGAAGAGAAAGGTTGTGGGACGAAGGACCCCTGGGCTGAAGATGACAACATTTATAGGAACAAAGCAACTGTCCTAGACTAAACCACCAGACAAGATGTGACACCCTCACATGGATAGAAACAATGGAGCCGCCAGATACATCCAAGATGATTCTTTAACCCATAAATTAGGGTCACTGCTTGATTTGATAGCCACATCAGACCTGGCTTCAGAAGCTGATCGTTTAACTTCAGATCTACTTTGGATAGAGGACGTGGAGTGATGGGCCAGCAGCTCACAGGCCTGTTTTGACTTTATCTCATCAGTGCCATTGACACCACCATTGTTTGGAGAAATGAGCAATCCCTAACATTTTTCCATCACTGGCATTTGGCTCAGATTGGGTACATTTCCATATTCAAAGTAATATTAACCCTTACTGCAGCTACTTGGGCTACCCTGGGTAAAAGTAACTTTTATTCACCTGAGGTAACTGTCTTAGAGGCTTACTGCCTCTGTCTGCTAACCTAGGCCTAGTCCTGGAAGCTTCTAGCCTCCATACAATCTAAACTAGGCCTAGACTGTTTTAAGCCTCTGAGACTTACTGCTGAATAAACTCACCCTGTCTAGTTCTTTCTGAACTCTGGCTGGCTGGCTCAACTTAGCCTTTTTGGCTCAAACTTCTCTCCAAACTGACTAATTCTATCTGGCTTCTCTCAGCTTCTGACTAAATAGCTCTGCTTGGCCTCAAACTAACTTAGCAATCTGTTCTAATCTTCTGACCCCTTTTCATTCTCTGGCTCATTCTGTCTTCATCTGTGTCAAGCTGTTCTCTTTTCAACCTGGCTCTGGAAACTCTCCAGGAAAAATTGCCTCAGAGGGAGAAAACAAGGAATAGGACAGGAGCCTACAATAGAGGGACTCTGAAAGACTCTACTCAGCAGGGTATCAAAACATATGCTGAGACTCATAGCCAAACTTTGGGCAGAGTACAGGGAATCTTATGAAAGTAGGGGATGATGAAAGACTTGGAGGGGACAGGAGCTCCACAAGGAGAGCAACAAAACCAAAAATTTCTGGGCACAGGGGTCTTTTCTGAGACTGATACTCCAACCAAGGACCATTCATAGAAATAACCTAGAACCCTGCACAGATGTAGCCCATGGCACTCAGTCTCCAAGTAAGAGGAACAGAGACTGTCTCTGACATGAACTCAGTGGCTGGCTCTTTGATCACCTCCCCTTGACAGGGGGTCAGCCTTACCAGGGCACAGAAGAAGACAATGCAGCCAGTCCTGATGAGACCCGATAGGCTAGGGTCAGATAGAAGGGGAGGAGGACCTCCCCTATCAGTGGACTGGGGGAGAGGCATGGGAGGAAAAAAAAGGAGGGAAGAAGGGAGGGCGGGATTCAGAGGGGATGTAGGAGGGGCCGACAGCTGGGATACACAGTGAACAAATTGTGATAAATAAAAAATATATTAAAATAAATAAACATTGACAGAAAAAAAAAACTGCCTCTGAATTCCACGAACTGATCTGCCACAAACTCAACTCAACAGCACTTGCCTTTCAACTCACTGACTTAACTGAACTGCCTGAACAAAACTGACTAGAACTCAGAGATCTGCATGGCTCTGTCTCCTGGGTGCTGGGATTAAATTAAAACTTTTCTTTACCTGAAACTGGCTCTATACCAGGCCGGCCTTGAACTCAGAGATCCGCTTGCCTCTGTCTCCTGAGAATTAAAGGTGTGTCTGTATTCTAGTCAGAGTAGCCTTGTTGCTGGATTAAATACCCCGTAAACTTTAAAGGGATTAACATTTTAAAAATCATGGAATAGAGGCTAAAGAGTAGGCTCAGCAGTTAAGCACACTTTCCAGTCTTCTAGAGGACCTGAGTTTGATTCCCAGAATCTACATGGTGGCTCACAATCATCCAAAAGTCCAGTTCCAAGGAACCAACACCCTCTTCTGACCTCACCAGGCACCAGGCACACATATGGTATACATACATATATAAAGGCAAAACACTCATACACAAAAAAGAAATCTTAAAAAAAATGAGCATTTAATGTTAGCTCTGAGAATTTTTATTTCATTTCCTTTACTTCCAAGAAAATTTCTTATCAGTGGCTCTCAACCTTCCTATTGCTACAACCCTTTAATACAGCTCCTCATGTTGTGGTGACTCCCAACCGTAAAATTATTTTGTTGATATTTCAGAACTGTAATTTTGTTACTGTTATGAATTATAGGATATCTGATATGCAACCCCTGTGAAAGGCTTGTTTGACAACCCCCCAGGGGTCGTGATCCACAGGTTGAGAACCTCAGAATGTCAGTCAAAGACTAGCCATAACGGTTTATAAGTACTGAACACTTACTCTTGTGCGCTGTGCCAAAAGATTTACATATTTAAATCAAATGTAATATGGCTTTGACTTTTGTCTCCCTTTTGAAGGAGAATATGTGTCTTCCTCTGCTCTCATTCCTACTTTGTCAAGAACTCCTAATCAAGCACTCCTAATCAATCAGAGGCATCCAATGCCTCTGAGCAGCTGGGAAAGAGACACAAGAACACATGATTTGGAAGAACATTCTTGACACCTATGATCGCGATGTTCATAGAAGATATGGCTACGCTATGACCGTTTTGCCAAGTTACGGGAGCTAGCCAGTTCTTACCCTGTTGTCTTCCTGGATCTCCCAGTCACTCGAGAAAGTCATCAGCTGCTGCCCTTGGGAACAGTTGGCAAACTGGAAAAGGCTGGAAAACATCCTTCTGTTTTCTTGTGTGTCTGGAAAGATGGCATCTTGGAAATTGACCCCATGTGGCAAGAGATTGTAATTTTCATCCATCCTAAGGGGGAGGGGGTCAAAGCAGAGACGCAAGTGAGGCTATTAGAGGTGGGTCAGCTTCAGTCTAGTTTACAGAGTCTTGCTAATTTCATCATGAAGTCTGGCATGGTTCTCAGGAAGGGACGCTACAGTTAGCACTTCTAATTGTTTTCCACTTTATACTACTTGAGTCTTAAGAATGGAGGCTAGAAAATGAGGAAGAAAGATGTGTGCATGCAAATCTGTCTATTTCCCATGTCTCAGAGTGCTCCTTGGTTCCCAGTGAGCACGCAGCAGTTATAAAATGTGACCTGGATTCAAGTCTTGCTGCTACACTGGGTTCATGAAATGAAATGTGCTTCTTGAAGCACCATCTTCCAATCTGCCGCAAAAGGAGTATAGCAGAATACGCTTTCCTGGTATAATCATGGGGACTGCACTAGAAAAATGTAAATGTGGCTCAGTGGGTAAGAGCACTTCCTGATCAAGCGTGAGGACTAGCGTTCAAAGCCCTAGCACCCACATAATAAGCCACTCATGACTGTGCATGCCAGTAACACCAACAGAGACAGGCAGAACTTGGGAGTGTGCTAACCCAGCCTAGCCCAAACAGTAAGTTTCCAGGTCAATGAGAGACCCTGCCTCAATGGCAGTAAGGTAGAGAGCGACAGAGGAAGATGGCCAACATTTTTCTCTGGCCTCTGCATGTGCATATGCTCTTGTGCATGCTTCACATAGACACACACATCCAACACGAACAAATAGAACTTGGCACAGAGTGAATGCAGCACAAGTATTAGTGAACATTTCTTCATGCTTATTAGAAATAGAAAGTAGGCCAGATATGGTGACTCACACCTGTAATTCTAGAGCTTGGGGAGGCAGAGGCAGGTGGATCTCTGTGAGTTCCAGGCCAGCCTGGTCTACAATGCTACACAGAGAAACCTTGTCTCAAAAAGACAAAAATAGATAGATAGATAGATAGATAGATAGATAGATAGATAGATAGATA